>NW_024080737.1:1940326-2449399 GCF_003009895.1 Hyaena hyaena | reverse complement strand
TGTTTCGGACTCTCTCCTTTTCCCCTCTCACTCCCCGTAGAGGGTAGAGGGGGATCGCCTCCCACCCTGGAGTCTCCGATCCCGGCCCGATTTTATCTTCCCCGGTTCGCACTCACGTTAGAAGGCTCTCTCAGTGGATTCTGCGTCTTTTTTCTCCCAATCTCTCAGGTTTTGTAAGGTCCAATGGCTCCAGATCTTTTCTTTGTGATGTATGGGCGCGAGTGCAAGTACGGAGCTCCTTACTTCTCCGCCATCTTGCCCTCTCCCAGCATTGTGTAAATTTAAAGGCGTATAATGTAATGGCTTGGCACATGCATATACTGTGAAATGTTTAACACAATGATGTTAGTTAAAACATCTTTCATATAGCATTATTACCTTTTTTCATTATTGTTATGATCTACTTTCAAAGCCACTTTTCAAGTATACAGTATATAGGATACAGTATTGTTAACTGTGATCACCATACTGTACATTAGATGCTTGGAACTTATTCATCTTATACCTGAACGTTTGTACTCTTTGATGAACATCTTCTCATTTCCCCCATCCCTGGTAACTATTAATCCACACTCTGTTTCTATGAGGTTGACTTTTATACATTCCATATATAAGTGAAATCATACAGTATTTGTGTTTCTCTACCTGACTTACTTCACATAGTTTAATGCCCTCAAGCTCCATCTGTGTTGTTATAAATGGGAAGTATTCTTCTTTTTTATGGCTGGCTGAATAATATATAATTGTGTGTGTGTGTGTGTGTGTGTGTGTATCCCATTTTCTTTATTCATTCATCTGTCAATTGATACTTAGGTTGTTTCCATGTCTTGGCTACTGTGAATAATGCTACAAAGATCATGGAAATGTAGACATTTCTTTAAGATAGTGGTTTAAAAAAAAGTTTATTGGGGCATCTGGGTGGCTCAGTCAGTTGGTTGAGTGTCTAACTCTTGGTTTTGACTCAGGTCATGATCTCATGGTTCATGGATTTGAGCCCTACATTGGGCTCCATGCTGATGGAGTACAGCCTGCTTGAGATTCTGTCTCCCTCTCTCTCTGCCTTTCCCCTGCTTGCTTTATATTTCCCTCTCTCAAAATATTAGTAAAATAAAATCAAAAAATTAAAATTAAAATTAAAAAATATTTATTTTAAGAGAATGAGAGAGAGCATGTGCATGAGTGGGGGAGGGGTAGAGAGCGAGGGAGAGAGACAATCCTAAACAGACTTTGCACTGTCAGTAAAGAGCCAGACATGGGGCTTCGTCTTATGAATTGTGAGGTCATGACCTGAGCTGAAACTGAGAGCCGGGTGCTTAACTGACTGAGCCACCCAGGCACCCCTGTAACAACTTTTACTTTTTTTTTTTTAAGTTTATTTACTTATTTTGGGAGAGAGAGTGTGTGTGGGGAAGGACAGAGAGAATCTGAAGCTGGCTCAGAACTCTCAGTGCAGAGCCCATAGTGGGGCTCAGCTCCTTGAGGTGTGAGATCATGACCTGAGCCAAAATCAAGAGGTGGTTGCTCAACTGACTGAGCCACTCAGGCACCCCTAAGATAGTGATATTATTTCTTTTGGATATAGACCTGAAGTTAGGATTGCTGAATCATATGGTAGTTCTATTTAAAAATTTTTGAGGGCCCTTCATACTGTTTCCATAGTGGCTGCACCAAGTGCTGACTTCCTTGAGTGGTTTTCACACCACTGTCAACGCTGTGCCATATTTCATCATAGCTTTTGGAATTTTTATGTTTCAAAGCTTGATTGCTTTTATTTCTCATTTGAACTGACTTTTTTTTTTAACTAGGAAAGCTGTACTTTATTTGCTGTTTAATCTAATATGTATATTATTCCCTGTCTTTCATATTTGTCTCCAAACAACCCAAAATATTTTGCCACTGAGCAACCTTAAATATTTACAAACATAAGAACTATTGAGAAAATGTCATTATTTGCCTTAAGTGAGCCCTTCCTTTCTATAATGGATCAAATGCAGCCGATTGTTAACATTTAACATTGGATTACATCTCAGTGAATTTGCATCTGAACAGCATAAACCATCTTGTGTCCTGCTTAATAGTGTATTGCCGCTTTCTAACAATTTCTCAAATAGTAATATTTTCTTCTAAAGCCATTCATACAACTTCTATGCTGGGATTGATTTTTTTTACTTCATTGTGAATAGCAAGATAAACAACCTGTGAACTAAATTCTATGTAAGTGTGCATACTTTAAATAGGGTTAAAGAACTCCTTAATGTTGATATTTCTTTAGCTTGGCAGTAAAACAAAATCAATGCTAATTTAATAGGAGCTCACAAACCAAGTTTTGCTTTCATTGCCCTTTTAAAAAGAGTAAAGGGCTGCAGTTATAAACAGAATTAGTAATTGCTTGGTTGATATGCCTGTTGAATAGCAGATGATTTTTATTCAGTCTATTCCTTTTAAAATCCATTACCTTAATTTCAGATATATTACTTGATAACAAGACCGTTGATCAAAATGGTTGCATTAAACCTGTTTATAATTTTGCAAAATGATTTTTAATTCTCCCTAAACACCCTTCCTCCTAGCAGAGGAAAAAATTGCTCATGGGTTGTTCAAAATTGGCTCTGTTTTTCTTAGATGATCTTTAATTACGCTTTAAAGTGGGATTTCTTTATGGGGAATTGAAATTCTGCTTGTTAGAAAATTACAGAGGGTATTTGGGGATCTGCTATTAGCTGCAGGAACAAATAGAGAGATTAGTAAGACAAATGATCAGTAACCTAAAAAAATTACCTATGGGGGAGGCAATTATTAGCCCAGGGAAGATCTGGCTGTGGTCACGAAGGTTGCCTAAATGATGAGTTTATCAAATCTGTTTTAGAAGCTGCTAAGAAGAGAATAGGAGGTTTACATTAGCCACTAGGAATCAGTGGAGGAGTCATCTTGGAGATTAATAAATTTAGTGTGGTGTGCTTTCAGGCCTCAGCCTATACCAACAATGATCAAAGCTAAAGTTAGAGGTGAGGGAAGAAGCAGCAGAAGACCATGAGCCCATGCCCATTGAGGAGAAAAGAAGAGAGGTTTTATGGTGATATTTTGGAGCAGGAAGATAGGAAGAAAGGTCCACAACAGAGGGAAAAATCAGTGGAATGCCTTGTCTCTTTTGAAGAATCCAAAGGTGATCAGAATTTGGGGTAACCATCTTGCCACTAGTAATCTTTTCTGAAAGTCTCCCATGTCCTAGTGGCTTATGACCAAGAGATGAAGAAATCAGAGATGATCTGCCAGACATGTTGGCTAGCAGTTTTATTGAAACAAAATGAACATTTCATAAACCATTTCTTTAGCTTTCTTTACAGATACAGTATTTCTAACATGAAATGTGAATAACCTCTGGGCATACCTATAGAGCTAGAGAAAAAGGAACTGAGTGTGAGTTAAGGGAATGAAACCATTGAGGAAAATTCAAGGAATCAATGAAATATATAGCCCTGTGTTGTAACTGACATTATGACCTTCTGTAAGGTTTCACTCTAGTGCAGAAAGCACACGGATCCCTCAGACACAGGTTTGGGGTCAGACAACCTGACCCCAATGGTCCATCCTTCTGTATGACCATTTGAAAACTTGACACCTTAATAAGAGATCAGCACATAGTAGGTATTCAATAAGAATGTGTTGACTCAATGAATGAATAAGTAAGTTTATAGATAATTTTGTCAGAAAAAATTAGTATTATTTCTAAGTGGGTTGATTTTGAGAAGTCATTGTGTTAAATTTTTTATCTACAGGTTGTTTTTTTTTGTTTTTTTTTTTTTTTTGGTCTTAAACTAGAAATGAGCTTTTGTCCAAAATTTACAATTTAGTTTTAGTCATTGTTCAGATATTTCAGAAAACTCTGAATAGATCCATTTAACTGCTTGTGAAATGACTACTCTGGGGAAGGTCCCTCATTTAGGCATTGGAGGATACACAGAAAATAAAACTTATTCTGTGCCTTTAAAAAATACACTGGGTAATATTTGTACTCCAATTTTTATTTTGAATCGTAGAAAATGATTAGGCTCTGGGTGAGTATGTTGAAAAAAAAGACATTGTACCAGCTATAATCAGGTCAAATGAATCAATAGTCTTGATTAAAATAATGGTCAATAATGCTTGAGTTCATTACTGTTCTTCTGGGTGTTGTCTAAGGAGACTTGTCTCTGGAACTGAGGCTATAACCATGTAGGTCTCGGAAGGTTTGTTTTTCATGCACCAAGCAGCATCAAGTTGTCTGCTGAAAGTTTAGTTGGAAGAGATGATAGCATTACTAACAAAGTGCAAGAGGCAATTCACCAGGCTTCTTTGTTGTTTATTGATGTTTGCCTTGTGGACTGGTACTATGTTTCATATGTGTTTGTTTCCATCTAATTTAACTCACAGATTTCTGGGAAATTAATATTTGTTGAGTAAATGTATGAAATGCTGTGGACAACCTTTATTTATGACTTTATTTATATGTTTATAAATTTGTAACAAGAACATTAGCAAGAGCAAGAAAGATTTTTGTGGGGGGGGCCCTGTCTATGTCCTAAAAATGCTATAGAGGACACATGTGCAGCACTGAGCCACTTCTGATAGTTCTCATCAATGTTTGCATTTCCCAGATCACAGGCTATCCTGGGGCACAGCGGTCCTTTGCTTCAAGGTGAAATGGCTCTGCCTTTCTGAATTTTGAATAAAATGAAGGATTTGAATGAGGAGCTTATGACCTCTTGGTTAAGCCATAGTATCAATATCCATTAACTTTTTTTTAAACAAAAAACTGGCCTATTGGTCTTCCTAATTTCTGCTTTTTTTTTCCATTCTCCTGATTGGGTAAGCTTAAATTAGAGAGATACATTCTGTTCATTCACCATATCCACACACATGTGTGTATGCAAACACACATACAGACACATACACACACAGACACATACACACACAGACACATACACACACACACACACAGAGTCCCACCAATACACATAGAAGAGACTGACCAAGTAATGGGTGGCACTGGTGGTAGAAAGCTGTTAAAATTTTTTGGCAATCTTGTGTCTGAAAAATTGCAATGTCCATATTTGACCATGGCCCTAGTGGTACCCTAGTCATTTTATTTTTGAATGGACTTAACTTCTGAAATACTCAGGAATTGGTCCACTGGATAAGCCATTCCGGAATGATATGAAAAGTCTTAGAACCACAGCAAAAAAACTTGAGCCTCAGGGACTTTAATCTGAATTGCTATGGGACATTCTCTTTTTTGTTACTGTGCAAGAGACCAACACGATTTTAGTTTAAGCTATAGCTGGAATTGTTCTTTAAAACTAGGACTGCTATGCACCTACAAATACCTTATTTTGAAAAACTTTGGGATTTAGTTCTGTTATTGTTAAGTTCATCTTTGCTATAAGAAATTGGACAAATCTAGTGGTAGCAAAATATTATTCTGATGGAAGGCCTGAGACATGGAATTTCTGGCACTCTGGTTATTTTATTATTCCCACAAACTTTGGTTACAGGTTCACACTTAACACGACATTTTATTCAAAGTAACCTGCAAACAGTCTTAGTTTGGTAATTTAATGACCCTCCAGCACCTTCAGATTGACCACGTACATTTCCAAAGTTTGGCAGAAGTTAGAGCCTTGATGAATCATTCAAAAATACGGAGTCTATCTCCCTGTGAGCCTATCTCCACTATGCACTTATTGTTTCCTTTTTGAAAAAAATATCCTGATAGAAATATACCACCTTCAAAAGGCTGTGAGAGTCTGCCTAGCTTAAATGGTAGTGGCAGAAGGAAAAACAAGGTACCATGTTTACCATTGGTGATTTCCAAATTGTTGTGTCTTTCAGATGGTTTAGAGGAATTAAATTACTACAATAAATACCATTTTGAAAAAGTTTCTTTTGGTATCCAAAGGCATCAAATTAAAATCTTCATTTTGTGGAATTTTAACATAACCCACATTTTGGTGGTGGTGGGTGGTGCCCATCACAGAGGGTTTTCACTTACTGTTATCTCTGAACTCAGCAATGTTAACTGACCACCAGCGTCGTTGTCTTGGGGGAAGATAAAGTTTCCCAGCTGTTCTGTTTACCACTTCTTCCTTGTCTCTCTTATTTGGCACATGGCTTGCTTTCAGTGTAACTAAACAGTTAAATCTGTGTCTACTATATCACTAGATAAAAAAGAATAGACTAAGCTTCTAGTATGTAGCATCTCTATCAATTAGACATCAACTCTGAGCTTCAGGATGACTGTCATCAAGGCCTAGAGAAAGAAAACAGCCACTAAGCCAGCTGCAGAGAGGCAAAAGTCCTTTCCTGAAATATAAAAGCCCTCATATATTAGTTTTAACATGGCTAATTAATTATTTATTATTAATGTAGAAAAGGAATTATGGCAAATGCAGATGGGTACATAGATTCCAATATTGGCCTGATTTACTCAATGTACAGTCAGGAAAAGGGACAAATGCCCATCAGATCCCCACACTGCAAAGGAGGTTTTAAATGCACCCGCAAATGCAGTCCTCCCAACACTCCATACTGGCTTTTAAAACATGTCTTCTTAAGGTTCTTGCAGGTTTAATAAAACCTCCATCAAATTTTGGTGTTGCAGCAGCCCCAGACAATCCACTTTTAAGGACTTGTGAGGCCTCACCTGGATTTGCACAGCCCCAGAGCCAGACGGAGTTTTTATTAAACCTGATCTCACACTGTTGGAGATGCTTGTGGAGTCAAGTGAATGAGCAAGTGGAGTCATTCCACAGTGGGGCAGATCCAATCAGCAACCCTCCTTGCAGGCATCCCTTCAGCATTGCTTTCCTGTTGTATGTTGCAGTGTTTACATAGAGTTTTCACAGAAGGATTCATTTAGGATTAACCTAATTGAATAAACACAAAGCTGCATAATTTATGGACCAAAATAGTTTTTCCTGGTTGGGTTGCTGACTAGCATTTCCCTTCTCCCTAATGGAATATTGCAAAGCCCCATATTGTTATAATCAGAACTTCATCTTTGAGTCAATCCAGCTCATTTGCATGATATGATTTTATTATAGGCCAGATGTATAAATAATTGCTCATGAAGAGAGCCCTTTCTTCAAGCAAAGTAATGGATATATATGGATATCCATATTCATATATATATCCATTTTTTCCTCTAACAGAAACGGCTAAGTCTAGTAGCACAACCTATCACTATGGGAATTATACTGAATTCTTGTTACCATTTCCAAAAAAAAATAAATTATGAAAATAATAAGTATTGTGGCTTAGATTTTGCTAATGAGATAAGATAAATAAGAGAGTGCATGCTGGGAAGATGTGGTAATTTATTTAAGAATCTAGAAAATTAGCCATCATGGTATTTTCCCATTTAAAAATGCACAACGATTCCCTGTTGCCTGTTAGATCAAGTTTGGGCTTCTTGTATTTCAAGAGCTTGCATAATCTGGCTCCATCCTAACTGCCCAGCCTGATTGACCTTGCTCATTACTACATGCCCTCCATCAGGGATTGATGAGCAGTGATAATCACTCCCCATGGGCCCCACATATGGCCTCATGCCTCATTTGCTGAAAACACATGATGGCCTTTGCACCTGCTGGTCCCTCCACATTGAATGCCCAACTTCTTGTGCCTGCCAGTTTAAATCTTAACCATCTTTACAGGAGCTTCTCAAGACCCATCATCTCAGCAATAAGAAGCAAAGCTGATATTCCTCCCATGGTAAACTTTTGTTTCTGTGGGTAGACTGAAAAATGGCCTTTCAAAGATATGTCTATGTTCTAATATCAGGAACCTGTGAATGTAATCTTATTTGGAAAAAGGTCTTTGCCAATGCAATTGAAAAAGGATTTTGAGATGCGGACATTATCCAGAATCATCTGGGTGGGACAAGGCCATCGCCATGGTTGTTGCAAGAGAAAGAGAGGGGGAGATTTGAGTCACACAGAGGAGAGTTGGCAGTGGGACCATGGAGGCAGAGATTGGACTGATGTAGCCACAAGTGGAGTAAAGCAGACCATCAGAAGCCGTAAGTGGCAAAAACAAATTCTCCCTCGATCCTCCATAGACACTGTCACCTGTTGATACCTTGACTTTGGACTACTGGCCTCCAGAGTAGTGAGAAAATAAATTTCTGTTGTTTTAAGCTATCATCTTTGTGGTAATTTGTCATAGAAACCACAGGAAACTAATACACCTTCTTTAGAAAGTACTGTGCATTTACTCTGTTTGGTAGAGGTAAGTGCCGAATGGTACCCTAATGTTTCCCATGTGGCTGCTGTCTTCCCAAATAGATTATAAGTTTCTGATAGAATTTCAGAAGTAACTGGTAAAGATTTGGTCATAAAGTGTCACTGAATTCTTTCATTATAATTTATTGGTTATTTTTAATATATTGGGAGAAACAAAGTGCTGATTGTGTCTCAGTCACCTGTTGATGATTGATATTCTTGATTCAGGTATAGAGCTCATCTCTAAAATGAGACTGTGGATCTAATACAATGTTTTCTCTTAAGCTCGCTGTTGCAAGAGTGTAATAAATGTGGGCCTTGGATATGCCTTTGCTTTCTAGCTCAATGTCCACCTCATCTGCAAGTCCTCTCTAAAGTGACTTTCTGGTTCCAGGGTTGCTAGCCCATCTGCAGTCCATTCTCATCTGTTGCACAATGTCAGAATTATAGTTTTCTCCCTGATCAAATCCCTCCTGTTCTCAGAGGAGAGGCACCAAGAGGCTTGTGAGGTTGGGAGTGTTGTATCTCGGTTTAGAATGCTGGGCATATGCAATTCAAATAGGGTCAGAGAAATTAGCAGGTATAGGCATCATGCAGTGCCACACCTTCTGAGGGAATACTTGCATTTTTCCTGCTGTCCAGGGCTCTCTGGAGCAATCCTCACAGTGACTCAACATTCTTTCATGGAACGTGGATGGATGGGGAATAAAGCTGAACACCTTACACTGATAGTTTTCTGACAGACTTTAAAGATGATTTGTTTATAAGGAGGCTGAATTGTCAAGAATTAATTCCTTCAAGTTCAAGGTTTGGGACCCCATTTTTATTTGGCCACTCACTGTAACTTTTATTTTGTCACACATGTAACTCTAATGGTAGGAAGGATAGGCTGGTTCTATCATTTAGAACTGTAGAAACTTCTCTGAGGTGCATCAATGTTTAGGAATCTGAACTGCAGAGAGAAAGTTCATGTAAAGATTTATCTACAGGAGATCTAAACTAGAAATGTTGGTTCACCACAACCTCTGTCTTGAGACAGAGATGAAAACATTTGATCAAATTAATCTACAACTGCAATATAAGGATATTAAATAGTAACCCACAGGGTTAGTCTACAGGGAACTTTAATCATGTTTCTAATCAGGAGACTACTAGTATTTAAAAAACTAGTGGCTCCCCATCTGTCTGTAGAAGAAGGACAGTTTACATGTTGTAGAAAATAATCACATCTCCTTACACTGCTATTTATGCTGTCCCCAAGTGGGTCCTCTTGGTAACCCAGTAGTGTGTGGGTTCTGGGGTATTCCTAGCATGGCTTCCAGGGGAGGAATAATATAAACAAAAAAGTCCTCTCTTATCGCCTTGATAATGAGATAGTATTTCCTGATTTACCGATACCACAAATTTACGAATTTAGAACAAGGTAGACCTCCTTATTGTAGCACTTTTGTTAATTTCCCTTAGAATGAAGAAAGCCCTTGTAGGGGGAGGTCTTTAGCTATAAAGTGATTTTAATCCTTTCTGAGTAGTGGCCCAACTGGTTTAATTCTTCGAGTAGAGTTAAGGTAGAATGGATACAAAGAAAAGTCAACCTAATTTACAAAAAGCAATAATTTGTGATGACCAGTCATTTAACCAGCTTCTGAGTATTTCATCAAAGCCCTAAATTAACTTTCTTCTAAAAACTAGAGGTCTGAGTCTTTAATCTGTTGTTCTGGAAGAGGAAGAGATAGGCTATAGGGGTAATAATTTTTACCACTAATAAGGACCGTATAACTCAACTGAAAAACTTTAAGAATAATTGTAGACATTTTGTAGCATTTATTGGCTTATCAATGGCCTTTGATTCATATATGGGAGCTGTCACTTAGGCATGCCATCCGATCTTGATCTAGCCTTTTAAAGTTCCTTCATAGCATTTGCTAACACACCACATCAAAAATCACAGTGGGCAAAACAAATACCATTCTTAAGCAGCACAGGAAATGGCTCCTCTGTTTATAATAATTTCTAATGATTTTCTGTGGTTCTAAGATGAATTTGATGGCTGCTACCAAATGCAATATATACTTTACATTGCACTGATCCCAGAATGTCACTTAGACTTAACATTGCCTTAGGACTCAGGGATGACTTCATAGAGGAGGTGATAGTTGAAAAGTGGTTTTGCCAGGCAGATGAAGGGTCAGAGAGAACTCTGGTAGAAGAAACAGCATAGTTATATATAGTAGGGATAGAGCCTGGTACCTTGGGGCACTTTAAGCCTTATAGCTAGAGCCTTTAGTAGTTCTGAACTGTGGTCCCAGGCTCAACCTTGGAAGATCCTAGTCCACAGCTTTAACTCTTTACTTATTAAATTTTTATTTATTTATTTTTGTTTTTAAAGAGAGGGAAAGCAAGAGCCTGCATGTGCACAAGCGGGGAGAGGACAAGGGGAAGAAGGAGAGAGAGAATCTCAAGCAGTCTCCATGCCTATCACAGAGCCTGACATGGGGTTCTACCTTACCACAAACTATGACCTGAGCCAAAGTCAAGGGTCTGGAGCTTAACTGACTGAGTCACTCAGGTGCCTGTTTAGCTCTTTAAATGAATGTTACATTTACTTGCTTTTTAGTTCAGAAAATTGCCTTGGTCTCTGATGCTCATTTTATGTCCTGAACCTGACTTCACTTCTATGTGGGTTCCCTGAATTTTATTCCTTTTCTTTCCAACAAACTCATTCCTCCTGGCCAGAAGGACAACAGCTAGAGTGAAGGTCTGCCAGGATTTTGATTCAAAGAATCTCTGGCTTTATTGAGTTCCTGTTGGGGTCAGTCTACAGGCCAGTGACATCTGCCTTGTTGGCTCTGGCCTGGACTTCATCCCTTATATGACTGGTATGAGGATCCAGTATCCAGGAAGTAAAACTCACAGGAAAGGGCCAGATTACTGAGATCCTTTCTTGCTCGGTTAAGGTATTTGGAGTCTATCCTAGTGATGGTGAGCAACTAATACTAAGCAGTATTAGTGAGAAGTTCAATATCCATTTCAGAAAGATGGTCCTTGGTTGCTTGGTAGATAGTGGACAGGTGGGGAGAACAGTTAAGAAGCTGTGTTAGGACTCGAGTGTGTGTCAATGCTCAAGTAAGAGTTGAGAAGCAAAGGCAATGACAGAGAGAATGGGAAAAAAAGGAGATTACAGAGACCTTAAAACATTAATGGAAATTGTTGGTTTGGATGTTAGAATAGAGGAAGTGGGAAATAGTGAGGCTAAGGGAACTTGGAGGGTAATGGCACCATTGTAGCTGGGAACCTAGAATGATGATCAGGTTTAAGAGGAGCTAATGGGACAATAATGAACTTAGTCCTAGATATCTTGAGTTGAAGACTTGTGGAGAATCTAGGTATAGCAGCCCAAGAATGTATGAAGAGAGAAGGCTAATGGTACAAGTCTATGAGTTGTGACGACAACTGAGTGTCATTCAATCCTTAAATTATAAAGACTAAGTAGCAACATGGGAACATGAAAAGAGTAGGATATAAAATTGTGTCTATTTTGTGATTTCAACTATGCAAAATTACATTTGTAAATGGATAAAAGTGAGACAGGGAAATGGAAAAATTAAACATAGCAGATTTGTTAAGATGGTAGGTTCTTTTAAAATTTAATTATTCATGTCCCACCTCTTTCCACAAAGAATGTGTGATGAAACTTTGTTAATTTTATTAAAACATTACTTCTGTTGTTATAACATTGTTTTATGATACATTAAAAATTAAGAGGAGGGGGGGCCTGGGTGGCTCAGTCGGCTGAGCATCCAACTTCGGCTCAGGTCATGATCTCATAGTTCATGGGTTTGAGCCTCACATTGGGCTCTGTGCTGACAGCTCAGAGTCTGTGGCCTGCTTTGGATTATGTGTCTCCCTCTCTCTCTGCCCCTCCCCCACTTGTCTCTCATCTCTCCCTCTCTCTCAGAGATAAACATTAAACATTTTTTAAAATTAAGATGAGATATCATATAAGAACTTTGTAAACTTCCATGTGAATAATTATCATAATGTCAACACCATTTATTTTTGCTTAATTTTAAAGGAGTGATATTTCCTAATTAGCTTCTAGTATTTTCTTCTAAATGTCTATGTTAATATATGGTTTCTCTATATCATTTGGAAGATCACAGCAAGTCACTGAATTTCCTGAAAACTCAGAATATGAATAAAACAGAAGCTAAAAAAAGGGCTGGATGAAATTTGTTTGGATTATAAAATCTATTTATTGTATAATCTCTATATTCCAGGCATTATGGTGACGATGAATAAAAAATAAAACATACTCCCTGTCTTCAGGCATCTTAGATTTTAGTGCAGATGAAGAGTAAAGAGCAATTATTCTATAGTTAATGAGATCATAAGGCCTTTCCTGCCTATAAGTCTTTTTTTTTAAGATTTTTTTAACGTTTATTTATTTTTGAGAGACAGAGAGACAGAGTGTGAACAGGAGAGGTGCAGAGAGAAGGAGACACAGAATCAGAAGTAAGCTCCAGGCTCCGAGCTGTCAGCACAGAGCCCAATATGGGGCTCGAACTCACGAACTGTGAGATTATGACCTCAGCCGAAGTCGGCCACTTAACCAACTGAGCCACCCAGGCGCCCCTCCTGCCCATAATTCTAAGAGAACGCATCATAGGGACACTTGGGGCTCTCCCAGAAGAGATGGTGTCTGCAGTAGCAGGAGAAAGTCCTTTCCAAAAAGGGGAGAGCATCATGTGCAAACACAAGAAAGCATGACAAGTTAGGGGGATCTGTAGAAGCTCATTCTGATGGAGAGGGGAAATGAGGCTAAAGGCAGACAGCAGGTCCTACCTGGTCTTATTTGTTATGCTCAGGGTTTTGGACTTTGTCCTGTAAGAAGTAGAGAATCACTGGAAGACTTTAGCAAAGGGGGTAACATGGTTTGAGCATGATTCTGCATGCAGTGTGGTGAATGGATTGGGAGGGACTAGGAGGGGGGCCATGAGACTTGCAGCTGTTGCTATGATGCAGAAAGAAAAATTAGAGCCTGGATTCAGTATGCAGTGCTAGAGACAAGGGTGTAGGGGTGAGAGATGTTCACAAAGAAGAATCAGCAAAACTTGGTGACTGAGTGTAGAAGGTGAGAGAAAGAGAAGATTCAAGGATGATCTCTGGGTTTCTGGTTTGGGAAGAGGGGGTCCCCCCATCCCCTGAGATGGGAAAAAAACAGGTAGAGAAACAGACACAGGTGGGAAGATGGTAAATTCAGTTTTGGTAATTTGAGCTGAAGGAGTTTATGGGATGACCATGTGATAGAAATGCCTCAGGGGTGGTGATATATACCGGTCTGAACTTGGGTGAGAAATATGGGCTAAGATTTCTCAGATGCAAGGGGGTAAAATTGGAATTGAAAGTTGAAGGACAAATCAGTGCTGCTCTGCACATAAGATGCACACATAACTTGCCGATATAAGTTTAAATGAATCCGTGACTAGGGGCACCTGGGTGGCTCAGTCAGTTAAGGGTCTGACTTCGACTCAGGTCATGATCTCATGGTTTGTAGGTTCGAGACCTGCATCAGGCTCTGTGCTGACAGCCAGCTCAGAGCCTGGAGCCTGTTTCAGGTTCTGTGTCT
Source organism: Hyaena hyaena (assembly GCF_003009895.1). NCBI lineage: Eukaryota > Metazoa > Chordata > Mammalia > Carnivora > Hyaenidae > Hyaena > Hyaena hyaena. The sequence continues at coordinate 2,435,515 of NW_024080737.1, read as the reverse complement.
CCCTCTCTCTCTGACCCACCCCTGCTCACACTGTCTCTCTCTCTCTCTCTCTCAGAAATAAATAAAAAAAATTAAAAAAAATTTTAAATGTATCCATGACTAAATTAAGGAAAGGAGTCATGAATTCTTGAGAATTGGAGAGAACTTCAGGGATCATGTAGTCTACAAGATTACCAATGAGTAGGTGAGGATATCAGAAAAAGGTTTACCCAATTATACGAGTTGAATTCAGAAATCTAGGCTTTATGAATGTCTGTCCAGTTCTCATTGTATCTATATTGCTATGGGGTGTGAATAGAAAGAAAAATTGAATGAGAAAAAATATGAAAGAGGAAACTGGCTTAGCTAGAGCAAGAAGCAGGAGTTTGCCACCAAACAATGGCAAATGAGGCTACCATCCCTGACCCTCATACCCCAGTCCCTTCCTAAAAGGCAGTCATTCAAATTTTCATGGCCTGGCCACCATCTTGGAGCCCAGATTTCTCCCCCTTTCCTTAGGTTAGGGGTCCTTTTGCCTCTGCATGAAAGTTATAAAGGTTTTCTTTGTTCTGGGAGAAATTCTGTCACCTGAACAAGTCAAAAGCCGTGACTTTCATGGCTCTGTGACCCAGGAAAAGCTTCGGATTTTCAAAAAGAAAGATGCAGTTGTAATAGCTCTTTCACTGCTGTGATGTTTGAGGGCAACCTCACTGTAATGTCATTTCCATGCTTCTGAATTGTTTTTATCGTAGATGAAATGAAATGAAGCTGTTAATGACAAGCCAAATGGGAAATGCATCTGGAAGCTCTGTGTGATACACATCGGGTTGCCCTCTACTCCGTGAGAGCGACACCTTGCTTTCATTTTGCCCAGCTCTTCAAAGGGAAATGGTCAATAGCATTAGCAGATCAGGTCGGGAGGACTTAAGTCAGCTTTGTAGTGAAACTCGGTGTTTCTCTGCTGTTGGATGCATTTGTGTTAAGTGCCTCGATCTGTTCAAATATCAGAGGAGGAATTTTGGATTCGAATAGTACTGATTCTCCGGGGTTGGTGGGCGGTTTGCAGGATAGGTTGTGTATTTAAAAAATCAGCCATTTCTTAAGGTTGGCCTTGCTGAAGCCTGGGCAAAAGTTAGGGAGACAGATCTCATCAGGCTGGAAGGTGTTTTATATTATCAGAGCAAGACTTTCCCTGCAAAGTTTGTCCTTTGCCCCGGGGAAGATGAGTTTTCTAAATGACTTAACTAACTTCTTTTTTGGCATACTTTTGCAATTGGTTCATTTCCAGGTACCAGAAAGAATGTAAATATGGAATGAATCAACTTTTTCCACATTTTTCTCTAGCAGTCCTTTTATGAAGAACAGATTTTCCATAGAGGAAATTAAAAAATACATAAAACTGAGAAACTGTGGTGTTGTTGAGGACGGCCTCATTTTCCACGTCACTTTGTAACTGGCAGTGTATTCAAATGGTATTAATATAAAGTACGGAGTTTGTTTCAATTAGCTTCATTTTTCCTTGAGATGAGGAATTATCATAAATCCCTGAAATAACAGTTGACTCACAGTGATCCTTGTGTCATTGCATTGGGAATTTTTTATGGCTTTTTTCCCTCACTACATCTAGTTATAAAAATGATTAAACTCTGATTTAATGCATTTGATATGGGCTTTTTGCCTAAATTAGGAATGAGGAGAGAAGGGCAATGGTATAAGTCATTTCTCAAAGACAGACAAATTATTCTTTTTGCAGTAAATTTGGGAAGAACGATTTTTTCCATTTTAGAGCATTTTTCTACATGAAACACAAGAATTTTCATTAGCATTTGGTTCACATTTTTCCTTGGATGCCATTCTTTTGAATGATTTGAAAATATTCTTCTGGTGCATCTGTAAACATCTGAAAATTAGATATTTGGTAAAAGACAATTGATCTGAACAGCTCAAAAAGCCAGAACTTTATGCAAAGCGGTATCTGGATTGCCATCTAAATGAAAACCGCATGTCAAACAGATGTCATAAATATGAATTCAGACAAATGCCCATTGATAGTTTTTCCGTGGTGCGTCTTAGATGGTTCAGCGAGTTACAGATCTCGTGAAGTGCAGCCTGTTTGGTATGCTGAAGGCAAGTTAAAGTTCTTTTCCTTTCTATTGTGACACTACAAGTCTAACCTTTATTGTCAGGGTCTCAACTGAATTTTCTAACAGCAGATGAGTGGGAATTCATGGAAATAGCATGTGTTTCACCAGTTTCCTTTATTTCTCCCTCAGGACAAGCAGCTGTCAGGTCAGCCCCCCATTGCAGAGCTTGAAGCCATCAAGAGCAGGGATATATTTGCCTTGTTCTGAGGGCAGGCTTTCTGCCGACTTGGGAGATCACATAAATACCTTCAGGCCAGCATATCTGAGTCATCAGTGAGTGACCTCCCTGACAGGCTGAAACCACAAAATGCAACTTATGGAGCCGTCAGAGCAGGCTGCCCAGCTCTGGGTTCAGCTGAAGCAATAAACAGGAAGGGATGAATTCATTCATGTTCACACTCCCATTTTTCTGCATGGTAGGAAACTAATTCCAGAGAGTAATAGTAGCATAAAAATGCAGCCACATAACTTTTATAACCTCGTTTCCTCGAGTGCTTTACAATGAAATCCAGAGTCTTTTATAGAACTTGTTCTATATCCTAAGTTCTTAATGATTACAGCTAGACATAATTTTGGAGAGGAAACCTGACTTTTAAAAATATGAATTTGAAGCCTTCTCATTAGCAGACCTCATTTAGGTAAGGCAAGGAGGGGCATGTTTGCTATTAACCTACCTCTCTTCTCTGGGTCCTAGGAGGTAGAGGCAGGAAAATGCTAATCTTTGTTTTCGGATATATGTCATTCTTATAAAGGAACTGAGAACTTATTTCCTTTGTATCTTTTAGGAGTGTTGGTCCTCCCATTTTTCTTCTCAGTAATAATATCTAACATCTATTCATTGCTAAATCATGCACCTGGACCATTGCACTTCTATCTTCAATCAGCCTTATAAAATTGATATTAATATTATTGCTCTCAGGGTGAAACCAAAGCTGAATGGAGTAAAAGCCAGAGTCATGCTGATAAGGAGTAAATGACCAATTTGAATCCTGGCCATCTGACCACAAATCCTATGTTCTTATTCATTCATTTACCAAGGCATTAAAAATGTGTGAGCCAGCAGAGGGGCATACTAATTTTGCCTTCATACCAAAGGGCTGTTAAGCACCCGCATTCATTATGTATATTTATTTACTACATTATCGCTTAAGTTTTTGGTGTTTCATTTATCCACTGAGTATTTATTAAAAACCTTCTCTGTGTCAACATTTCATGAGGTGCTGGGGAATAGTTGTGAATAAAACAAGTCTAGCCCTCATTGGAATTCACAGGCCAATGGGAGACAACAGCCATCTACACTGCCAGAGAGGAAAACTGAGGGTGGGGTCTTCAGCCTGGTCTGGGGAGTCAGAATAGGGTCTTTCAGGAGGTTTAGGAATCTACCACATTTTCAGGGTGGGACAGAACATTTTAAATGAGAGAAGACTCATTTGGAAACTATAAGGGGTTGGTTAGGGATGGAGTGTGAGGGCTTCCAGAAACCACCTACTTGTGTTTCCTAGTTTGGAATCTCCCTGTACCATCCTCCCATGACACACACACCTTGCCCCCACTGCCCACTTACCTGGTAGATCCTTCCATAACCTCATGTCTTGGTTTAAATGTTATTTCTTCTGAGAAAACTTCCCTACATCTCCCAGTACTAGCCAGATGCTCGCCCATAGCAATCAATGCTTTTCACTATCCTGACACAGTTGACATTATATTTTAATTGTTTCTTTATCTACCTGTCTGCTGCTTCAGACTATAGGTCTTTTGGAGTCTGGAACTATGTCTTAAAGCTAGGACATAGAATTTACTAAATAAATATTAGTTGAATGAATAGGCATGGGAGGGCGATACAGGTAAGGGATAAACAGGAATGGATTATAAAGGACAGAGTATGGCAAACAGGTGCTCTTTCTGTGCATACTCATGGCTAACTGACAGACATTCCCAACCTTTCTCTTTTGCCAATTGAAATATTCTCTCGCTCTGCCTCCCTTGCAGCAAAGGGTAGCTATATGCCACAGTTCTAATTAATGAGTCCTAAGCAGAGACCTACTGGAAGGACTCTTGGAAAGTGTGTGCCTTCCTAATAAAAAGAGTATTATATTTAGCATGGTCCTCCAACACTTTGAGTCAGGAAGTGAGGGCTACAGTAGATGTAGGAGCTACTTTGTAATTATGGAGGAAAGGCCAAGAGAATCACAGTGACTTTGGCCTTGATATCACTGAGCTGCTGAGCCAGTGCCAGAAAACCACTTACCTCTGGACTTCTCATTATGTGAGAAAAATAATGCTTTGCTTCAGTTGTCTGCTACTTACAGCCAAAATGCATTCCTAATTACAATACTGTAAAATGATAGTTGTAGCTATATTTATTGAATGCTTACTAAGTATGTCATAGTTTCAGATGCTTTCCCTATGCTTATCTCAACTAATTCTCATAATGACTCCACATGAAAGGTACTATTATAATTATCACCTCCATTTTACAGATGAGAAATAGATATGTTCACTCATTCAAAGTTCACATAGCTAACAAAATTCACAATAAAAATTTGAATCCAGGACATCCCACCTTAGCATTTGTGTCCTTGGCCACAGTACATGAAGCCAAGTCAAAGAGCTTGAACTCTATTCTGAGTCTAGTGAGGTGGACTGGTAGGCAGAACAGTGACTTCCCCCAAATATCCATGTTCTAATTCTTAGAACCTGTGCCATGTATGGCACGGGGGTTTAATGCTTCAGAGGGCGTTAAGGTTGCTAATTAGCTGCCCTTAACATAGGGAGATTATCCTGGGCCATGTAATGGTGAGGCTAATGTAATCATAAGGGTTCTTTTTGTTTGTTTGTTTGTTTTTAAATTTTTTTTTATTTCCGAGGGAGAGAGAGAGAGTGATGTCATGAGCAGGGGAGGGTCAGAGAAAGGGGGAGATACTGAATCTGAAACAGGCTCCAGGCTCTGAGCTAGCTGTCAGCACAGAGCCTGACGTGGGGCCCGAACCCATGAACCATGAGATCATGACCTGAGCCAAAGTAGGATGCTTAACCGACTGAGCCACCCAGGCACCTCATAAGGGTTCTTAAAAGGGGAATAAGGAAGCAATAGAGAAGGTTAGAGTGAGTCAGAGAACTCAATCTACTGTAGCTGAAGATGAAGGAAGGGGGCTAGAAACCAAGGACTCTAGATGGCTTCTAGAAGGTGGAAAATTCAGGGACATGAATTCTTCCTTAGAGCCTCCATAAAGGAATAAAACTTTGCCAATTTCTTTTTTTTTATGTTTTATTTCTTGCCTTTTTATTTATTTATTTTTTAGTTTATTAATTTAATCTTTTATTTTTTTAAATGAATTTATTTTTTAAATTTATATCCAAGTTAGTTAACGTATAGTGTAATAATGATTTCAGTAGTAGAATCCAGTGACTCATCACCTACATATAGCACCCAGTGGTCATCCCAACAAGTGTCCTCCTTAATGCCCCTTGTCCAGTTAGCCCTTGTCTACCCACAATCCCTCCAGCATCCCTCTCTTTGTTCTCTGCATTTAAGAAAACAATTTGGTTTGCCCCCCTTACTGTTTTTATATTATTTTTGCTCCACTTCCCTTAGGTTCATCTGTTTTGTATCTTAAATTCCACATATGAGTGAAGTCATGCATTTGTCTTTCTCTGACTAATTTTACTTAGCATAATACCCTCTAGTTCCATCCATGTTGTTGCAATGGCAAGATTTCATTCTTTTTAATTGCTGAGTAATACTCCATTGTATATAAACCACAGCTTCTTTATCCATTTATCTGTTTGTGGACATTTGGGTTCTTTTCTTACTTTGCCTATTGTCGATAGTGCTGCTATAAACATTGGGGTGCATGAGCCCTTTCGAAACAGCACACCTGTATCCTTTGGATAAATATCTAGTAGTATAATTACTGGGTCATAGGGTAATTCTATTTTTAATTTTTTGAGGAACCTCCACACTGTTTTCCAGAATGGCTACAGCGGTTTGCATTCCCCCCAGCAGTGCAAAAGGGCTCCTCTTTGTCCACATCCTCACCAACATCTGTTGTTGCCTGATTGTTAATATTAGCCATTCTGACAGGTGTGAGGTGGTGTCTCATTGTGCTTTTGATTTGTATTTCCCTGATGATGAGTGATGTTGAGCATTTTTTCATGTGTTTGTTAGCCATCTGGATATCTTCTTTGGAAAAGTGTCTATACATGCCCTTTACTCGTTTCTTCACTGGATTATTTGTCTTTTGGGTGTTGACTTTGATAAGTTCTTTATACATTTTAAATATTAACACTTTATCTGATATGTTATTTGCAAATATAAACTTTGACACTTTCTGATTTTAGCCCAGTGAGACCTGTGTCAGATTCTAACCTACAGAAATGTAAGATAATAAGTTTGTATTGTTTTATGCCACTAAATTTCTGGTAATTTGTACTCATACAGATAGCACTGAAGGATTTTCCTCAACATCTAGGCACATTTGGATTTGCTGTCTGTGAGATCCCTATGTTTCCTATGTAGAGTGTGGATTATTGGTGGTTAAGGCTAATGGCAGAGAGCTGAATTAGGAGGTATTGCAAAAGCAAAAGCAACAGAGGGTCGAAGGCCACCTGAAGGCAGTGGATGTGGTGCTATTTGCTTGTTTTTCAAATTGTTTGTGGAATAAATGTAAAGTTGAAGAGGAGTCAGAGATGAACACTCTTTTTTTTTCATTCAATAAGTTTATTTTAGATATCTCGATGTTTTATAACAATTTCTTTTTTTTTTTACGAATAGTTTATTATCAAATTAGTTTCCACATAACACCCAGTGCTCATCCCCACAAGTGTTCTCCTCCATGCCCATCCCTCCTCCCCCCACATCCATCAGTCCTCAGTTTTTGTCAACATTCAAGAGTCTCTCATGGTTTGCCTCTCTCCCTTTCCCCCACCATTTCCCCTCTTCTTCTCCCCCTTGTTCCTCAGTTAAGTTCCTCCTAATCCTCCTATACGTGCAAACATATGATATTTGTCCTTCTCTGCCTGACTTATTTTCCTCAGCATAACACCCTCAAGGTCCATCCATGTTGCTACACATGGCCAGATTTCATTGTTTCTCATTGCCATGTAGTATTCCATGGTATAGATAAACCACATCTTCTTGATCCATTCGTCCGTTGATGGACACTTAGGCTCTTTCCATGTTTTAGCTATTGTGGAGAGTGCTGCTATGAACATTGGGGTACATGTGCTCCTATGCCTCAGCATTTCTGTATCCCTTGGGTAAATTCCTAGCAGTGCTATTGCTGGGTCATAGGGGAGTTCTATTGTTAGTTTCCTGAGGAACCTCCACACTGTTTTCCAGAGGGGCTGTACCAGTTTACATTCCCACCAACAGTGTAGGAGGGTGCCCGTTTCTCCACATCCTCGCCAGCATCTAGAGTTCTCTGATTTGCTCATTTTAGCCACTCTGACTGGCGTGAGGTGGTATCTCAGTGTGGTTTTGATTTGTATTTCCCTGATGAGGAGGGATGCTGAGCATCGTTTCATGTGTCTGTTGGCCATCTGGATGTCCTCTTTGGAGAAGTGTCTGTTCATGTCTTCTGCCCATTTCTTCACTGGGTTGTTTGTTTTTCGGGCGTGTAGTTTGGTGAGTTCCTTATAGATTCTGGATATTAACCCTTTATCTGATATGTCATTTGCAACTATCTTTTCCCATTCCGTTGGTTGCCTATTAATTTTCTGGGTTGTTTCCTTGGCTGTGCAGAAGCTTTTAATCTTGATGAGGTCCCAACAGTTTATTTTTGCTCTTGATTCCCTTGCTTTTGGGGATGTGTCAAGTAAGAAGTTGCTGCGGTGGAGGTCAAGGAGGTTGTTTCCTGCTTTCTCCTCTAGGGTGTTGATAGTTTCCTGTCTCACGTTCAGGTCCTTTATCCATTTTGAGTTGATTTTTGTGCATGGTGTGAGAAAATGATCTAGTTTCATTCTTCTGCATGTTGCTGTCCAGTTCTCCCAACACCATCTGTTAAAAAGGCTGTCTTTTTTCCATTGGATATTCTTTCCTGCTTTGTCAAAGATCAGTTGGCTGTATACTTTTGGGTCCACTTCTGAGTTCTCAATTCTGTTCCATTGGTCTATGTGTCTGTTTTTGTGCCAATACCATACTGTCTTGAGGATGACAGCTTTGTAGTAGAGGCTGAAGTCTGGGATGGTGATACCTCCCGTTTTGGTTTTATTTTTCAGTATTACTTTGGCTATTCGGGGTCTTTTGTGGTTCCATACAAATTTTTGGATAGTTTGTTCTAGTTTTGAGAAGTATGCTGGTGCAATTTTGATTGGAATTGCATTGAATGTGTAGAGTGCTTTAGGTAGTAATGACATCTTAACTATATTTATTCTTCCTATCCATGAGCATGGAATGTTTTTCCATTTCTTTGTGTCTTCTTCAATTTCCTTCATAAGTTTTCTATAGTTTTCATCATACAGATCTCTTGTATCCTTGGTTAGGTTTATTCCGAGGTATTTTATGGTTTTTTGTGCAATTGTGAATGGGATCAGTTTCTTGATTTCTCTTTCTGTTGCTTCATTGTTGGTGTATAAAAATGCAACCGATTTCTGTACGTTGATTTTGTACCCTGCAACTTGGCTGAATTCTTGGATCAGTTTTAGTAGGCTTCTGGTGGAGTCTGTCGGGTTTTCTATGTAGAGTATCATGTCAGAGATGAGCACTCTTAAGGTGAAGAGTAGATATTTGTTGGAACTAGGTGTCAGAGGAAGTAGGAGAAGGGATGGGTGTTGGCTTTTGGGGTGGAAGAGGTGTTGTCACCCTGTTTGTGGTGGTATCTGGGAACAAAACTGGTTGTGGTGTGATGGTGGAGAGGGCAAAAGTGGTGGAGATGGCAGTTTTAGGTACAGGTAAAGGAAATGCAGGCAGCCTGGCTTGATAGTTTCTCTTTTCCATTGTGGAGAAGGAGGAGAGTTCATCAATGGAAAGTGAGTGAGGTAAGGTTCAAAATAGCCCCTCTGTAGAATGGAGGGAGGGGCAGTCCAGCTGGGATTAAAACTTTAACCTTTTATGGTACCATCTTTTAAGGTTGTGTTATATTTGTCTTCCCTCACCAAAGGCTCAACAGCCTAGGAGTAGGAACAGAGATGAGCATATTAAGGAGTGGGGATTTGGAAGAGAGAAGGGATTGAGAATTTTTATTCCCCTATTTTGTGGGAGAATGATTTTTACATGGGACAGAAGGAAAAGCCATCTCATTTTGCTTGAGGCTGGTTTCATGAATTCCCAACAAGCACATCCATCCTACCATTCTCTACAAAACCTCCCTCATTCAGTTCAATAATACCTCCTCTCAGTATTGGAACTAGATCTTTCCTTCAGACTGGGGCCATTGTCTCCTGTTAAGGCAGATGTCTCCAGAAGTGTGGCACAGCAAATCATGCCAGCCTTTGTTCAAGTGAGTCAGCTCCTTTCCTGGGAAAAAGGTAACAGGAGTAAGAATGAGGGTGAGGAGCACAGTGAGCTGGGTGGGAGGAGTGGTTTCATCTGGCGGGTAGAAGAGTGAATTGCTAGAGCTCTGAAGGTAAGTGTTCTCTCAGTCACTTATGCCCACCTTGCAGATTCCCAAAGGGAGTGCCTGGGCTGGGGCAGGTATAAGGGGATGGCAAGACCTTTTTTTCCCCATAGGGTACCTGGATATTCTCTGCTCTGTCTAGGTTTGCTCACACTTTGAAGTGTGTCTGGATGTGATCCTTTGGGAATCAAAGGTGAGAAGCCACAGGAGAATTAGAGGGAAGGCACACCCACTTCCTCTGCATCTAGATGTCCCTCACACTTCTGGCAATGGAGAGAAGAGATGAGCAGAACTAGTACCATCTTATGTAAGGCAAAGTCAGGGAGATGAGAAGACACAGAATTCAATCCAAGAGGTTCCTTGAGGGCTGGTAAACCTCTTTGAGAGGAATATCCTACAAAGAATGTGCAGCTTGCTAGGTTTAGAGTTCTGTTTATTATCAAAGGAAACCTTTCTCATCTTTGAAAAAAATTTTAAAAAGAGAGCCTGTAATCCCTAGGGCCTCAGATTTATGTTTTCCAAATGTGGACCTCTATTTCTCCATGTGCTCAATATCTTTTTAATGGGCTACAAATATTTGAAATGTGTAAATACACCATGGGAGGATGAGTATTTTAAGTGTGTAGGGATGTGGCTGGATTAGGAGAAGTAGGATGTCATTATGGAAGAGAGAAGCAGGAGATGAGATGTCCCAGCAGTCTAAATTGCTGGACTGGAGCACACTCTTAGGGCAAGCAAACTGGAAACATTCTTGCATTTGAACTTTTAGACCAGTAACCTGGACAAAAGCATGCAGCATCTTTCTTATTGGAAGTATACTGTCTTTGGATTTTATCTTTTGTCTGGGGAGAGAGGGATTGTATTGCCCTTCCTTCTATACTGGCCTACCTTCCAGTGGAAGCGGGGTCAAGTGTGTTTTGGAAATGCTCCCCTGGTGATTCTGATATACTCTCCTCTGCTTCCACCCCAATCCTCCCCAATGGGGATTAACAGTTTCAAAGCCAAATACTGACATGATCAGAAAGATTGCTTATTCTAAATAGTGATGTGTTTCCAGTTGGAATAATCTCTGGAGTTTTCTCTGTGGTTTTCCTTAATGGACTCTATTTTCCAAACATACCTCCACTGCACATCTTCTGTTTCCCCAGGTGCAGAATGAGATGAGGATATACTGCATGATGTTTGGTGAAGATTAAATGAGATATTAATGTAGGTGAATCACTTGCATATGGAGAGCTGTCAAGAAATGTCAGTTCTCTTCCCCATCATATCATCAGTTGATAATGAATTATTTCCTACTTTTCCTAATGCTTACTAATGTTTCCACGCATTTATATACATATTAGAGAATTTGGAATGGGAATGGAAGCCCATGGGTTTCACTGTGGGTGTTTTGTTTGCTTACTTATGGTCGTTGAGTCCTTATTGCTAAGTGGAAGGATGACATAATGGTGAGAACGTGGCTCCCGGAATCGGACTGACTTAATTTGAATCCAAACTCCAACCTTTTAACTGCACCATCCCAGGCAAGTCTCTTAACTTCTTTGTGCCTCAGTTTCCTTATTACAGTATAGGAGAAAATGATAACAGTATCTGTCTCATAGGGTTGTTCAGAGGATTAATGAGTTAATATATGTAAAGAGTATGGATCTGGGGCTGGCATCAAGTAAGACCTGTATATTTTGATTCATGTTACTGGGTTTTGGTGACTACATATAATATAAGGCATTATGGTAGTGTTCAATACATAATAGCTATTATTTTTATTATTATATGATCTACAAAACACGGTCAAAGACTTCTGATCCAGGAAACTAAATCCCAGCTTCTTGAAAATAATTGGAGACTCAAAATTATCTGTAGGACCAGAACTGAAAATTTTTAGTAGTAGTTAAGGTAGCAATAGAATTCATTCTGTAGAAGAGGGTGGCTTGGCTGGTGGGGACTTTAAGGCCTCATCCAGGGCTCCTGTAAAGGACAGAGGATTATCTGTTTCTTAAATATTATAGATTGCACTTGCAAACTAATCATCAATGGCCACAACTGTGCCCACAGACACAAACCAAAATAAATTGGTTACCAATTTTTAAAATGTGGGCGATTTCACACAAAACTCTGGGCTTCCTACTTCTAAAACAGAGAGTCTACAACTCAGGTCTCGCTCTCCTGAATGGCAACATCTACTTCATCTCTATAGTACTGCCCATTTTAGATTATTCATTCACTTTTCATTTTTCCACAAACCCCACGATTCCATATTGTATTACATCCAATCCACTTCACTCATCAATGTTATTGAGTAATCTCAATAGGTCTCTAAATTTGCAATTCCTACTGTAAACTGATAGGAGAGAAGTGTTGCTGAGATGCAGGGCAGCTGGTACATTTCTACCACAAGTGAAAAGAATACTGTTCATCCAGTCTTGAATTATAACCTGTTCTCTCAGCCCATAAATGGGCCACTTTATATAAACTATTATCAGTGCTTCTGAGCATAGTCAATTCCTACATCTCAGGTGTGCTAAGTGTGCTTACTGGTGTCCATCAGTGGCAGTTATTGCCAGAAAATGTTCACCATAGATGGCAAAAATCAAGAGGTGGTATCAAAAAGAGTAGCCTCAGTTAGCATGGTATTTCCATGTTTACACAAAAATATGTTTGAACACAAATATTCTTGATAATTATGGTTTTGTTACATAATTCTTCTGGAAACTATAGCTTTCTTGAATACCAGAAAATAAAACAAAGACATTTGGTATCCAACTGTGAAGACATCTTTAGAAGCTAGACAGTTGAGAACTTTGGTACCAAGTTCCCATTTCTGGAATTAGAAGCAGGAAGCCTAAAGAAGTGGTATGGCTGATCTTTGGTATATACAAGTAAAGAGGGAATATGTTTTAAATCTTATGTGTAGTTTTTTTTACTCCCACCAAACCAACACTCTGGTCCCGGCACCTCCTTTTGAAACAAGTCATTGACTAAAAGCTTATCTTCAAACTACAGTTGTACTGAAAGAAATGTTCTATAATTTAAATTAATAAGAAACCCACAGGTATGTGTCAAGTGTGCCTAGGTGAGAGATGTATTTTTCAGAAGTAGCTGATATTCAGTCACAAGAATGAATGAAATGTTTCTCCTTCATTTGCCATCAGGGAGAGGATTCAGAGACTGTTTCCTCAAGACTTTCTGGACCAAGTAGAAGACCGTCATTGTCAAGGAATATAGTCAGTGTTGCATCAAGCAATGCAAATTGCAAGACATGCTTCTTTATCAGCAGAACTGTATGTTAATGTAACTGTCACATTAAATATTTGCTGCTGTGACTCAGTTAATGACTATCATAAAAGTGTGGCAGTATCTGACATTTTAAGTGTTTGTGGTACCTAATGTACAGCTTGCTATTGTAAATAGGCCACACATTTAGAACTAATTACATGCAAGCTATGATAGCAGGTTTATATTTTACAACTATCTGAGCTGTGATCAACACTTGTAATCACAAAGCAAGGAGAAAATAGGCAGTGACAGCAATACCTTCATGCTGAAAGCAAATTTTTGTTCTGAAGTGTTATGAAGTATTAAGTATTTTTCAGTAGGAAGTGAATATGATTAGTCAGAAGCAACTGTAATTATGAAAAAGCCCGCGTCTGGTTTATATACTATGTTTACATCCATACACATTTTTTCTTTAAAGATTTATCTAGTTCAACCCAAATTGTATAATTCTTAAAGGAACATGTACATTTTTAAAAATCTTCTGAGCATCGAGGAAAGGAAAGTTGCTATCTTTCTGAATCTCCATGATGTGTTGTTTTCTGTTTGTGATTTTTTGGTTGCAGTAAAGTTGCAAATTGGTTAAAACATAAAGGAGGCTGATAAACTTCGGTTCCTCTTAGCTTAGCAATGCTTCTTATTTGGGCCACAGTCCTAAACAGCTGTCCTCCATGTCTGAAATAAGAAATCAGAGGTTTTTGGAAAGTAGTTACAGACCAAGGAGTCTTACTCTGGAGTTAAAGGACTCTCTACGGTCCATGGATGGGGTAGAGGGCTAGACTTGGAAAGCATAACCTCCCAAAATATATGCAAAATTTTACAGGTATTTGGTCTCCTCCCTCCTCCCCGGGGAGATATTCCAGAGCTTTCTTCAGAGTCTGAGAAGGAGTACTAAGTATCACCAATTTTTACAGCTTGCTTAGACCACATGAAATAATGAAGAAATGGTTCTTAAGAGACCACTGGGTATTTGCAGTCTTGAGGATGCTAAGACAAAGGGGCTTGTGACAGTTGAGCAGGACTCTCTGATTTTCAGCAAGCCTGAGAAAAACCTGACTGCTAGGGTCCTAAGAGTTTTGGAATGGGTTCCATGTTCCTTTTCTCAAGCAGTGTTGGGATCCCAGCAGGGGTATGAGAGGAGAGGTGGAGATGGTGGAGATGGCCATGACAGTGTGGGCAACAGCCCCTATGGTGGCAGCTCACCACTCCCCCTCTCTCTGGTCCAGTGTCACAACCTGGGATACCTACACTTTCTTGGCTCTGTGGGAAATCCATTTCCAGTACAGTGAAGATTGCATAACTGACCATGCTGGGCCCCTCTTGGGCTCAGGCAGTTAGAAACTGGAGCTTGGGGCTGAGGGGAAAGATTGGGGTCTAGGAATTGGTCTGGGAGCTCTGAGGCAGGCTGCTGCCTGGCTGACCAGGGATAGTGCCAAAGGCCAGGTGACCTAAATAGGATAGAGTATAGACTATAAATCTCTTGCATGTCCTAGAATCCACATTCCTTTTTTTTCATATCTCTTTTCCTTTCCTTTTGCTGCTTCCTATGCCGACTACAAAGCTTAGCGCAAATGCTCCTCCATATTTGTTTATTCCCTGCTCCCCCTTTTCTGCTCTCCGTTTCCTGTTTCTTTTGATACCTGTTCCCTCTCCTCTGTCTTTCTCTCCTTTCCCTTCCTTTATTATTTTGGTTTTATTAATATCCGGAGCTTGGCCTCTCCTTAACCTTTTGGTTCTCCTTATTTTTTGTCACCAAATGCAGTTTGTTTGTGTCTGGTGCATTCTCTCTCTCTCTCTCTCTCTCTTTCTCTTTCTCTCTCTCTCCCCCTTCTTCTCTCCCTACCTTCTCTCTTTTTGTGTTTTTCATTCATGAGAGGGAGCAGGTGGAGCAGATGACCTCGGTATCCATGCTCTTCTAAAATGATATGTGGACTTGGGGCAGAAAGCATCCCATGGGTGATGAGAAGAGAATGCTTTTTTGGCCTATGGAAATCCCACCGGGGACAGAGCAGACAGCCCACCTTATGAAACAGAGTCCAATTGCCCTCAGCACCAGCCACAGCTCTGGCTCAGGGTGATCCTGGGTGGCACATGAATTCCCTGGAACCATCGCTGGGGACCTACAAGTCATACAGCAACATTCTTTGTGGGCCTAAACTCTTCCACCTGCACGTCTACAGAAAACTAAGTTGTATCTTGGACAGATTGGTAGACACTCATAGCTCTCTGGCTCAGTCTTGTTCCTAATTAGATTTCTAGCTACATTCAAGCCCATCTCCTTGTCTAATTCCCTCTGTCTTTGACTTTGTTCCTCAAAGGGTCTCACAATTTTATATTATTTGCCTTTGCTGCTGGTCTTCTCTTCCATCCCACTTTATTGAAACCTTTCTCACTCTTCATTGCCACCTGCTCTAAGAATTTAAGAAAGCTTAAGAGGCTTTCTTAAGTCCTTAGGCATGATGAATATCTCCCTAAGGCTCTGTTCTCTCACAGACCCTTACCTGTATCCCTGATGAGTATTTATCAGTTTCTTGAATTATAACTAGCTATGTACCTCAGGAGACAGAAAAGTGTGAGGAGAGGACAGCGTCTTTTGTATCTTCACTGTGCCTAGGACTAAACTTTAGTAAATGATCATTAAACTGACTTGCAGAGTGATCAGTGAGGATATTTATCAATAATCCTCTGCTTATTTTTCATGCATGTCTAATAAAGATCTTCTTTGGTAAGTTTTAATGATGTTCACAACAATCATTAGCATGTCTGTTTTATATGATGGGGTTTAATCCTCCCATTAACCCTGTGAGAGAGTGGATTGTCTCCACTGGACAGAGTGCATTCTCCTCATAAGCCAGTACCCTTATCCTCATCACTGATCTCCAGAGTCCCTGCCCTTTCCACTTGATTCTGAGATTTCTCATGGGAAGGGAACAAAAGCCCAGGAGGGATATTCTGATGGTCTCCACTTTCCTTCAGCTCCCTGCTGTCTGTTCTTCTCCGCCATGCTGCCTTCCCCTAGGGGGAACGTCATAGATGAGTTGGGGCACCTTTCTTGGTTTCTTTTCTGGAGGAGCAAAAGCCACCAGTCCCTTTGTACAAGGCTCTGGGGCTTGGTGTCTAGTGCTCTCTCTGGCTGAGACAACGGCATGACCATGCACTTGGAAAGATCACAACCCTTGTTTGCATATAGCTCCCGCTCTCAGCCTGCTTTGGGGCAGAAGCCTGCTTTGATCCGTGTGCAGGCCTGGGAGGTTATGGCCCTAATTAATTCATGCATAACAATCTGAATTTCCTTTTCATTTGGTGAAAAGCGTAATCATTTTAAAACTTTGATAATGCTGGAATTCTTAAAAGCCTGGTTGAATCTTACTTTTGTAAATCTGGTCTAAGGGTGATCTGTGGATAGCACCAAAACAAAAAGATAATGGAAGAATGTTTCCTTTAAATTACTGAAAACTATTTCTGTTAGAAGAGGAGTTCTTGTCATCAGGCAAGATTTTAGGGAAAAAAAACCTTATAATAAGCAGTGGAATGTCAACTAACTCTTAATCAGAATCCAGTTTTTGTTACATGAATGCACCAGCTTACTAATTCTCCCCATTCAATGGAAATGTCATATAAATTGAAGAAAAATAAAGAGTGTGAGGGAGACCATGGATATGAAAGCACTTTGTAAACAGCAACGCGCTTTATAAATGTGACATATTTTATAGCTCGACTTCTGCAGTTCCCTTCCCCATGGTTAGAAAGTATTAGAGGTCCCCTGACTCCTGTCAGATGCTTTTTTAATGATCTTTAAGCCTTCTTCCTAAAGGCAGGCCAGTGATAATGGCAGGAAAAGTGCTTAATAATTTGTTTATGGTAAAATGCTATCCTAATTAGTAGATCTCATTAATTTCAATAAGGCATCACCCAGCATTTTCTCTCACTCCCTGCAGTCAGTCAGCTGGGAAGTCTTACTGCTTTTGCTGAGATCTATCTCTTACCTACCTGCTTTGTTCCCACTGCCACCACTCAAGTTTGGGACCTGTCATGCCACACCTGGGCACGGCAACTCCTAGATCCTCCTACAATCCACCCTCCCTGGAGTCAGAGGGACCTTTTAGAAACAAATCATGCTGGTCACCTTTTAGCTTCTCAAACTCTGCAATGCATTCCCTGTGAGGTCCAGCCCTGTTTGCTCTCAGCTTCTTCTTATACCATCTTTCCCTCTGGTCTTCCTTTACAACCCCTCAAATAGCTCAGGGCCTCTTTCTGCCTTGGCCTTGGCCTCTGCTGTTCCTTCTACCTGGGAAGCCATTCACCCAGATCTCCATGTGGGCTGGCTGCTCACCTGTCA
Organism: Hyaena hyaena; assembly: GCF_003009895.1. NCBI lineage: Eukaryota > Metazoa > Chordata > Mammalia > Carnivora > Hyaenidae > Hyaena > Hyaena hyaena. The sequence goes on along the minus strand of NW_024080737.1, from coordinate 2,418,224 downwards.
CTTCTGAGCTCTGCGGTTCCTGTCTCAGAAAGACCTCCCTGACCACCTAACCTCCGGTGCCTCCCCCTTGCCACTGGCCTCCCCTTACCTTATTCTTTGACCCCTAATTTTCCAACATTATCTTATTTATGTAATTGCTTATTTATTGTTCATCTCTTTCTGGTCAAATATATATTTCACAAGAGCGGGGCTATCTCTATATTGTCCTCTGCTACATCTCCAGAGCCAAAATAGGGCCTGGCACAGAAGGGACTCTCATTTATTTGTTGGACAACTGAGTGCTAACTAAAGGCAGAAACTATTGAATGAAGGGGAAAAAAAGGAATGTTTCACTAAGACAATTTGCTTTATGTTGACAGTATGCTATAACAACTAGTAAAATTCAATTCAATGGAGAAAACTGCCGAAATGACTGCTTTCACTAATTTATTAGTTAATTCAGTTACAGAAGTAACCTACTATTGTTACAAATGTTAAAGAATTCTATAGTTATTCAGTTCTCTTGGTTAAATTGGCCTGACCTGCTTATGATGCATATCATGCTTGGGATGTTTCTTGTTCAAATTTTATAAATGAAAAAAACTATAGAAGAGAAATCGTCTCTTTTCCCAGAAGGTAATTCTTCTGCAAATTCCTAATGCCCAATCTGAAAGGTTTGAGATGATTTTATTCTTTTCATATGTTGTATTCATTTATTCTTGTGTGTATCACCTCAGGATAGAGTGTGTTCACTCTACAAATAATTGCTGTGAGCTTCTTGTGCACCAGACCCTCAGCTTAGCACTGGAGAGCCCATTTGGAACCAGACACACAATATCCCTGCTCTGGTAAAGGTTGGCTAATGATTTCCCTTCTGTAGGAATTTAGGATGAACACATCTGCCGTGTGCTGCCCTTGCTATGGGGTTTTAAGGAAGACACACAGTGATAGTAGGTTGGTATGGATGTTCCAAGAAAAGTCCATGTCCTTATGAAGACCCAGTAGGAGAGTATCTGTGAAAGAGAAAGACAGACTAGGTCAGATGTTCTTAAAATGAACTTCATAGTTAGGCCATGACAACAGTCATGCTCCTAATAAAAGCCTGCCAAATAGTCTGAGCTAAAAGAGAGAGATCTGGGGCAAATTTGGATACAGAGTGACACCTCTTTCTTTTTCATCTTTTTTTCCCCCCAAACTCATTGGGCTGCATATCTAAAACCACATTTGGGCCTTTTCAATATTGGTATCTAGTCACTGTGAAAGGAATGCCTAGTTGAATGGTAAATGAGTTTATAGAGTTTGGGATTAGATGGAAAATAACTGGAACTAAATTGTATTTTGCTGAATTTCAAAATAGCTCAGGAACAATTGGACCATATTTTCCTCAAAATTAACAGCAGTAAGAAAAGATTAAGCAAAATAAAACCCTCCTGGGGAAGGAAGGAAGGAGGGAAGGGAAGGGAAGGGAAGGGAAGAAGGAAGGAAGGAAGAAAGAAGGAAAGAAAGAAAATAAATTGTAAACTGAGATTTGCTGAAACCAAACTTCTTCCAGTTCTTCCACCCTTGGTTGACAAAGTCATAAACTTGGGAGTATGGGCAGGTTTCTAAGCCTTTAATTTTATTATGAAATCAGAGTTCTAAGTTGTAGAAATGTTTAAAGAAAAGGCTTTTTTCTTGACATTTTTAATTTCTGCTAAGTATTAAAATATACCACCCATATGTAACTACAAGTCATAGGATTTCAGAGCTGGAAGGAACCCTGGAGACAATTTATTGTAGTCTATGCATTTCTACAGAGGTGAAGACAAACTCAGGGATGCAGACGGACTTGCTCCAAGGTGCACAGGAGCCTGTGACAGGGCTGGAGCCCCAGTTCGTTCGTTCGTTCGTTCATTCGTTCGTTCGTTCGTTCGTTCGTTCCTTCCTTCCTTCCTTCCTTCCTTCCTTCCTCTCTTTCTTTCTTTCTTTTAATTTTTTTTTAATGTTTTATTTATTTCTAGGAGAGAGAGAGAGAGAGAGACAGCGTGAGCAGGGGAGGGTCAGAGAGAGAGGGAGTCACAGACTCTGAAACAGGCTCCAGGCTCTGAGCTGGCAGTCAGCACAGAGCCCAATGCGGGGCTCGAACCCATGAACTGTGAGATCATGACCCAAGCAAAAGTCGGACGCTTAACCGACTAAGCCACCCAGGCGCCCCCCCCCCCGCCCCCAGTTCCTTTCATCTTATGGAAATGCCCATATTGGACAGGTCCAGCCTCACTCTTCTATTTATGAGGGTCTGTAAAGTCCCTGGAATTTTGGTGCGCTAAAAGTGTGAGATTTTGATCATCAGATAACTTATGGGTTAATCTTATGATCACAGTCTTGCTTTTTCCTCTGAACTGTGGCTGTTCAGAGGTAATGGGCACTGAAGATATTCATTAGAAATAGAACATAAAGATTTAGGGAGTTGGAATGGGACAGAATCAGTGTGTGGCATGAAAAAACTTGTGACTGGGAACCTCTTCCCTCACTCCGCCGTTCCTTCACAATACAATGCCAGCTCTGTTCATTGCTGAGTTTTGAAGCCAACATTTTCCTTATTCCCTTGTGGGAAGCAGTCCACAGCCTAAATGCAGAGGTGGCCAAATGAGTGAAACATCTTTGTGAACTCCTTGTTAGAAGGGTGTGTGTACTCAGGACCCCTTAGTTTCTGATTTCATTGCATGCTCCTGACAGCAAGGAGCTATATTATACTAAATCATAAGAATAGAAAGCAGGGAAAGAGTGCAGTGTGACCACCCCAAGCCTCTGTGATGGGGTGGGGTGTTAGTTATCAACTTTCTTTGAATGTCAAAGTCATGCCACACAAATAGAACGAAGGACCCTGAATGCATTTAATACAGAATGACACTTCTTTCTTTTTCATCTCTCTCTCTCTCTTTTTAATATATGAAGGTACAGCTATAGATTCCTGTGACCTATACCCCTCCCAACCCCCTTAGATGACAGCTGTGTTCAGACCAGGATGGGTATGGATATAAATGAGAATTTAAAAGGTACCAAGTGAGGAGGAACTTGGGCAGGGAAGAATGGAAGGCAGCTATGCTTACCACCCTGCTTGGGCAGGGAAGAATAGGAAAGTGTCTTCTGAGTGGTTTCTGAGTGGTGATGGTCTGACTCGGCCTTCAAAAATACTCGAGTTACCTAGTTGTAGCCAAAATTTTGTTTTGCTTTGTGTTTTTTTTAAGTTTTTTTTTTTTTTAACAGTTTGAGGAAATAGCCATCTTGTTTTAAACACCCTCGACCTCGACATACACACAGCTTGCAATTGTATTTCCTGAGGCTGTGAACTCCCCAGTTTTTATAAACCAAGAAGAAATTTAGCTAGTTGGTAGTTGGAAAACAGATCTGGAGGGAGTAAGTAGCATGAGTAATGAATAGGCCATATCCCTTTCCAAGATGTTCCAAGCTACTTTTGGACGTAGGCCTGGGAAAAAAATATTATGTGAATTTCCCTTGGAGACACTGTTAAAATGTATTTTGTTAATTAGTGTCCACTTAAATTTGACTCAATACCCAGGGAAACCAGTTTGTTCTTAAATCATACCAAAACATAATAATGATAATAAAACAATACTTTAATATGTATAATGTTTATTGCAAAAGTGCTTACATTTATTGGCTTATATATTATCTTATATACCTTCCAGAATACTTCATTAATCTATTTTTTGATGACAACATGGAGGTTCACCATTTTCCTAATATTCATATGATGATAAAAACATTCGTATTCAGAAGTACTTATTAAGTACCAATTACTTATAATACCAACAATACTGAGCTCATTTGAGTTAAGTGAAGAACCACAAAAGAAGTTTCTATTTCTATGAAGTTTATCTTTCTGACATTTTCCACTGTGTTTAAAAAGAGAATGGTCAAAGCCTTTCGGGTATCAGAGTTCAGTTGGATGATACACATTCCACTTGTGGAATTGGTCAAGATCAGAGAATGTCTTCATTTCTTGTCGCTTAGAAACTAAGCTGTTAATATAGTTATTCTCTCTGGTATTTAGATCATGAATTTTTCACAGACCCACATGAAGGAGCAAAGAGGCTTTTTCTATGTTAAATTTGAAGAATGACTTCAGATGTTTTGAGTGGATAGCTGCAGAACAGAATGGAAACAGTACAAGTCATGTTGCCTTCCAGAATCCACTAGGCTCTGTTATTGTTAGTTATCTACTGGAATATCATGCTATCGTACTTAGCCAGTATGGTTTGGCTTTATTATTCCTCTTAAGATCTTGTTAATGTTTAGTTGATCTGCTTTATATTTCAGAGGACCCAGTATGATCCTCCTATTAGTATCTCCTATCTAAAGTAAGGAGAAAAAGTTGGTAGAAATGATCTTTTTTTTTAATAGAAATGATCTTTTTTTTAAAAACGAGAATTGTTTCATGTAAACATTCGACATAGAATTACATGTGTATAACCACATACAAAGAGTTTTGAGTTGGTCTCTTGCAAACCCATCCTCACTTTCTGTGGAGAGCATCAGAATTGTTGTAGGTAGCTTGCCCTATGGGATTGCCATGGCACCTACACATCTTTTTTTTTTTTTTTTACAAATAGTTTATTGTCAAATTAGTTTCCACATAACACTCAGTGCTCATCCCCACAAGTGCCCTCCTCCATGCCCATCCCTCCCTCCCCCCCACATCCATCAGTCCTCAGTTTTTGTCAACATTCAAGAGTCTCTCATGGTTTGCCTCTCTCCCTTTCCCCCACCATTTCCGCCCTTATTCTCCCCCTTGTTCCTCCGTCAAGTTCCTCCTAATCCTCCTATACGTGCAAACATATGATATTTGTCCTTCTCTGCCTGACTTATTTCGCTCAGCATAACACCCTCAAGGTCCATCCATGTTGCTACACATGGCCAGATTTCATTGTTTCTCGTTGCCATGTAGTATTCCATGGTATAGATAAACCACATCTTCTTGATCCATTCATCTGTTGATGGACACTTAGGCTCTTTCCATGTTTTAGCTGTTGTGGAGAGTGCTGCTATGAACATTGGGGTACATGTGCTCCTATGCCTCAGCATTTCTGTATCCCTTGGGTAAATTCCTAGCAGTGCTATTGCTGGGTCATAGGGAGTTCTATTGTTAGTTTCCTGAGGAACCTCCACACTGTTTTCCAGAGGGGCTGTACCAATTTACATTCCCACCAACAGTGTAGGAGGGTGCCCGTTTCTCCACATCCTCGCCGGCATCTAGAGTTCTCTGATTTGCTCATTTTAGCCACTCTGACTGGCGTGAGGTGGTATCTCAGTGTGGTTTTGATTTGTATTTCCCTGATGAGGAGGGATGCTGAGCATCGTTTCATGTGTCTGTTGGCCATCTGGATGTCCTCTTTGGAGAAGTGTCTGTTCATGTCTTCTGCCCATTTCTTCACTGGGTTGTTTGTTTTTCGGGTGTGTAGTTTGGTGAGTTCCTTATAGATTCTGGATATTAACCCTTTATCTGATATGTCATTTGCAACTATCTTTTCCCATTCCGTTGGTTGCCTGTTAGTCTTGTGGGTTGTTTCCTTTGCTGTGCAGAAGCTTTTAATCTTGATGAGGTCCCAATCATTTATTTTTGCTCTTGATTCCCTTGCTTTTGGGGATGTGTCAAGTAAGAAGTTGCTGCGGTGGAGGTCAAGGAGGTTGTTTCCTACTTTCTCCTCTAGGGTGTTGATAGTTTCCTGACTCACGTTCAGGTCCTTTATCCATTTGGAGTTGATTTTTGTGCATGGTGTGAGAAAATGATCTAGTTTCATTCTTCTGCATGTTGCTGTCCAGTTCTCCCAACACCATCTGTTAAAAAGGCTGTCTTTTTTCCATTGGATATTCTTTCCTGCTTTGTCAAAGATCAGTTGGCTGTATACTTTTGGGTCCACTTCTGAGTTCTCAATTCTGTTCCATTGGTCTATGGGTCTGTTTTTGTGCCAATACCATACTGTCTTGAGGATGACAGCTTTGTAGTAGAGGCTGAAGTCTGGGATGGTGATACCTCCCGTTTTGGTTTTATTTTTCAGTATTACTTTGGCTATTCGGGGTCTTTTGTGGTTCCATACAAATTTTAGGATAGTTTGTTCTAGTTTTGAGAAGTATGCTGGTGCAATTTTGATTGGAATTGCACTGAATGTGTAGAGTGCTTTAGGTAGTAATGACATCTTAACTATATTTATTCTTCCTATCCATGAGCATGGAATGTTTTTCCATTTCTTTGTGTCTTCTTCCATTTCCTTCATAAGTTTTCTATAGTTTTCATCATACAGATCTCTTGTATCCTTGGTTAGGTTTATTCCAAGGTATTTTATGGTTTTTTGTGCAATTTTGAATGGGATCAGTTTCTTGATTTCTCTTTCTGTTGCTTCATCATTGGTGTATAAAAATGCAACCGATTTCTGTACGTTGATTTTGTACCCTGCAACTTGGCTGAATTCTTGGATCAGTTCTAGTAGGCTTCTGGTGGAGTCTGTCGGGTTTTCGATGTAGAGTATCATGTCCTCTGCGAAGAGTGAAAGTTTGACTTCCTCTTTGCCAATTCTGATGCCTTTGATTTCCTTTTGGTGTCTGATGGCTGATGCTAGGACTTCCAGCACTATGTTAAACAACAGTGGTGAGAGTGGACATCCCTGTCGTGTTCCTGATCTCAGGGGGAAAGCTCTCAGTTTTTCCCCGTTGAGGATGATGTTAGCTGAAGGCTTCTCATAGATGGCTTTGATGATGTTTAAGTAGGTTCCTTCTATCCCAACTTTCTCGAGAGTCTTTATTAAGAAGGGATGCTGTATTTTGTCAAATGCTTTTTCTGCATCTATTGACAGGATCATATGGTTTTTATTTTTTCTTTTATTGATATGATGGATCACATTGATTGATTTGCGAATGTTGAACCAGCCCTGTAACCCAGGAATGAATCCCACTTGATCTTGGTGGATGATTCTTTTTATATGCTGCTGGATTCGATTTGCAAGGATCTTGTTGAGAATTTTTGCATCCGTATTCATCAAGGATATTGGCCTATAGTTCTCTTTTTTTGCTGGATCTCTGTCTGGCTTGGGAATCAGAGTGATGCTGGCTTCATAAAATGAGTCCGGGAGTTTTCTTTCGACTTCTATTTTTTGGAATAGCTTGAGAAGAATTGGGATTAATTCTGTTTTAAATGTCTGGTTGAATTCCCCAGGGAAACCATCAGGTCCAGGGCTCTTATTTGTTGGGAGATTTTTGATCACTGATTCGATTTCTTCACTCGTTATGGGTCTGTTCAGGTTTTCTATTTCTTCCTGTGTCAATTTTGGTAGTGAGTGTGTGTTTAGGAATTTGTCCATTTCTTCTAAGTTGTCCAATTTGTTGGCATATAATTTTTCATAGTATTCCCTGATAATTGCTTGTATTTCTGAGGGGTTGGTTGTATTAAGTCCTTTTTCATTCATAATTTTGTCTATTTGGGTGCTCTTTCTTTTCTTTTTGATAAGCCTTGCTAGAGGTTTGTCAATTTTGTTTACTTTTTCAAAAAACCAACTCTTGGTTTCATTGATCTCTTCAATTGTTTCTTTGGTCTCTATGTTGTTTATTTCTGCTCCTACACATCTTTTTGATGAGTAATGCCATAGCCTCTGAAAACCTGAGAAGTTAAGCAATTGTCCATTTGCGTTACTGAAATACTGTGGACAGAGCACCTGGTTGATTGTGGCAAGGGAATATAGGGTGGGATAAAGGATGGCTTTTGTGTCTCACTGATTTCCCTCATCTCTTAACTGCACAGAAGTCTTATTCTTGAGGAAGCCAACATCGTGTTACATTTAGGGACTCACTTACCTCTAATTTTTCCAAAGTTTCTTTCTCTGGGGGTAATTTTAGCTGTATCCAGAGATATATTTGAAAGTCAATATTACTTAAATTTTTCATATTGAGTGATGACAGCTTGGGAGGTGGTGTGTAGGGTAGAATGTGCCTGTATCAGCCAACATCACTGACTTGCAGAGCCACAAAGAGACCTGCTTCAGATTTTCTACTTTGACTTGAACTTCACAGTTTACTTGCGCAGGCTGTATATGAGTAGGGCCCTCAGATGGCTTCTTTCTTCCCACCTCATCCCACCTAAAGAGAACCAGAACCAAAGAATTGTCCATGATGGCCAGACATTCCCTTAAAGCTACCTTGCCCCTTTGTACACACTCAGAAAATGGGCGGTACCCAGCAGTCTGTCTCTTCCTTAATCTCATGGGCTTTTTGGGGATGAAATAATCTATCGTCCTTTACTAGTGCTACTTGTATGAACATTATTAGAGTGTATTCATATGCAATTGTCCTATTTGGCCTGAGAGTAAGGCCTCATCTCTGAGTAGGCAGTAACATGTTCTCTGATGGAGGTGGTCAGCTCAGGTTTTAGTCCCAGAGAAGAGGCCTAACATGAGACTGGACACCACAGCACTGGACAATACTCTTATTTCATTTGCTGTTTTGAGTTTTCTCTCTTAGGAGCTGAGATATGTTGGAATGTACTCTGGGATGGTGGGTACAAAGATGGTGTCCAACATGGGGAGCCAGATTCAGGACTGGGGTGGGGGTATATCTTGAACCCAGGGGGTCTGGTTACATGTGTCTGTCTCAACCTCTTTCACTTAATTGTTTAAAGTTCTTAGTATTTTCTTAAATGTCATGGCCTTGTCTCAGCTGAACTTTAAGGGGAAGATTTGGGCTGTATCTGGTCTGGAATGTTAGAAGAGGCAGTGTGCTTTTAACGATCCAGATTGGGACTGTTATGGCAGCAGGAATTGGGAAAAAATAGCGAGAAAGGAAAACAGGGGTAGCAGTGAATCTAACAGTTCATGTCAGGGCCTTGACACTGCCCTAGTGCTGGAGGGGATTCTCTCCTCAGAGCCTGCTTTAGAGGATCTAGACAGTGTTTTCTTAAAGAAGGAGGTGGCTTCCTAACAGCTTTTTGGTACTTTGTTTCTAGACTATGTTTTTGTTTTGTGGTTGTTGATTGTCTGGCTGGTTTATTTGTTTCAAAAATACCTGAAGAGAGTTGAGCAGCAATGCTGCCTCAACTAACAAAAAGGCCAAAGGCACTCTATTTGAAGACAATAGTCTTAATCTCTAGAGAGAATGTGAACCCTTGGCTCTATATGATCATCATAAGCAGGGATTTTTCCCTCAAAGATACAATTAAGAAAACAGATATTCTATTGTTTGGAGACAAGGCAGTTCATAGATATCTGTCAAATGTCATCTGAAATGATGAAGTTGTAGTTCAAAAGAATAGATAACTGAGGTTTTTCTCAGCATCTATAAATAAGACATCAATCATAAGACCACTCCTGTCCAGCCCAGCAGTATGTGGAAAGTTATCCACAACGGCTAATGTTTAGGCTGACCAAAATGATTCCCTAACATGCCTCTCTGTGGTTTGAGCTGAATCCACCACTTAAGTCAACCTACAGTAATCCAGCTGCACAGCGCCACCTGTAGGAAAACTCTGTGTGGGTGTTGCACGACTCCCCAACTTAGGGTAGAGTTTACTCTTAGCCACCTGTTCATTTATTTTCTTTAATTTCTGAATTGAATGAGTATAGCATGTTCAAAACTTGTTTTTGAGAACTTAATGACAAGAATGCTTTCTAGGGATAACACTTTGAATCATAGTTTTGGGACTGCATATATCTCAAGTACTCTTCTTAATTGACTAACCAAAAAAAGAAAAGAAAAGAAAAGAAAAGAAAAGAAAAGAAAAGAAAAGAAAAGAACCCATATTACTAACACAAATTTACATTCACTGGCTTCTCTCTCTCTTTTCAAATTAATTTTTTTCCTAGAGTCATTTCCTACAGCTTTAGTGAGATATTAGGTTTGGTGTTTGATGAGACCAGAAACTCTTGAGATAGGACCAGATTTCTGCCTTGTTCACTGATGTAGTCGATGCACAGTGCTTTGCACATAGCAAGTCCTCAGCAGATGTTTGTTGAATGAATGAGGGTACAGTCTCTTCATCTGCCTCTCTTTTAGGGCATACCTATAATGGCTTCAGTTCAAATGCCCCTTCTTTATTGAGGCCTAACTCCCTAATTCAGAATAACCAAATACTGGTTATCTCTTTCAAAGAAACCAGATTTCCCACCACCCTCTAAAGTACTCATTACATTGATTTATTTGCAGTTTATTTATTTTATGTGTGTCTCATCCATTTGACAATGAGGATAAGGCCCAGGCTGTTTTGTAAACAGTGCCTAATACAATGTGGTACTTAGTAAACAGTAGATGATTGGATGTATGAGTGACTGTTATATACCCATGTGCACATCTGCAGTGACAGTCATATGTGGCCCTCTATTACCCTTGAGTAATATCAAACAGTTAAGAATACCACAGAGAAAGGCTGTAAACACGACTTAGCAAATTGTTAGAGATTGAGTGTCTAAAAGGGGTAAATCTTATCATATAGTCAGGTTAGCTCCAGGGTTGTCTGGTTTGGGTTAGAGAACTTGTCTATTTCCATGTATTATAATATGGCTTTAGATAGGCATTAGATGCAATTCTGTCTCTAATAACAAACTGTGTGATCTTGGGCAAATTACTCAACCTTTCCGAACCTCTTTTCTTAATATGTAAATGTGGAACATAAATAGTACTGCCTTCATGTGGTTATTTATAAGATTAAACAAGATAGTATATATAAACTATGTATTTTAGTGCATGGTACAGAATAAGGAATACATATTCAATAAAGTTATTATTAAATTAATAATAACATTTGAAGCCCATCAGTGGGCTAGCAGTGTCCCAGGACTCAATTTTGTTGTAATTAAATGTATTAAACAGTGTCTTAGGCTCAACTTCAGTGAAAGGAATTATTGCTCTGCTTTTAATGGCTATAAAATTCTACTTAGCGAAATAATGGAATCAGATGTATTCCCTACAGTCAAGGCTAGATTTAGTAAGATCTGGAAGGTTATGGCATAAAGCACACAGTCACTACAAATTAAAACACCTCTACACCCCAAACATTATAGCTATTTAATAGCATGGTCTTTTAAAATTTCTTTAACAGAAAGAAAATTCAACCATGTAAGAGTTTAAAAGAAATCTATATCCATAACCTCACGAAAGTGCGATATAAGCAGTATCCTGTGGTAAACATAATTATGTGAATATCCTTTTAAAAATCTTTTGTCAAAGTATTACAAATGTATTAGAGTTTTTCCTGATTAGAAAATAGTCTCTGAATATAAATATTTAAAAATATTTAGTCTTATTGACATGACACAAGTTTATATATATATATATAAAATGTGTGTATGTATATATAACAATTTAGATAATTTGCAGTGACAGGTAAGGCCTAAATTACAGGAACCAGGAACCTAATTATTTCAAATTGAATAATCTTGCTAACCAGAGTCACTCATTTCAAGGGAACAAAGGCAATGGGTTTTTGAAATTTCTTACTTATCTTAATAGTTCTGTTATAATTTCCCATTAAATTATATCAGAGTTCTTCTATATCACAAAGGCTGCAGAAGCTGGAAATGTATTTTTTTATCAAATGCAAGAAAATGCATACACTCTGCCTAATCCCTGTGCGTGCATGTGGGGATCAGTAGAGGCCTCTTATTCTATAACAGTCCGCCTACAATCTTCTCATCACTCTTCAATCTGGACCAGAAAAAATACTATTCAGGAAAAAAATCTCACATTTCAGACATTATGATACATGTGGGTGGTATATTGTAGAATAGTTTTTCTCCATGTTACTTGTGCCCTCACATTTTTGACAGGATAAAGACTTTAGTAAGCCACTAATCTCTTGTGTTTGTCATCTCTTTCTTTTTAAGGGGTTGACAGGGTGTGTGTTTAAGAGGAGAATTCTAGCTCACAGCTTCTGAGGCATGTTGGAGAAACCACCTCACCATGCTCTTCCTTTATGTCTCTGGAACGTCAAATAAGAAGGCTGTCTTCAGGGATGGCTGAGGGTAGGGATACCCACAGCTGCCTTTATTATTACCATATTTGCTGTTACCCACACCCTATGAAAAGGACCATGAACTTAAGACAAGGGTGAGAGTGACAGTGAAATAATTGAAATTTTAGATTAGGAAGAGACCTCCTTGATTGAAGATGTATTTTAATTCTATTTAAAGTTAGGCCAAATAAATATTACCCTTAAAGATGATATATTAATGTGTTTCTGAAAAACTGGAATATTAGGTAAGTTTATGCTTGCACATCTCTCTTGTATAATCAGCCTCTCTCCTTCTTTCTCCCTCTCTCTCCAGCTCTGTCTTTTGTTCTGTCTGTTGTCTGTCTGTCTGTCTGTCTGTCTCTCACACACACGCACACACAGACACACAGGCACACACATACACACAATTGCCTGTGGGCATATCCATCTAAAAATAAAACAAAAAACCAAAAAACAACATGATGGTCATCAGATTTCTCCATTTCTCTTATCCCAGTGAAACTCATGGAAAGAATGGAAACTCATGGAAAAGAATGGTCTATATTTTGTGTCTCCACTTTCTCACCAGTTTCCCTGCCCAACCCACAGCCTCCTAGCTTTCATCCCCATCAATCCATTAAATTGGCCCTTATCAAGGTCACCAATCATCTGTATCTGGCTGAAGCCACCAATTTCCCATTCTCATCTTACCCTGTCAGTACCTTGCTGAACACACTCTTCTTTCTAAGCATATCCTTCTTGAACCACTCTTCTCTATCTTCTGTGACATCATTCTCCTGCTTTCTCCTACCTCAGGAGTCGCCCTATCTCATCTCTAATCCTGATTTCTCCTTTTCTACTCAGCATGTAGGAGGGCCCAGAGCCCCAAAGACAGCAAGTTCCTCTAGCTGCACTTTCTCCATTTCCATGACATTAATACCGTCAAATGCGGACACATCTTACATGCGTATCTCCAGTCTAGTTCTAGACTATCCACTTGCCTACTAAATATCTCCATCTGGATGTCTAAGGGGTATAAGAGGAAAGGGAGATAAGAAGCAAGTTGTAGTCCCCTTTGTACAGATAAGAGAGAAGTTGGTTAACTTGTTTCTTGAAACCAAGAAGAGGGTAAACTCAAGTGAATTCTTGAGTTGCAGTCGATTGTACTATTTGGACAAATATCAGGGCCAAGAATAATTTATAGTTGCAAATATAGTTGACCCCAGAACAAAGTGGGGGTTGGGGGGACATTGACCCCCTGTGTAGTAAAAAATCCACTTTTGAGTCTCCCACATTTTAACTCCCAATAGCCTACTGTTGACTGGAAGCCCTACTGACAATATGAATAGTTTATTAACACATATTTTGTGTGTTGTATAATATTCTATATTTTTACAAAAAAGTAAGCTAGAGAAAAGAAAATGCTATTAAGAAAATCCTAAGGAAAAGAAAGTACATTTATTGTACTATTGTATCTATTGAAAAAATCTGGGTATAAGTGGACCTGTGTAGTTCAAACCCATGTTGTTCAAGGGTCAACTATATATACTTACACTGAAACACCATTCAACTGCTTGATAATCTCACATGCCCTGGACACCTCTGAACACCCTGTTCTAAAACTTACGACTTACTCCTAGACCCAGTCTTCCCCAATCTCACGTCCATTTCGCCTCCACCCTCACTACTGAGCCTTCACGTACTTTTTAAACTAACATTTGATGGTTCAGCTCTTCAAATTCTCTGTGTGCCTGCAGTAACCACTAACCCCACTCTGCCAATGGTTCCAGTTTTACACCACTCAACATAATTTCTCCTCACTCTTATTCATGAGACAAAAATAGTGAATATTGATATCGTCCTGAAGGACTCCTCTCAAATGACCCATTTTTATACCAGTCAGGAATTTTAAACACATGTGAGAATCAAATGCTGAACTTAGAGAGAAAGATCTAATTCTTTATTCCTTTTCTTATATCCAGTGATTGTTTCTGTCATCACAATTATTTTAAAGCATCTGGGATTTAGTGCTTTAAAGGAACTCACTCTGCCAGCTTCAGACATAGTAATCCAAATGGTTCTTATTCACAGTTTTCCACATTCTCCACTCCATCTCATGACCACCCAAAAAGAATATTCTGTCTGTAAAATGGTAGGGAAAGTCTTTTCTACCTCTCCTCATATTTCAGCCTTGTTCACAGAAGAAATATGCACTTCTCCTATCCCAGCCATTCATAACTCTCTCCCTCAGTGGAACAGCAAAGCCTAATCTGACTGGTAAGAGCCTAACATTCACTGGGCCACCACCAGTAGGTGGTGTCATTATGCTCTTGATGGCTACATGTCCCTCCTACCCTTGGAGGTAGGACCTTCTTGTTGGCAGCATGCTTAGGCAGGGCCATGGTCATATTTTTAGCCCTTTGTCCCCAGTTTCTGAAGAGCAATAAGCCTATTTTCAATTCACGGAAGGAAGACATAAGATGCTCCATATTGACCTCAAACCTAGCTATATTCTTGGATATGAGCTTCTTAGGAACCCCCTGCCTCTAGAGAGTTACCAACACTTGCTCAAATTAATAAAACAGTGCTTCCTGTTTCCTGAGGCTATCAACCCTTGGGCAGATCCTCTGCCAGTAACAACCCCTGGGAGGAAAAGAAGTGAAGGGCCCTAAGCTCCCAACATTATGATTGAAACAATTTAGAAATTAAAGCAGAATTTCCATTGTGTCAGTTTTCTATTAATATTCTACCAAATTACCACACATTTAGTGGGTTCAAACAATACCCACTTTATTGTTTCCCAGTTCTGTAGTTTGGAAGTCTGGGCACGGCACGATTCAGCTCACTCTCTGCTTAGCATCTGACAAGGCTGAAGCCAATGTGTCAGCAGACTTGCTTTCCTTTGTGGAGCCTCTGGAGATGAATCTGCTTCCCAGTTCATTCACGTCGATGACAGAATTCATTCCCATGAGGTTGTAGGACTGAGATCCCTGTTCCCTTGCTGGTTGTCATCTGGTAGTTGTCTGTAGCTTCTAGAACATTCCCATTCTTGCCTCTTGGTCCCTTGCCTCCATTTTCAAAGCCAACAGTAGTAGGGAGAATCCTTCTCAGACTCTGAATCTGTCTAACCTCCCTCAGCCTCACATTTCCTCTGCGGCATCTGTCTGCCTTCCTCTTCTCTTAGGGGTGATTAGGTTGCTCCCCCACCCCGAGGACTGGGGATACTCACCCTATTTTAAGTTCAGGTGATTAGTAACCTTAATTTCATTGCAAAGTCCTTTCATGGCCATGGCCTACATGAGTGGCTTGGTTGAATAACCAAGGAATGGAAACAACTCTCAGCTCTTCTCACACCCTCAGTTCTGGCTTAATTTTCACATTTGCCCTGAATGCCCAGGCATCAAATTTGCACTCACTAAAACTCTTCTATCCAAAGGGCAGCCACTCTCTAAGCACTGTGTGGGTATCATTGAACAAGTCCCTAAACTCCCTAAACCTATCTGAACCTCACTTTCCTCAAAGATTATAGAGATTTCCTATACTACAGAATTCTCCCAAGTATTAAAAGAAAATTTATTAAGCAAATAAATTTCAAAAACTGTAAAATGAAAGGCAAATGTTTATTGGCAAATGTTTATCGTATTAATGTTCTAAAAACATTTTAAAAATAATACATTAAAAAACAGAGTGGAGCGGTGCCTGGGTGGCTCAGTCAGTTAAGCATCTGACTCTTGATTTCAGCTCAGGTCATGATCTCACAGTTTGTGGTTTCAAGCCCTGCATCCGGTTCTGCGCTGTGTCAGCACTGAGCTTGCTTACAATTCTCTTTCCTTTTCTCCCTGCCCCTCCCCACTTGTGTGCATTCTCTCTCTCTCAAAATAAATAAACTTTAAAAATAAAAAAAAAAAGTTTTTTTAAAAGCAAGGAAAAAATTTTTTTTGGAGGAAACAAAAGAACAATAACAGCGTGTTAATTCTAAACTAGCATATATGTTTTCGTATGATGATTTGTAAACCTAATTGGAACTGACATCAGAAAACATGGGCTAGAGTCCACTCATTGGCTAGATGACCTTGGTCATGTCATTTAGTTTGTCTAGGTTTTCCCCCCTCATCTGTGAAATCAATGTGTTTAGCAAGAGAGTCCCCCATTCAGCTCTGAAATTCTATGCTTCTATTTTATGCTCTTTCTTCAAGATGCACTAAGAATCAGAGTTGCAAGAAGCAATCTATTTATAGTGAGCTCTTCACAGGATGACTGTAAAATGCCCGAGACAAGCTCATAACACTGGGACTAGAAATCTCTTCTAGGATAACCTGAAATATGTCTGTAAATCCCTGCAGGTTTTCGATCCTTTATCATTATAATCAAGCACTTCTTCAGTACCCAATTCCAAAATATTCAGCTAATGAACAGTTTCAGTTCAGAAATTCATATTATTTTATTGACTAGATGCTATTATGCTTGAGAAAAATACTAAATACAATGCACTAATAAAAAGTTGAATTTTGTCTCTAAAGGAAAAAATCTGGCATGAACGTAAAATCCAATTTAACATTTGTGAAACTCTGGATTTTTCTAATTTTTCAAGATTTGTGCATTAAGTCAGAACTTAAATTGTAAAATCTGCCTTTTGTCTCCATAAGATTTCTGCTTTTATTTCAAACAAAACATGAAGATTAAGCTGTGTGTCTTCAGTTATGATCTCAAGAGTCACTAATGAGTGCATTCAGTTAGCTGAGCGCTAGTCTATTCTACATCTCCAATCTGGAATAAAGACAATTCTTATGAATTTTAGTTTTGAACCTTAAAAAAGGAAACATTTTCCTCAAATTCCCTTTTGGTGGGTTTTCACTTTTCTTGGGGCATTGGTGTCGGATTTTAGGAGAATGAGGCCATGAATTTTTAAGCCCCTTTTCATTTGAAAGGCACCTTGGAAAGCCCGGCTCCCTGCAGGGGCCAGGCTGGAAGCGGGAAAATGACAGGGTCGGCTGAGTGTGAGCACACGTTCTTGTCACATTTGAGTTAGTGCTTCTTAAGGGGGAATAAATGAGTTATTTTGACCACACTGTGGTGGTCAACCAGCCTTCACTCAAAGAAAATAATTTTCTTTGCCATGGTAATCTCCTAGGTTGTTGTAGCTGGCTGGAGCTGAAGTGTCACAAGATGAATGTGGTGTGCAGTGTGTGTAGCTCTAATCAGTTGCACGTGTGTGATGGCTTCAGCCCTCATGGCTCTGCAGAGGGTTTGAGTGGAAATGTTGGACCGATTGACGCTCTGAGCAACATAGGAACATGGGTGGGTTCACATACTCCACTTGTAGTTGCTTAGCCAGAAGCTGGCAGTTTTCCCTTGGGGGGTTAGAAACAGCAGAGAGAATGGGGCACCTGGGTGGCTCAGTCAGTTAAACATCTGACTTTGGCTCAGGTCAAGATCTCTTGGTCCAAGGGTTCGAACCCTGCGTGGGGCTCTGTGATGACAGGTCAGACCCTGGAGCCTGGTTTGGATTCTGTGACTCCCTCTATCTCTGCCTGTCCCCTGATCAGGCTCTGTTTCTCTCTCTCTCTCTCTCTCTCTCTGTCTCTGTCTCTCAAAAGTAAATAAACATTAAAAAAAAAAAAAGGAACAGCAGACAGAAAAAAAAGACAAAGAGAAGTTGGAGCTGTAAAAAGAGAGAAAGGAAGATGGAAAGATAATAAAGTAATAGTAGACTTTGAACTTGTTCTTGGAGTTGAAAGAAAACAAAAGAGGAGAAAAGAAGAGATGCCTAGGTTAAGATACTTGTTGATTCGTTTATTATTCATTCAACAAATTGAGTTCCTGCTTTGTGCTCAGTACTTGTGCTAGTTGTTGGAGATCCAACAGTGAACAAAATAGACACTGTCTCTGCCCTTGAGTCTGTGGGAAAGGCCAGTGTCAAAAGTACATTCAAGTACCACTTACATGCCCAACTTCGCTCAGAAAGAAAGGGACTCAGCTGATGAACTAGATCCTCCAAGCCACTCTAAGAAGGTATTCCTGCAAGCTATGAGTACCTCTCTTCAAGCATAAGGTGATCCTGTTTGGCCCACCTCACTCAGCTCCTCAATGGCAGAAGCTATGTGTTTCAGGAAGCATTTTCCAGTTTTCAGTTTGGAAGACTATTGGCAACTCACAACTTACGGAGTTTTCTATTGGACAGATTTGTTTGTGTTGGGGGAAGAACAATTATAGAGTGACATACGCATTGTCCTTAAATGGAGTTGGAATACTTCTGTAGCATAATCAAAGTATTCAGCCCCTGAGGTAAGAATGGGTGAGAGCAAAGGAGGACAAAATTGGAACACAAATTGGTGACTTGCCTTTTGCCCCTCTCTGGTCCCCTTCAAACTCTTACCCTATTTAGTGCCGGAGAATGGCCCTGCCCTCCCAGATCAGAAGTTCTTTCCACAAGTCCGGCTTTATTTGCCTGTATCTATCTCAGTTTTGGAACTTGCTAGGCAAAAGGAAGCATCAAATAAACGTATTCAACCTGAACTGTCACTAGCAGATACCGACTAGACCAGGAGTAAGTTCTCCCTCTCAGTCAACCATTAATACCCATGTGGCTCAAATGAATTAGTTGGGGATTTCAGATACTCAGCCAGGGCCAGGGTAAGGGCAGGGCCTTTGGACTCTACTCAATTGTTTGCTTACTCTGAAAATGCTTAACTCTATTGGGGGAAGATTCTGATGTCTCTGTGACCGATGGGGAAAGGAGGTGGAAGCATCTGGGGGCAGTTCTGGCAAAGCTTCTCATTCTTCACACATGAAGAATCACTACTCAGATCTTTCCAGTAGAAATTCTAACAGCTTAGAACCAAATTCTGACTTGAATTAAAACGTGTCTTTCATTTTAAGACTGCGTAAGTACATCTCATATGTAATCGCTTTTGTCAGATGCTTCTGCATCAAAAAGTGTGGCTTTTTAGGCCAATCCCTGGATGAAAAGTGCTTTGAGTTTGAGTCTCATCCCCCACCCCTTTCACCATTTTGCCCTTAGCCTCTGCTAGAGCCACTGAAAGGGGCAAAACATCTGCAGCCCTGTCCCTGGGCTCCCAGTGATGGACTCAAAGGAGGGGGCCTGAATGCATCTCAGGTTTATTCTTCTAATCACTCATTGTTTAAGAAATAAAGTTTTGCTTATTTATTGTGGATTTTCTAGTCTTTTTTTTTTCAAGTGAAAAGATAGGAGGTAGAAATTTGAAAGACTATGTGGCAGTCATGTTTATAAATATATTTATCAACATGCCTAAGTTAAATTTAATACATTTAAAGATTCTTTTAACTACCGTTTATGGGGTATTTTAACATTCCCAAGGTCTTTCATATACGTTTTCTCATTTGATCCTCATAGCAGCTCCATGGAGCCTGTTATTGCCCCTCCCCCAAACCCCAGGAGGAAGGAAGAAACTCCCTGGACTGCGCTAGTAACTATTATAAATATCCTATTCATATGTATATTCATACAGTTCTTACTGTGAAGTAGATACTGTTTATGTTTATGTCTTTACAAGTGAGATTCACCCCCCCCCCACCTTTAAACAGAGAAACCAGGACCTGAAGGAGATTTGTTGGACCTCAAAGCCCTGTGCTCTTCCTCCCTGCCCTCCCCTGCCTTCCCAGGGCAAGCATGGTGTATTCTGGCCCCAGTGGCTATTTCCTCCCCAAGTACCACTAACTCCTGTCTGCAGAAACAGCTGGCATTGTTCCCAGTCATGTTAGAGGCCTCAGCCTGCATGGGAGGTACTGTGGGCCAATATGACAGGTTCTCTCACTTAATAAGGAACTGGGTGGATGCTTCTCCTACAGTGCTCCCAGCCTCTGTGATGGGGACTTACAGTGCCCCAGGCCTCTGTGGTGGGGACATAGAAAGGTACTGTTCCGTGCCTCACTTACCAAAGGCAGACATTGCTGCTTGTACCCACGTGCAATCAATTATTGCTTCTTGCCCAGCCATTGCCTCAATCACATTTCTCTGAAGTCACTTCACTCTGCCCAGCATCTGGGGCCACAGGCCTGGAAGCTGTGGATTTCCAAGTTACTCCTTCATGTCATTCTGCCTGCTTCATTCCACTTACTAACATGTAGATTTTGTGCCCCGCTCCCACCACCACACACATGCATCTCCTTCACCTCAACCCTTTTTTTTTTTTTTTTTAATATTTTTATTTATTTCTAGGAGAGAGAGAGAGAGAGACAGCGTGAGCAGGGGAGGGTCAGAGAGAGAGGGCGTCACAGACTGAAACAGGCTCCAGGCTCTGAGCTGGCAGTCAGCACAGAGCCCGACGCGGGGCTCGAACCCACAAACCGCGAGATCATGACCTAAGCGAAAGTCGGACGCCCAACCGACTAAGCCACCCAGGCGCCCCTCAACCCTTTTTTAAAACCCAGAAATGCTGTCTCCAGTCAGGATAGAAGGCAGGGGATGTAATGGGGGAAAAAAAATCAATGCCAGCCTCTGGCTGTCATTTAAACAAAATAGAACCAACTTCTGTGGACATCTGCTATTCTCATTCTAAATTATGCTGTTAGAAGACTTGGAATTGAACAATGTAAATTACCAAATCTGTTTTATAAGCAATACTTTTGTGATTCCAGTATTTTAAAAATACATGCAATCCCTTACTTCTTGTCCCATCCTATAAACCTAGGAGTAGGCTAGGCCCACTAAAAAACTGATTAAAAAAAAACGAAAAAAACCAAACTTACCTGGATTAAAATGCTGTAACCCATTTCAAAGTCCACACAAGTAAAGACATTTTGCCATAATTTTGGCTACTTTAAAATTCATTTTTATGTTTTATTTATTTCTGAGAGAGAGACACACACACACACAGCATGAACAGGGGAGGGTCAGAGAGAGAAAGGGAGATACAGAATCTGAAATAGGCTCCAGGCTCTGAGCTAGCTGTCAGCACAGAGCCCAACACGGGCTCGAACTCACAACCATGAGATCATGACCTGAGCTGAAGCCGGACACTTAACTGACTGAGCCACCCAGGTGCCCCAATTTTGGCTACTTTAAAACAAACTCTTGCGAATGTTGTCAGCTCTAGTCTTCACTGAACCTTTCAACATGGCACCCAGAGGGAGGTTTCAAACCTGACAATCATTTCCTATTTGTCAAGAACAAGAAAGAAAGGTTTTAAAGAAACCAAGGTCTCCCCTTTCAGATGTAGAAATAATAATAAAAATGACTCTATGGTCCAAAGGGCTGGCTGGGAGACACATCCAAGAAGAGGCAGTGTGAGGACCTAATGGGTTGTGACAGCTCAGATATAGAAGTTATCTACCCACAGTAGTAGGAGTGGCCTCATTACCCTCTTCTGGTTTAGTTTTGCTGCAGCAGCCATTAGTGATGAGGCCACCCTTATCTCACAGAGATGAAGACCATATTCTCCATCACTGTGACATGTTCTTTCTGTGTAACCACTTACAGTGCAGATTTCATTTCCCAACTACACATGTGCAGATCTCTCTGTCTCTCTTTGTCTCTGTGTCTCTATCTGACACACACACAGCAGAAGAAAGAGCTGCCTATCTGCAAGTGACATTGAAAGATGAATGTGGCATTACTGGCATTTTGAGAGAGAACTCCCCCTCCCCCAACGCTTGAATGACTTTCAAAAAAAACCAACTCCCCTTCCTCTGTCAACATGGTTTTCATACCAATTTAGCTCCCTTTGCCAAAACATTTTAGAAATGGCAGTGGCACATATGAAAAGCCAAAAAGTGACACTGCTTGTCTGTGTCGTAGAAAGCAAGGGGACTCCTTGTCTCTAAAGTTCCAGTGTATTGGATCATCCCCGTCCCATGAGTCATCAGCGTCACAAAGCTGACAAAATGTACATTCTCAGGTCAGCTCTTTTCTAGAGCGGGTCTCCTAGTGGGAGGCCTGGTGACATGAAGAATAAGTCTTCACCCTGCTTAAATCAACTGATCTTTCTATGTTGTGCTTTCTCTTTTTGGTCTTAAATTATTTATTAAAAGACACTATGCCTGTTAGGGCAACCTCATCAGGATGGAGAACATGGATTCAGTGACTTGTGCATAAAATCTGCAGCTCGAATAAAAACTGTGGGGAAACTTCAAACAGTGACAGAAGGGAAGCGACTCGCAAGTGAGGTGTTTTCCTTTCTGATTTCAGGTCAGCAAAGGAGATGGCTTGTAAATATCCTGGCTTCATTCGCCAAATGCATTTCACCCCCTTTTCAAGGTAAACGCTTTTAGAAACTCCCAACTCGGTTCTTCCTCAGAAAAACGCAGGGAACCCTGCCTGGCATTGGTTTTGTCTCCTCCTTCAGGAGGTGCATGAGGGTTGCTTGGGAGGTAAAGAAGGGCTAGCTGCTCTCTTTTTCTTTGCTTTGATGGATTCCTCCCCTCATAAACCATAGCCCAGCTCATAATTATAATGCAAAACAGCATCCCCACAGCCTGCTTGGTGCATTTCAAATCTGAAGTTCCTTGAAGTTCTAAGGATTTTTAAATATTGATATTCATTAATTGCGTGGCTTTTTGTGACATAAATGCACATTACATACTTTCATGTGCTGGAAACAGCTAAAAATGCCATGTCACAAATGTTTACATGGCTGTTATGGAAAACGGTACCATGCTAATATATGTCTGCTTCTTAAATTCTGTTAGCAGTTGTAAGACAGTCAGATACCACCCGTGGGATCTTGTGCCCTCATGAAACACAATTACAATGAGAATATCTCATTATCTCATTGGCTTTAGCTTACTGCTCTGTTACCATGGTTTCAAATACACAGAGGAGTCTGAAACTAAGAGTGCTGCTAACAAAGAACATATCCTTGTACAATGACATCAGATCATGTTAGACAGAATAGACTTAATTAAATACCCCCTGATGGAGGCCAAAATACAGAAGTTGGGTCTACTTTTAAAAAAAAGGAAGCCAGCCATTTCAAAATATTCTGCTTAATTTACTTGGGAATTTTGCATTCTTTTGTAATAGCAACTACAGTAATAAAAACAAACAACTCGGATCCTGTTTAATATTCACTGCTAACGATGAGAAGTTAAGGAAATGGTGAAGAAAAAGACAACTGTCAGAAAAGAATGATGTCAAATGCGGTTTTTCTTCTGAGTGTCTGGCTGCTGAGCCAACCAAACCTCAGACTAAGCAATTGGAACAGTTCTTGAAGGTGCAAACTATCCGCCTCTCCACCGGTGATGTGTTGGTAGAATTCAAATCATGAATTCTGGCCTTCCTAAACGGGATCGGTTCTGCCAGACACACTTAGGGCATTTCACCCTCTTTACTGACACACCGAGTGTCTAACTTTGTACAACTAGAATTTTGCTATTTTTCTTGATGGAAAACAAATCGATTTTATGAGAAGACAGCAACTTTGGACTCTTGGATTTCTGACTGCTGTGTATGTAGTACATTTCCAGCCCCTGGCTTACTCTGCAGTGAGGCAAGTAAGTCATAACTCTAGCCAACGTGGCTTTTGTTTAAGCAGATCTTTAAAATACACTTCAGTACAAGAAATCATTTAGGCCTCAGAGTTAGGCAAATGTATAACCATTTTCTCCCAAAGACCTGAAATAGTGGCTTGCAGGTTTCTGTTGTGAAGTTAATTTCCCTATAATAGAAATCTCCCTTGTCAGTGTGAAGCTTATCCCTCCTGTCTAACACGCACATATGCGCGCGCGCGCACACACACACACACACACACACACACACACACACGAATCATAGCAGCAAAAAAAAAAAAAAATTAAATCACTTGTAGGCCCTGGAGACTATCGGGTGACATAATGTGACAATAATGACATCCCTAGTGGTGTTAATTGATTTTGTCCTGGTAGAGGGTAATTTGGCTTCCACAGTGACTGCCGGATCATGGACTTACTGATTGGTCTGCCTAGGTAGTATTACCATTAATGAACAGAAAACACACTTTCCTCCTTAAAAGATACTGGTAATTATGGGGAAGGGAAGATGGAAAGCTATAGTTCTTAATCATTTAAGGAAAGTTAATTCCAAGCTGTTTGCATTAAAGGGGATATATGGTAAAAGACTGAATTAGCCATTCAGAGTCTCACTTCATAAAATCCAGCTGCTTTTATGCTACCTTAGGAAGATCTGTGAAAAAGTCAAATGATTTGTAAAGTGTGCTTTAACAGAAAAAAATAGCAATTGGCAGCCGCTTGTGCTGTGAGATTAAAAGTGATACATCATCTGTCAAACTGGCTTTCTTTATTGGTCTACATTCCTTTCCTTATGGCTTCTAATTGGTGTGATTTTAAAAATATTTTAAAAATGAAAAACACATCTCATTCTAAATTGTGTGTGCAGAATAAGATAATTCTTATTATTCAGATAATTCTGATCTTCAGAAGAGCTGGAGACATTTGGGAATCATTCATGCCAGAATCAAATCAAATAATTGATTATGTAAGTAGAAATGATGTTACCCATATCAGTTAAAGACATCATTATTCTCCATGTCACTAAGCTTGAAAACTTTGGAGGGAGGCATCTCAATTAATTTCTCACCTGTTGAGTTTGGCTGGCTATCCAGTTCTACCCATTCTCTTATGCCTGAGGATATTCTGCCGGTAGGCACCAGTTCTGCCTTTGCAGTGGTTTATGGTTGGTACCCATTCTGATGGCTCAACATCTGTGCATACTAGTTAAATGTTTTGTATACCATCCCTGCATCCCACCATTTAAATACCTTTTGAATCTGCCCCATTTTCTTTGCTGCTGCCCTAGGTCAGATTTTGGTTTTCCCTAACCTGGCTCTAGTAACAGACTCTGTTTTTTTAGAATGATTATGAGCTAGTAATTTTTTTCTCTAGTAATAGCCTTTCAATAGGTCCTTTTTACTCCAATCTCCCCCTACTGAAATCCATGTTCCACACTCTAGCCACAGTTACTTTTTGTATTTATATAAGCTGTTTTTTAAGATAGAAGTATGGGGTACATATTTAAAAAGTGCCCAGATTATAAGTCTACAGCTATATTGCTTTAGAATGGGGTTCCTAGAAGCAGAACATGAGATGGGGATTTTTATGCATGTGATTTATTGAGGGAACACTCTCAACTAAAACCTGAAAGAGAACAAGTGAAGCAGGAAATGTGGGAGAAGATGTAAAGAAATGTGAAAGATCTGAAATAAGAGTCAACTTTCAAGTTAACAAATTGGCTGGCCATAGTTTCATAGACGCTAGGGCCAGAGATGAAGGGCTTTATTCCTGACAGCAATAGTACCTTCAAGAATATTAGCATTTGTACTGGTTTCCTGAGCCATAATTTCCACAAAGAGATACAAGAGGGCCAGATTGTGCTACACAACTAGTGGATTATGTTACACAAGAGGACTCTGACCTCCGAATTTTTTATAATGGGCAGTAACCTGTCTGAACTTTGTCCTTGAAGGAGGTATTACCTTTATTATACTCACAGTAAACAAACCTACCTTCTGCTCCAGGGAGATGCTATTTTTACCTTCCAAGGCTATTCACTATATAGACATCCTTGTAAGGATGATACAGAGCAAAGGCATTCAGCGTCTATTTTATAAGAGGTGCAGAAATGTGAAAGGCCCATAGGGAACTGTCTCCCAACAGAAGAATACAGGTTCAACTATAGTCTAGACTTCTTATGATCCCATGGAGAGCTCTGGAGTGTTAATGGCTCCTCAGGAAAGGGAGCTGAACTTTTGCACTTCCATATCATTCAACTATTGGCTGCAGATCACCTGTATAGTAAGGGATGACCTAGAGAGTATTTCCAAGGGGAGCCACCTCGTTGGTCTAAGTTATGTCTCAGAACAAGGGTATAGCTTGTGAACGGCTAGTAGCCACCACTTACATCAGCTTTAAAAAGGATAGATTCAGTAAAGGGGATCTGGGTGAGGCATCAATAGTGTCTACTACATTGATTAATTATCACAAAACAAATATACTTAGGGTACCTGGGTGGCTCAGTTGATTGAGCATCCAGCTTCAGCTCAGGTTATGATCTCCCGTTCATGAGTTCAAGCTCCACATCAGGCTTGCTGCTGTCAGTACATAGCCTGCTTCAGATCCTCTATCCCTTTCTCTCTTCGCCTCCCTTGTTTGTGCACTCTCTCTCTCAAAAGTAAATAAACACTTTAAAAAATTAAAACAAAACAAATATACTCATGTAATTACAATCCAAGATAAGAAATGGAACATTACCAACCCTCTGAAGTCCCCTTTTGTGTCTCTTCCTGGTTATTATCTACCCAACCCTCCTTAAATATAACCACTATCCTGACGTCCAACACCATCAGTTGATGCTTGATGTTGAACTTTTACAGGTGGAGTTATACAATATGTACTCCTTTATGTCTAGTGTTTTTCACTCAATGTTTTTTTTTGTGAGAGTCATATTGATGGGCCTAGTAGTAGCTCATTCATTTTCATTGCTGTATAGTATTCCATTTTGTGGACATACCACAATGTCTTTGTTCTTTCTTCTCTTAATAGGTATTCTTCTCTTAATAATTCATTCCGGTTTTTTTTATTGTGAATAAAACCCTATAATATTCTTGTACATTAATTTTATGTTCACATTTCTGTAGAACATACACTTTAAGTGGACTTGTTGATTCATTGGATATGCAAAAGTTCAGCTTCAGTACCTGCTGCCAACCATTTTTCCCAAAGCACTTGTCCTAATTTATACTACTACCAACAGAATTGTAAAGTTTCATTTACTCCACAGCATTACCAACATTTGAGCTTTGTCAGTCTTTTACATTTTAGTGATTTGGGTGGGTATGTAGTTATTTTTATTGTGGTTTTAAGATGTATTTCTCTGATGACTAACAAAGCTTAGCACTTTTTCATGTGTTGGCCATTTGGATATCTTTTTCTTAAGTGCTTATTTCAAATGTTCTGTTTATTTTTCTGTATTGTCTTTTGCTTAATGGTTTGTAGAAATGTATTATATATTCTGGATAGAAGTTCTTTATCAGGTACATGCATGCAAATATACAAAAAATGTCTTTTCTCACTCTGTAGGTGCCTTTTCACACTTTTAGTGATGACATTTGTTGAATAAAGGTTCTTAATTTTAATGTTATCCAACTTATTAATCATTTTAGGTGTTTTTAGTATCCCGTTTAAGAAGTCTTATCTACCCCAGATCATAAAGTAATTGTGTTGTCATCTCTGAAAGTGTTATTGTTTTACATTTCACATTTAGATCTATAATTCATCTGGAATTTATTTTTGAGTATGATATGATGCAGAACTCTATTCATTTTTTACCATATGTGTATCAATTGACTCAGTCTTGTTTTTGAAAAGATCATACTTTCCCTGCTACACTTGTTGTTACCCTTGTTACCCTTATTGGAAGTCAAGTGACCATAAATGTATGATCCGTTTCTGGACACTATATTCTGTTCCATGTATCTGCTTATCTTGCCTTCACATGTCTGCCCAATTTCACATATTCTTAAATATTGTAGTTTTGTAATGTCTTGATATTTAGTAGTGTAAGGATTCTAACCTTCTAACATTTTTCTTCTCTGCCAAGGATATTTTGATTGTTCTTTGCCCTTTGCATTGTCAAATAAAATGTAAAATTAACTTTTCTAATGATAACAAAACTGCTATGGACAAAACTCAAAAACATAACCAGAAATAATATGGTTTAATCTGGTAGCCTGTGGTCCAGACAAGCTGATGCATAAAATTAAGTAATCATACCTAGTATAGAGTTTTTCCTCCTTTGATTTCTCTATCATTCTTTATTCTTTTGTTTAACATCTTTGATTTATAATTCACATATAGTTACATTTTTATCCAGCCTGAAAAATTTGTCTTTTAATTGGAATATTTAGTGCATTTACATCCGATGTAAGTACTGATACAGCTGTGTTTAAATTGACTATCTCCCCTCTATCTATTTGTCATCTATTTCTGTTCCTTTTTTCTTTTTTTGTCTTCTTTTTATTGATGTTATATTTTTGTTATTCTGTTTCTTCTTCATTGATTAGTTATTTGTTTTTACATTCTTTTACTATCCTTTGAATGGTTATCTTAAAATTACAACATGTAGGGATGCCTGGGTGATGCGGTCAGTTAAGCAGTCAACTTTTGATCTTGGCTCAGGTCATGATCTCTTGGCTCAGTTCATGAGATCAAATCCCATGTAGGGCTCTGCACTGACAGTGAGGGGCCTGCTTGGGATTCTTTCTCTCTCTCTCTCTCTGCCCCTCCCCTGCTCACATTCTCTCTCTCTCAAAAAAAAAAAAACTTAAAAAAATTACAACTTGTATCCCCAATTTATAAATTTTAATACAAATTAGTATTTTTACATTTCCTGAAAAATGAAAGGATTTTAGAATATGTTAATTCCGTCAACCCATGCCATCTTCAATGTAGTTTCATATTATTTTCTTTTCCTGAAGAACTCTTCTTTTGTCTAAAGAGCTTCCTTTATATATTTCTTTTAATATAGGACCAGGTGGAGATAAGTGATCTCAATATTTGTTTTTATTTTTATTGATCTTTTATTGAAGTATAATTGACATACTATATTATATTTGTTTCACATGTGCAACATAGTAATTTTATATTTGTATACATTGCAAACTGATCAACACAATAAATCTAGTCACTATCTGTCAGTGTGCAACCTTATTACAATATTATTGACTATATTTCCGATGCTGTATTTTTTATCCCTGTGGCTTATTTATTTTATAACTGAAAGTTTGTACTTCTTAATCATCTTCACCTATTTTCCACAATCCCCAACCCCCTTCTCTCTGACAACAATCAGTTTGTTCTTTGTATTTATGAATCTGTCTTTATTTTTTGTTTGTTCATTTATCTATTAGATTCCACATCTAAGTGGAATTATATAGCATTTTTCTTTCTCTGTCCAACTTGTTTCACTTAGCATAGTACCCTCTAGGTCCATTCATATCGTCACAAATGGCAAGATTTCATTATTTTTTATGACGTAGTGATATTTCATTGTTTGTATATATGCCATATCTTTATCCATTCACCTATGAATGGCCATTTGGGTTGCTTCCATATCTTGGCTATTGTAAATAATGCTGCTGTGAATATGGTACATATATCTTTTTAAATGAGTGTTTTCATTTTCTTTGGGTAAATATCTAGCAGCAGAATCACTAGATAATATGATATTATTATTTTTAATTTTTTGAGGAACCTCCATACTGTTTTCCACAGTGCTTTCACCAATTTACATGTCCACCAAAAGTGCCTACCTCACTAACACTTGTTACTTCTTTTCTTTTTGATGATAATGGACATTCTATCAGGTATGAGGTGATATCTCATTGTGGTTTGATTTTCATTTCCCTGATAATTAGTGATGTTGAGCAACTATCCATGTACCTATTGGCCATTTGTATGTCTTCTTTGGAAAATATATACTTAGTTCCTCTGCCCATTTTAAGAATTTTAATCTTTTATTTTAATTCCAGTCTAGTTAATGTGTAGTGTTATATTAGTTTCATGTGTACAATATAGGGACTCAACAATTCTATATATTACTCAGTGCTAATAATGATGAGTGTACTCTTAATCCCCTTCACTTATTTCACCCATCCCTCCCTATCTCCCCTCTGGTAACTCGCAGGATGTTCCCTATAGTTAAGAGTTTGCTTTTTTGGTTTGTCTCATTTTTCCTTTATTTATTTTGTTTTTAAATTCCACATATGAATGAAATCATTATGATATTTTTCTTTCTTTGAATGACTTATTTCACTTAGCCTTATACTCTCTAGATCTTTCCACATAGTTGCAAATGGAAGGATTTCATTCTATTTTGTGGGTGAGGAATATTCCATTGTATATATATATATATATCGTATCTTCTTTATCTGTTTATCTGTTCATGGGCTGTTTCCATAACTTGACTATTGTGAATAATGCTACAGTATACCAAGGGATGCATATAACTTTTCAAGTTCATGTTTTCAGATTCTTTGAATAAATACCCAGTAGTGGAATTACTGGATCATATGGTTATTATGTTTTTAAATTTTTTTAAAAATTTTTAATGTTTTATTTATTTCTGAGAGAGAGAGACAGCGTGAGCAGGGGAGGGTCAGAGAGAGAGGAAGACACAGAATCTGAAGCAGGCTCCAGGCTCTGAGCTGTCAGCACAGAGCCCGACATGGGGCTCGAACCCATGAACCGTGAGATCATGACCTGAGTCAAAGTCGGACGCTTAACTGACTGAGCCACCCAGATGTCCCATGTTTTTAATTTTTTGAGGAATCTCCATATTGTTTTCCACAATGGTTATACCAGTTTGCATTCCCACCAGCAGTAATTGACAAGAGTTCTTATGGTTCCACATCCTGGCCAGAATTTGATGTTGCTGTTTCAGACTTTTGCAATTCTAATAGGTGTGGAGTAGTATCTCATTCTTGTTTAAATTTTCAATTTCCTAATGTCATATGACTTTGAATATCTTTTCATATGCTTATTTGCATCCAACTATCCTCTTTAGAAAAGTGTCTCTGCAGCTAATTTGTCCTTTCTTTCTTTCTTTCTTTCTTTCTTTCTTTCTTTCTTTCTTTCTTTCTTTCTTTCTCTTTCTTTCTTCTTTAATGTTTGTTAATTTTTGAGAGACAAAGAGAGGCAGAACACGAATGGAGGAGGGGCAGAGAGGGAGGGAGACACAGAATCTGAAGCAGACTCCAGGCCCTAAGCTCTCAGCACAGAGCTCCACATGGGGCTCAAATTCATGAGCCATGAGATCATGATCTGAGCTGAAGTCGTAATCTTTTTTTTTTTTTTTTTTGCAAATAGTTTATTGTCAACTTGGTTTCCATATAATACCCAAGGCTCATCCCAACAAGTGCCCTCCTCCATGCCCATCTTTCCCCTCCGCCACATGAGTCCTCAGTTTGTTCTCAGCATTCAGGAGTCTCTCATGGTTTGCCTCCCTCCCTTTCCCCCACCATTTCCCCTCTTCTTCTCCCCCACAGTCCCCCGTTAAGTTCCTCCTAATCCTCCTATACGTGCAAACATATGGTATTTGTCCTTCTCTGCCTGACTTATTTTGCTCAGCATAACACCCTCAAGGTCCATCCATGTTGCTACACATGGCCAGATTTCATTCTTTCTCATTGCCGTAGTATTCCATGGTATAGATAAACCACATCTTATAGATCCATTCGTCCGTTGATGGACACTTAGGCTCTTTCCATGTTTTGGCTATTGTTGAGAGTGCTGCTGTGAACATTGGGGTACATGTGCCCCTATGCATCAACACTCCTGTATCCCTTGGGTAAATTCCTAGCAGTGCTACTGCTGGGTCATAAGGGAGTTCTATTGTTAATTTTTTGAGGAATTTCCACACTGTTTTCCAGAGGGGCTGCCCAGTTTACATTCCCACCAACAGTGTAGGAGGGTGCCCGTTTCTCCACATCCTCGCCAGCATCTAGAGTTCTCTGATTTGCTCATTTTAGCCACTCTGACTGGCATGAGGTGGTATCTCAGTGTGGTTTTGATTTGTATTTCCCTGATGAGGAGGGATGCTGAGCCTTGTTTCATGTGTCTGTTGGCCATCTGGATGTCCTCTTTGGAGAAGTGTCTGTTCATATCTTCTGCCCATTTCTTCACTGGGTTGTTTGTTTTTCGGGTGTGGAGTTTAGTGAGTTCCTTATAGATTTTGGATTTGCAACTATCTTTTCCCATTCTTTTTGTTGCCTATTAGTTTTTTGGATTGTTTCCTTTGCTTTGCAGAAGCTTTTAATCTTGATGAGGTCCCAATAGTTTATTTTTGCTCTTGATTCCCTTGCTTTTGGGGATGTGTCAAGTAAGAAATTGCTGTGGTTGAGGTCAAGGATGCTGTTTCCTGCTTTCTCCTCTAGGGTTTTGATGGTTTCCTGTCTCACATTCAGGTCCATTAGCCATTTTGAGTTTCTTTTTGTGTATGGTGTGAGAAAATGATCTAGTTTCATTCTTCTGGATGTTGCTGAAGTCGTATTCTTAACAGGCTGAGCCACTCAGGTGCCTCTTATCCATTTTCAAATTGGGTTGTTTATTTTCTTATTGTAGAGTTTTGAAAGTTCTTTGTATATTTTGGATACAGTCCTTCATCAAATATGTGTTTTCCAAATTCTCCCATTCTCTGTTTATCCTTTCATTGTCTAAATAGTGCCTTTCACAGAGTAGAGTTTTTACTTTTAATAATATCCAAGTTTTTAATTTTTTCTTTCATGAATCATGTTTTTTGGTATTGTATCTAAAAACTTATCACCAAACCCAAGGTCAGCTAGGTTTTTTTCATTTTTTATCTTCTGGAAGTTTTATAGTTTTGTGTTTAAACGTAGATCTATGAATGTACTCTGCTTTTAAAATTTTCTGACTACACACCATACAAATCATCCAACAACCTTGGTAAGAAAGGATTTTAGGCTATTGCTTTCACTTCTCTGCAATTCCCTTCTCTGCAGAATCTTGACCCCTCAAGTCTTGACTGCCTTGCTATCCCTCAACTCTAATTTTTATCTCTTCAACCCTATAAAATTGTTGAAATAATTGCTTAGTTTCTGGGTTTTTGTTTTTGTTTTTAAGTATCTGCTTTTTCCTTTCCACTCAAGATGTTTATGAACTGGAAGAACCTTGAGGGAAAAAGAAGTGTAGAAAATCATGTTCACCTCAATGAGTTTCTTTTCTTTTGACACGTTGGTTCTTCACGTCCTTGGTGGTTTGGTAGTTCCACAATGTATTCAAAGTAAATTTTAAAAATATTAAATTCATTTTTTCTAGCTGTTCTTGACAAAAGGATTGGTCTTCTGAGAGTCAGTCTTCCACAAGTGAAAGCACAGTTTAAAGACAGAGTTCCTACATAAAAAAACCTTTGAAGCCTTCCCACTGTCCACAACCTGGCATACATGAGGTAGCATAGGCTGTGATATCCTTTATACTCGGGTTCATGCCTATGTTTCTGGGCCCCGTCTCTACCTCATACATGCTCTTGTCAAGCAACATCACAATTCACAATGATGTCCTATTCTTTTGGGCCTTTGCCTGTGTTCTTCTTTCTACCTACACCAGCATTCTTCTACTGGTCCTCCAAATTACCTAATTACTCAAATCAAATGTTACCCTTTCTGGGGAACATTCTCTGACGTCTCTCCCTAGGTAGAATGAACAGTTTTCTCTTCTATATTCTCACTGAGTATTTTACAAACCCCGATCATGGTGTTTTTCACATTTCATTTGATTAGTCTTTTGTGTTTCTATTTCCTACTTTTAGACTGTGATATTTTCTATCATTAGTGCACAGTAGGACAGGTATGTAAGGGGAGCTCAATAGCTAACTGTTGAATGAATAAGTGTTCAAACTATTAAATCTTCTGGTTTATCTCACTATCATTTCTCACTGTCTTATGTTTTTTCCAAACACTTCTGGGCAATAAAATTAGTTCATTCATTTATTGTTTTTCATTTACTCATTCAACAAACAGTTACCAATCACTAATCATGTGTTGGGCGTTTTTCCAGGAAATGCAGGAAAGACAATGATGAATAAGATAGAATCGGTTATTGCCCACATGGAGCTTATAATCTAGAGAAGTTAAGCATTTCTTTTGAAAACATGCTTCTCACATTGTTTGGCAGGAAGTCGTTTCAGCCAGAATGTTTGCTTCTTGGCTTTCTTTCTTTACTCTTTGTCCTAGATCCGTTAAGCTAAATGTCATTATATGCAGTATTTCAGTCTTATCTATTATTGTGCCCTGTGTACCATGGAAAACAGAAGGGCTCACATGCTGAGACTTCCCATCTCAAAGAGCAATTAAAATATTTTAGGTAGATCCTGTCAGTCAAGTTACAGAGAGTGTTTCATTAAACAACATAATTATTTTATCTTCATTTTAAGTGACAAGATTGTCAAGTCTTTGATGTTAATGATATTGCCAATTGAAAGGTTGTTAAAAAAAATCTTTCATTTGATGGCAAATAGCTATTTTGATGTCGATTTTTTTCATTGAATTGATTCATTTTGTGCGGTGAAGGCATGGAGGGTGTTGGATATCTGAATTCTGTAGTAATTTCATGATAAGTAGCAGCTGGAATAATATCTTGAACATATTATTTCAAATACATGATAGTTTTCTAATGATGATATTATAATCTCCTTCATTCTATTTACTACATTTACTATATCTCTGGAAATGAAATAGCCCATGGAAGTAAGGATCATAGGCTATGAAAGAATTTCTTCTAAAAAGAATTTCCTACTGTTAATTTTAAAGCTCCTAAAATTTAAATTGTGATTAAAAATTCTTACACTTAATAGTTCTTTTACTGTTTTATTTAAATTGACCCACAAATTTTAAAATGATCACTTTTTTTTAAGATTTACATCTATGTATTTGTAACACACAAAGCAAATAAATCCTGGGAAATATATATTTTGGTTATATGAACTCCACATTGTCTAAGCTAAAATTCTCATCATTTAATAAAAGCTATGCTTAGGACTTTAAACCCTATAAAAATACTGAGAACTTTAAAAGATGTGTTTAGTGTGAGTCAGCACACAATTACTAGAAGAACACAAAGAGCATCTTTTAACAGGTTAAGGAGAAGACAGTTGACCCTCGAGTTTGTAACATGTTTGTTTACATTAAAACATTAAAGAGCTGTCTAGGGGAGAAATAAAAAATTAGATCAAAATATGTGAGAAGCAGAAAATAATGGATGTCAGAGAAAGGAAACAATTCTGGAAGGAGTAAGATGTCTCTAAAACACATACAAATAACACCTTTCTTCAGACTTGATACCTATCACCCAGAGTCAATTAACATTTGGACAGTACATTTCCCCATGGTGACACTACAAAGAGGGGCAAGAAATGGGACCCAGTTATTAGAGTAGAGGAGACGGGCCCAGAGTGAGAGAGAGAGAGAGAGAGAGAGAGTGTGTGTGTGTGTGTGTGTGTGTGTGTGTGTGAGGGGGTGCAGTTCTCCGTGCAGATAAGATAATGAGATCAGAGGGCAAGAAGAATACAACTTACACGAAGCACAGAGCAGTTCATTCCTCAGCTGTGAGACAGCAGCAAAGCCTCATTTGGCCACAGGGATACTCAGTACCAAAGAGCAAGTGTAGGCCAGGGAAATTAACTGGCATGCATTGTTTAGAAGCAACAGAGAAGATAATAGACTGTGACTTCTGGAATATTTACAGTTCATCTTGAGATTTCCATAAAGTATAAACTTTCTTCTGCTTGAACCTGGTGAGGGATATAAGGAAAGCACAACATTCCAGTGGGATATTAGTCGAGAAGACTCATTCTCTCTAATTACTGGAGGGACCTCCTCCCTTCCTCCCAACTCAGGATCAGTTTTCTTGGAGAGAATAGGTATGTGGAAAAGTTTTAAAGGAGGGACAAGATACTCTGCTGGGATAAAATTCAATGCCCTTATTAACTTTCCTTACAATTCAAACTAAGCTTTGTTCTGGGACATCAGGACCTGGGGCTCAACTCACACTCCTTTCAATATAGCTCATGTTTCCTGGCTTCTCCAGTTTTTGGGTTCTAGACCACCTCCTGATGGCCTTGCCCCTCCACGCCAAGCACCTTTGCTCCTTCTGCAAGCATCTCCCTGTGAACCAAGAAGCCGAGTCTGGGCACCTCTAGACATGCTGCTCCTTCACCAAGTTGCTTTCTCCCCGTCCCTCTGGAAAGCTGCCCCTTGTTCAGTATGGACCTCACTGCCGTGTTTCATGACCTGCCACTTCTCCATGTCTCTGAGTCCTTTGGGCTCCTGTGGCAGTGATCACATCCTGCTGTATTCAAAGTCAGTTGTACACAGCTCTGACTCTCCTCTCAGATGGCAAGTTCCTTGAACATCTGGACCCTGAGTTGTACATATTTGATTCACTCGCAGCATCTAGCTAACGACATTTATATAGCACCGTGCAAGACGCAGCACTCACATGCCTTTTCTTCATTTGTGCCTTACAGCAGTCTTGTGAGGGCAGGAGGACAGGCAGTGATTTCTGTAGTTTGCATAAGCAGACTTTGAGGTTCAGCAGATTAAGCAATTTATCTTCAGTCACACAGCCAGGAACTAGAAGTTTCTCAACTTGAATTCAAGTCTTTTGACTCTGCATCCTCATTTTTCCTTCCTGTCTTCTGCTTCAATAAATGAAACTGAAGTAAAGGTACCACATGTTTAATCCTAACAAGAAGAAAATAAGCTTCAAATAACTACTTATATGTACGTGTAAGCTGGTGAATGAGCTCATGGAGAAGGGCCTTGCTTCATGGTTTGGGATTTGTAGCTGCCCAAAACCTATAACTGAACTTGACTTCGAATCAGTCAAAAGGGGTATTTTCAGCTTCATTTTGCTTGGGGTTTGTGTGATGTCTGATTAAACACAACCAATCTCTGCTTTTTTCTATTCATCTTGTCAAATCACAGGCTTTCCTTTTCTCCCTGAGAGGAACACTTGAATCTCATCAAAGTAAATGGCAGGGGTTTTACTTAACACACATGGCAAACCAAACAGAGAGGACAGGTGATCTCCAGGAGTCAATCCAGAGAAGCTTCTAACAAAGAGGACAATTTGTACATGTAGGACTAGGGGAAGAAATCATCATCAATACTGGAGGTATCAACTGAGAAAACACTTTGAAGGAGATAAGCTGTGGCCTCTTGTTGCCTTGTAGCAGAACGACGTGGACACAGAACTCAGGAAGGGGGTAAATACAATGCTCTTCCCAGATGGGGCAAGAGCCCCTTCCCTCTTTGTGCTCCTTTGTATGAAGTTGCTAAAAGCTAGAGGGCGCTAGAGGGCACACTTCTTAGGAACATATTTTAATCCCCTTTTATTGGAAACTGCTCTCATACAAAAGTAAGAACACATCGTCTTTTGATGTTAAACACCTGACTTCTCCAGGACATAGGTTCTAAGTTAGAATGTTATGTCTTTTATTTGCCAATATGAGTTTCCGTTGGGCTGATACCACATCAATGAAGGCACAGTCTATGAAAATTGTTCTGCTAACAATTGGTAACAAAGCAATTTAGAGTATTTGACTCACAGCTTTTTTACCTTAGACTCAAATATGGTTTATATACCATATAGAAAAATTTTAGTAGTACCAGATACAAAGTTCCCAGGAAAGTTTTACCTTGTCTGAATCATCAATTAATTCTCTGTTTTCTTTTGTGCATATCATTTATACAGTCCTGGTACTATAATAAAAACCTTGAGAGCCCAGGCCACCCCAGCCTAGAATTAAAAGAGGGTCATAGGGAGAATGACAGCCTTGCCTCTCGCCTATTCATGCAAGACCATCAGCCATCCATAAATTTCTGTTCAATGATTTCAAGGAGGTTCTCAGCTCTGTTGATGGATAATTAAGACAAATATCACAGTGCAACTTCTGGGCATTGCTGCCTCCTCAGGACTTCATTTTACTGTGTATTGGTGTCCCGTGTTAGGTCTCCCGATGTATCTACTATGCAAATGACCATATCTCCAGGACTTTGCCATTTATGCCCCCACAAACCCTAGGCACCATAGCCCAAGTCACTGCCAGGCATCTCTGCAGCCTTTCTGAGGTTCCACAGCCAGAGCACACAGTGGACAGGTCTTTGTTCCCTCCTGTGTTACACCCTGCTCGCAGAGCTCCATAGCAGTAATTCTTTGCACTTGCTGCTTTATGGTGACTTTACTGAAAACAGTTATTTCAGTGATTGCTTTGTAATCCCCAAGAGTTCCTCCCCAAGAGACTAGCCTGGGAACAAAAGCCAGTGACGAATGCGACATGCACTCTTCCTCTCCTGCTCCGACCCCAGCCCTTCTGAGGTTTTGTCATGAGGCCAGGTCTTGCCTGCCTCATTCCTTCTAACGCAAGTTCCAAACAGATATAGGGATACGTTAAGCATCTTTTTTTTTGGGGGGGGGGGTAATATATTTGTTTCCTATTGCTGTTGTAACAAATTGCTCTAAGTTTCGTGGATTAACACAACCCAAATCTATTGACTTGTAGTTCCTGAGGTCAGAAGTCTGAAATGGGTCCTGCTGGGTCAAAATTAAGGGGTTGGCAGGGGTGTGCTGTTCTGGAAGCTTAGGGGGTTTTCTTTTCTTCTGTTTCTAGAGGCTACTCTCGTTATTTGAATCATGGTCCTCTTCCATCTTCAAAGCCAGCAATGGATTGTCAATCTCTCATGAAACTTTCTTTTTGGTTCTTTCTTTTCTGCCTCCCTTTACTACTTATAAGGACTTGCATGATTACATTAGGCCCACCTGGAAAATCAAAGAACTTTTCCATGTCAAGCTCAGCTGAATCCTTTTATTTTTTATTTTTAAATATTTATTATTTTTAAATCTGTTTTTTAAAATGTACATCCAAGGTTGTTAGCATATAGTGCAAGAATGATTTCAGGAGAAGATTCCTTAATGCCCCTTTCCCATTTAGCCCATCCCCCCTCCCACAATCCATCCAGTAACCCTCTGTTTGTTCTCCATATTTAAGAGTCCCTTATGTTTTGCCCCCCTCCCTGTTTTTATATTATTTTTGCTTCCCTTCCCTTATGGTCATTTGTTTTGTATCTTAAAGCCCTCATTTGAGTGAAGTCATATGATATTTGTCTTTCCTTGATTGACTAATTTCGTTTGGCACAATACCCTCTAGTTTCATCCAGATAGTTGCAAATGGCAAAATTTCATTCTTTTTGATTGCCGAGTAGTACTCCATTGTATATATAAACCACATCTTCTTTATCCATTCATCTATCGGTGGGCATTTTGGCTCTTTCCATACTTTGGCTATTGTCAGTAGTGCCGCTATAAACATTGGGGTGCAAGTGCTCCTTCAAAACAGCATACCTGTATCCCTTGGATAAATACCTAGGAGTGCAATTGCTGGATCATAGGGTAGTTCTATTTTTAATTTTTTGAGGGACCTCCATACTGTTTCCAGAGTTGCTGTGCCAGTTTGCATTCCCACCAGCAGTGTAACAGAGATCCTCATTCTCGGCATCCTTGGCTAATATCTGTTGTTGCCTGAGTTCTTAATGTTAGCCATTCTGACAGGTGTGAGGTGGTATTTCATTGTGGTTTTGATTTGTATTTCCCTGATGATGAGGGATGTTGAGCATTTTTTCATGCATTGGTTGGCCATCTGGATGTCTTCTTTAGAGAAGTGTCTACTCATGTCTTTTGCCCATTTCTTCACTGGATTATTTGTTTCTTGGGTGTTGAGTTTGGTAAGTTCTTTATAGATTTTGGATGCTAACCCTTTATCTGATATGTCACTTGCAAATATCTTCTCTCATTCCATTGGTTGCCTTTTAGTTTTGCTGATTGTTTCCTTCACTGTGCAGAAGCTTTTTATTTTGATGAGGTCCCAATAGTTCATTTTGCTTTAGTTCCTTTGCCACTGGAGATGTGTTGAGTAAGAAGTTATTGTGGCCTAGGTCAAAGAGGTTTTTGCCTGCTTTCTCCTTGGGGATTTTGATGGCTTCCTGTCTTATGTTTAAGTCTTTCATCCATCTCAAGTTTATTTTTGTGTATGGTGTAAGAAAGTGGTCCAGGTTCATTTTTCTGCATGTTGCCATCCAGTTTTCCCAGCACCACTTTCTGAAGAGATTGTCTTTATTCCAATGAATATTCTTTCCTGCTTTGTCAAAGATTAGTTGGCCATACGTTTGTAGGTCCATTTCTGGGTTCTCTATTCTGTTTCACTGATCTGAGTGTCTGGCTTTGTGCCAGTACCATATTGTCTTTATGATTACCACCTTGTAATACATCTTGAAGTCTGGGATTGTGATGCCTCCAGGTTTGGTTTTCTTTTTCAAGATTGCTTTGGCTATTTGAGGTCTTTTCTGGTTCCATAAAAATTTTAGAATTGTTTGTTCTAGGCCTGTGAAGAATGCTGGTGTTATTTTTTATAGGTATTGCATTGACTATGTAGATTGCTTTGGGTAGTAATTGACATTTTAACAATATTTGTTCTTCCTATCCAGGAGCATGGACTATTTTTCCATTTTTTTGTGTCTTCTTCAATTTCTTTCATAAGCTTTCTATAGTTTTCAATGTATAGATTTTTCACTTCTTTGGTTAGATTTCTTCCTAGGTATTTTATGGATTTCAGTGCAATTGTAAATGGGATCAATTCCTTGATTTCTCTTTCTGCTGCTTCATTGTTGGTGTATTGGAATACAACAGGTTTCTGTGCATTCATTTTATATCCTGCCACTTTGCTGAATTCATGGATCAACTCTAGCGGTTTTTTGGTAGAATCTTTTGGGTTTTCCATATAGAGTATCATGTCATCTATGAAGAGTGAAAGTTTGACCCCCTCCTGGCTGATTTGGATGACTTTTATTTCTTTGTGTTGTCTGATTGCTGAGGCTAAGACTTCCAATAGTATGTTGAATAACAGTGGTGAGAGTAGACATCCCTGTCTTGTTCCTGACTTTAGGGAGAAAGCTCTCAGTTTTTCCCCATTGAGGATGATATTAACATTGAGTCATTCATATATGACTTTTATGATTTCGAGGTATGATCCTTCTATTCCTATTTTCTTGAAGGCTTTTATCAAGAAAGGATGCTGTATTTTGTCTGTATGGGTCTATTCCAATTTTCTGTTTCTTCCTGTTTCATTTTAGTAGTTTATATGTTTCTAGAAATTTGTCCATTTCTTCCAGATTGTCCACTTTATTGGCGTATAATTGCTCATAATATTTTCTTATTATTGTTTGTATTTCTGCTGTGTTGGCTGTGATTTCTCCTCTTTCATTCTTGATTTTATTTACCTGGGTCCTTTCTTTTTTCTTTTTGATCATACTTGCTAGGGGTTTATCAATTTTACTAATTCTTTTAAAGAACCAGCATCTGGTTTCATTTATTCTACTGTTTTTTGTTTGTTTGTTTTCAAAGCATTTATTTCTGCTGTAAACTTTATTATTTCCTGTCTTCTGCTGATTTGGGGTTTTAGCTGCTGTTCTTTTTCCAGCTTTTTAAGGTGTAATGTTAGGTTGTGTACTGAGATCTTTCTTCCTTCTATAGGAAGGCCTGGATTGCTATATACTTCCCTCTTATGACCCCCTTTGCTGTGTCCCAGAGGTTTTGTACTGTGGTGTTATCATTTTCATTGGCTTCCATGTAGTTTTTAATTTCCTCTTTAACTTCTTAGACAGCCCACTGATTCTTTAGTAGGATGGTCTTTAGTTTACAAGTATTTGTTATCTTTCCAAATTTTTTCTTGTGGTTGATTTTGAGTTTCATAGCACTGTGGTCTGAAAATATGCACGGTATGATCTTGATCTTTTTGTACCTTTTGAAGGCTGATTTGTGTCCCAGTATGTGATCTATTCTGGAGAATGTTCTATGTGCACTTGAGAAGAATGTGTATTCTTCTGTTTTTGGATGAATTGTTCTTAATATATTTGTTAAGTTTATCTAGTCCAGTGTGTCATTCAAAGCCATTGTTTCCTTGTTGATTTTCTGTTTAGATGATCTGTCTATTGCTGTAAGTGGGGTGTTGAAGTCCCCATACTATTATGTTATTATTATCAATGAGTTTCTTTATGTGTGTGATTCATTGATTTATATATTTGGGTGCTCTCACATTTAGAGCATAAATGTTTATAATTGTTAGGTCTTCTTGGTGGATAGATCCCTTAGTTATGGTATAATGTCTTTCGTCATCTCTTGTTACTGTCTTTATTTTGTTTTGGTTTTTTTTTTTAATATTTTTTTAAATTTATTTCTAAGAGAGAGAGAGAGACAGCGTGAGCAGGGGAGGGTCAGAGAGAGAGGGAGTCACAGACTGAAACAGGCTCCAGGCTCTGAGCTGGCAGTCAGCACAGAGCCCGACGTGGGGCTCGAACCCATGAACCGCAAGATCATGACCCAAGCGAAAGTCGGACGCTTAACCGACTAAGCCACCGAGGCGCCCCTATAGTCTTTATTTTGAAGTCTCGATTGTCTGATATAAGTTTGGCTACTCTGGCTTTCTTTTGTTGACCATTAGCATGATAGATGGTTCTCCATCCCTTTACTTTCAATCTGAAGTTGCCTTTAAGTCTAAAGTGGGTCTCTTATAAACAGTATATAGATGGATCTTGTTTTCTTATCCATTCTGTAAACCTACGTCTTTTGATTGGAGCATTTAGTCCATTGATGTTTAGAGTGAGTACTGAAAGATATGAATTTATTGCCATTTTGTTGCCTGTAGATTTGGAGTTTCTGGTGGTGATCTCTGCTCCTTTCTAGTCTTTGTTGCTTTAGGTCTTTTTTTTTTTTTTTTTTTTGTCTTTTCTCCCATCAGAGAGTTCCGCTTAAAATCTCTTGCAGGGCTAGTTTAGTAGTCACGAACTCCCTTAATTTTTGTTTGTTTGGGAAACTTTTTATCTCTCCTTCTATTTTGAATGACAGCCTTGCTGGGTAAAGAATTTTTAGCTGCATATTTTTCTGATTCAGCACATTGAAGACATCCTGCCATACCTTTGTGGCCTGCAATGTTTCTGTGGATAGGTCTGTTGCAAACCTGATCTGTCTTCCCTTGTAGATTAAGGACTGGTTTTCCCTTGCTGCTTTCATGATTCTTTCCTTGCCTGAGAATTTTGTGTATTTAACTATGATGTGCCTTGTTGATGGTTGGTTTCTGTTGAATCTAATGGGAATCTTCTGTGCTTCCTGGATTTTGATGTCTG
Organism: Hyaena hyaena; assembly: GCF_003009895.1. Lineage (NCBI taxonomy): Eukaryota > Metazoa > Chordata > Mammalia > Carnivora > Hyaenidae > Hyaena > Hyaena hyaena. The sequence goes on along the minus strand of NW_024080737.1, from coordinate 2,375,558 downwards.
TATCTTTCCCCAGGTTTGGAAAGTTTTCTGCTATGATTTCCCCACATAATGCTTCTACCCCTTTTCTCTCTCTTCATCTTCTAGGACCCCTATGATTCTGATATTCTTCCTTTTTAATGAGTCACTGATTTCTCTAATTCTTAAATCATGCTCTTTTGCCTTAGTCTCCCTCTTTTTTTTCCTGCTTCATTATTCTCCTTAAGTCTGTCCTGTATATTGCTCATTCACAGCTCTGCTTCATGCTTCCTTGCCACCATGGCATCCGTTCAGGATTGCAGCTCAGTTATAACATTTTTTATATTATCCTGTCTACCTTTACTTCTTTTATCTCCGCAGAAAGAAATTCTAATCTATTTTCAACCCCAGTTAGTATTCTTATTATCATGATTCTAAATTCTGGTTTAGACATCATGCTTGTATCTGTGTTGATTAAGTCCCTGGCTGTTGTTTCTTCTTGCCCTTTCATTTGGGGTTAATTCCTTTATTTTATCATTTTGAAGGTAGAGAATGAATAAATAAGGTAAAAAAATTGAAATTATAAAATTAAAAGCAACACAAAAAAATCAAATAAATGATCCTAGATCGTAGGTGTGTTTTGGTCTCATTGTTGAAGGAGGTTGATAAATTAGAGAAAAAGCGGGGAGGGGTTGGGAGAAAAGAAAAAAAAAAAGAAGGAAAATGTTTGAAAATTTGAAAGAATGAATAAAATGAAATAGAATAAAGTTAAATGATGGAAATAAAATAGAATTTGAAAAATTTCAAAAAAAGTAAAAAATATAATAGAAATAAATTAAAGAAAAATATTTTTAATAAAATTGAAAATGAAAATAAATTATTTCTCTTTCTGTATTCAAGAAAAAGGAAATAAATGAAAAAGAAAAAAATTGAACTGGCGAACTAGCAAACAGACTGAAATAGAACTGAAATTACATTGGTTTCCCATGGAAGTCAAGCTATATAATCCGTAAACTAAACAGGCAGAGAGAGTTGTGGTGTTCCTGAAGAGCGAGGTTGACCCATTTGGGTGGGGCTTAGTGTTAAGGCTCCATTCTCCACTAGATGGCGCTGCTTAGCTTACTGGGGTGGATTGTTGTGGTGCTTACAGGTGTATATAAGCATGTGCGAGAGGGGTGAAAACAGCGTCACTCTGCTACCCATCTCTAGTATCGGAACTCTGTTCTCCCCAGTTAGCAATTCCTCACTTCTCCTTTGTCTCCAGCTTCAGTCCATCCCCTGCTTTTAAACTCTCTGTGACCAAGCCGTCAGGTTGCCAAGCGGTTCTTGCCTCCTGAGTTTTATTTCAGATGCTGTTGTGTTTCCCAGTCCCTCACTTCTGATGGGCTGCAGCTTTGATCCACTCAGACCTTCTGGGGGAAGTTTTCACTGAGTAATGGTGGGGTGCCAGCAGCACCCAGGAATGTTCATGGGACCGTGCTGCTGCCGATGCCCAGAGACTGCTGCTGGGTGCCAGCGTGCCCCAGAAAAAGTTCACGCAACCATGTAGTAGCAGCTTTTCAGGGATTATGGTAAATCACAACACACATCTGGCACCAGGCTTCCCCCTTAATGTCCTTGTTCCAGCACCAGCAGATGTGGTTGTTATCCAGGGTCTCCTGGGAGCTTTGCCTGTGGGGTGGCCGCCTCTACCAAATGTCCTTCCAGCAGGTGAACCGCCTCTCCCCATGTGGCCCAAAGACCCCCTGGACTTCACTCTGCTCCTGGGGATTCGCCCTTCCCACCAGAGCACTGCCAGTTATTGCTGAGCTGCAGAGTTTCAGACTCTGCTCCCTGTGTTTATAGAGTCTTAATGGAATTTAAACCCTCTCCTTTTTCCTTTTCCCCTTTTTTCTTCAGTCCCTGCAGCTGTTTCCACTTTTCCACTTTCTCTTCAGCTGCTTTTGGGTGGGGTGTTTTCCTGTATTCTACCCCTGTCTCCAACCTATCTCTTCAAGCAAAAACAGCTCCTGCCCTCAGCAGGTTCTCTCCCCCCGACTTCACCTCTCTGCACTACATACCTGCTGAGTTCTGTGGTTCAGGTTATGCAGGTTGTTTTATTAATTCTCAAATCAGTTTTCTAGGTGTACAGGATGGTTTAGTGTTGATCTGCCTATATTTCATGGACCAAAGTCAGCTGAATCCTTTTTTTTTTAATGTTTTATTTATTTCTGAGAGAGAGAGAGAGAGAGAGACAGCATGAACAGGGGAGGGTCAGAGAGAGGGAGACACAGAATCTGAAGCAGACTCCAGGCTCTGAGCTGTCAGCACAGAGCCCAATGCGGTGCTCGAACCCACAAACCGTGAGATCATGACCTGAGCTGAAGTCGGACACTTAACCAACTGAGCCACCCAGGTGCCCTAGTCAGCTGAATCCTTAATTCCATCTGCAACTTTAATTCCTCCTTAACATAATGTAACTTATTCATAGGTTCCAGGGTTCTGGACATGGGCATCGTTCCACTCAAGCACAGGTAGATGTAAATAGCTATTCATGAAGGCTGTGCATGTGCAGTGGGCAGGCTGTTCTGGCTGAGTTTTCACTGGGTCAATGTGCCTTGGCATCTCTTCATAGATATGCACTTATCCCTGGAGCATATATCAACTGCAATTTGACTGCACTAAGGTGGCCACTCTTTGTTCTTGCAAAGGCTCTCTGCTGCCACACACAAACTGCTCTTTCCTTCTTGGGATCTTCTATCCCTCATACCCTTTGATGCCATAAATCTTAATTGGCTACTGTAGATGCCTTCCTGATTTTGGCGGACCTTTGTCAAGGTCACCAGACCCAAACTTATACTCTCATCCACATATTAGATGTCAACAGATAGGCAAACAGGCAGTTCCTTTGTTTATATCTTAATATATCCCCTGCTGGTCAGCATGTTTTAGGAACAATTATTGTGACTTGGAACTATCACATTAGTTACATCAGTTGGTCCTTACCTTGACCCTGCACAGACCTTTCTCAGGAATAAGGCATGGCAGAACTGGGATTTCCATGCTTTCTCTCCATTGACTTAAAAACCAATAGACCTCCAGGCCACTTACACTGACCTCAGTCTACCTCACCTCAACATGAAGAGACCTTCATGACAGAAGAGAACAAAGATGGTACTTAAGGTAGCTGTGACAGGGAAGTGGGGTCAGAGTTACGAGTCACTGGAGTTCTTCCTCCACATCCATCCCCCACTGGAGATGTGTGGGTAGGTTGTCAGTTTTCCTCAGCCCCCAGGACCATTCTTGAATCGGTGATATTTTCCGAGATATTTATGATGTCTACACGTACAAGCTCTTCACCCTTTGCCCTACAGAAGTACATTTTCATGTTTGGTTGATGAAACATCAACCACTAACTGGCTTTCCCTTGTACCTTCCCCAAGATCTTTCATTTTGTTTCTGAACCTGTTCTGGTTTTGGTACACGCACGCGTACACACACACACATACACACACACACACACACACACACATAATACTAATAGCAGGGCTCGTCCTTGGTAGCATATGTTAAATCAAGCTCCAACCAAGCAAAATACCAGCAAGTTTCCCTGATTTTGAGATGGGCAGCTCATTTTCTCTGAAAGCACACGGATTCAGAGTAAGCATCTCTTGAGAATACCAGAAATCTTGCAGAAATTCCTATCTTGGCATAATTTTGATCTAATTTATATGGAAAATATGAGAACTTTAACTTAAGATGGAAATGTAACCCATTTACAATATCTGTACACCCTTGATGAATAATAAGTTGTCATTCTCATGTGGTGCAAATGCATCTCCCAAGTTTGAATTTTGAGAATTTCTCATTTTGCAAATCCCTTGAGAAGGAGACTCTCAAGAGAAAAGAAAGAAACAGCAAGAGGCACCAAGTGGGCTCTGCGCCCCACAGCTAATTTGAGCATCAGTGATACCCTAAGCAGCATCCTGCTGCCACCTGTAATGAAGAACATCCTTATCTCTAATTTGTAGCATTTCTCCCCTTCCTGATTATACAAGATGGGTTCATTCATTATTAATTTGGTTTGTCAGACAGCACGGCCCTCCAAGTGTCAGCCTTCCTTGTTTCCAGGCAGTGAGTTTGTGTAGGAGCAATGAAATTTCAGAATGCATAGATCAGCAAGCTCTCATCTGCACCTGATTAAAGTTAGATAGACCAACTTAACAACCTTAAAATAATTCTATATGAAGCAGCAGGACACCTTTCTATATTTGTCCTTATTATTGGAAAGGAAATAGACTAAAAAAATCGTTACTTTCCTTCCAAACTGCACATGATTTGAAAGGGAAGTAAGGGAAAGAAAACGATCCTTCTTTGTCTACACCAAGTAGCCTAGAAATCAAAAATAGCAAAGGAGACATAACTCCAAGTTTGCTGTAAAGAAAGTCAGGGTCATTTTAGCACACGTACACACACATGCACTCACACACAGACATCCTTACATACACACAATGATCTTTGCTTTGTGGAGCTTATAACTTAATGTTAACCAGATCATGATATCGTCTTGTCAGTGAAAAGAGCGCTGAACTTGCCAGATGAAGATTTGGGTTGATATGATTCTCAGGGAAGGGGCTTGAACAAGCATTCTGGTCATAGGTCGTGTGACTGGGCTATAAGGCACAGCTGGAGAGAAGGAAAAAGTAATGCATGATGGGAAACAGATACAGACACCATGAATTTCAAAACAGTAATTATTATGTAAAAGACTAAGCAATAGATTCTAGCTGATTTCCAAGTCATTTGAATGAGCACTAGAATTATATTTCTTTGGTAACCACCTTGCTTTAGAGGAAGGGTAAATAAAAGGCCTCGATGATAGGATCGTGAACTAGATACAATGAACAAATTTCCATCTATGCCTGTTGAGAATTTTTTGATAAAGGTGTATCTTGACCTTTTTCTTCTTTGTACTCATCAGAAATCCAGCACTTTTGTTAACCCAAAAATCTCTGGGCTGGTTCTTGCCCCTGGGGTGGAGGTGCCCACATATGTGGCAGAAAAACCATTCACAACTATGACTTTCGGATTAGCAGTGCTACCCTGGAGAGTGTTTGGAAGAGGAGGAACAACAGTGTGTGAGGGTGATGAGGGATTATTTGTATGGACTTAACAGTCAGAAGAATTAAGTAGACACTAGGTAGAGCCTGAAGCTGGCACAGGGATAAAGAGGGCAGATTGTGACTATTTGGGGGGAGGATATGCTGGAAGTCCCATTTGCCTGAAGAGTGTAGCTCATAAATCCTTGGCACAGGTTGCCAAAAATTATATCTCCCAAAGTTAGAGGAAATAAAAAAAGCAGTTTCTACTTTATACCAATGGTTCTTAACAGGGGAAGAAGGGGATATTTTGTCTTCCAGGAGATGTTTAGCAGTATGTGAAGACACTTCTTTTTGTCACAACTGGGAAGAAGAGCCTTGTTATGACCAGAAAAGGAAAGAGAAAGGGGCTGGGAAGACCTTCCAAGTCTTTGCCACAACATCTCTGAACATTATTAATATTGTCTCATCTGTGTGATGGATAGTATCATAGTTACTATATATTAAATGAGATAATGTATGTAAAGTACTTATCACATTGCCTGACAGTCATGGCCCAACAAATCATCGCTCTTATTGTTAGCATTATTGTGTTGTTTTTAGGAATGGACTTTCACTATCAAACCAATAGAAAATGACTTGAGAATTTGGGGAGACATTAAAGAAGATACTTCTGACAAATCCCAAACAAAGGATGCTACTGGAAAACTAAGTGAGGGAGGGTGTGCAGAACTCAATGTGGCAACAATGGGAGCTCCTGACTGACTTCTATTTACTAGAATGCATATAAAGCATAAAAGAACACATTACAAAGAAGTTATTTTTTAAAGGAGTATAAAAATGAGAGAACAATCTTAATGACTAAAGCCTAGAGTAACACAGTCCAATAGAAATATAATAGGACTCCCACTTGCAATTTTAAATTTTATAGTTAGCCACATTAAAAAGGTAAAAAGAAATAGGAAAATTAAATTTAATGGCATATTTTATTTAACCCAACATATCAAAAATATTATCATTTCAACATGAAATCAACACGAGAAATTATTAACCAGATAGTTTGCATTCTTTTTATCATGAAATCCCCAACATCAAGTGTATGTTTTAGACTTAGAGCACAACTCAATTTGGACTGGTCACATTTCAAGTGCTTAATAGCCACATGTGACTAGTGGCTAACATATTGGACAGCAAATGTGTAGAAGATGATTGTAGAAATGTTAGGAATGACAAACACCAGTCTTTAAAACTATATCTAGAGTAAGGAGGGTAGAAAAGAAAATACAAACCTGCTGATATATGAAGATAATTTAATGTTAGCATTCCTCAACTACCTTTAACTTCCATTTTCTTCTTCATGAAACGTATTCCCCAGCAAGTAGAGTTAGACCTGACTGTAGTACAAAATATTTAAAGGCAAAAGTATGTGATGAAATGTGAAGAGATTACTTTGATAATAATAAATTAAATATCTTTGGCTAGACTAAATATATTTTAGGAAACTGAAAGATTCTTGAGTAGGTTGGAGGAATTGTGAGTGGCAATCTGGGTATGGAAATAATGTTAAAAATAAGCAATCAGGGGCACCTGGGTGGCTCGCTCCATTAAGTGTCTGACTTTATTTCAGCTCAGGTCATGATGTCTTGGTTCCTGAAATGGAGCCCAACTTTGGACTTAGTGCTGACAGTGCAGAGCCTGCTTGATTTTCTCTCTCTCCCTCTCTGCCTGTTTTTCCACCACTCATGCATTCACACTCCCTCTCAAAATAAATAAATATACATTTAAAAAATAGAACTACTAAAACAATTAAGCAAGTAATGCCTCAAAAGAGGGATATGTGGACTCCTGTGCAAATCTGATGTGCCCTTTTTATGAAAGCCAACTTCTGGATCCTATCTCATCTATAGACTCAGAGGTTGAATCGCATGCATTCCATGATGCCTTGTGTTCTAACAGCCTATGTATCTGTAAGATTATCCAGCGTTGGCTTTTGAGTATTGAGGAAGTTTTTAAACTACGAAGCAATAGTTTATGAAAAACAAGTAACATGAGCCTAACCTCATTTCCTCTTTGTAATAGGATCTCTAGTCTTGCATTATTAGGAAACGCTAGGGTCATAGCACGTCTGGACAACTATTTTGGCAAGAGGTTTGGAACTTATATATTTAATGAGCACATACTATTCATTTAACATTAATTCAACAAATACTTACTGGGCATACACTGTGTTTTATTTATTTTTATTATTTTTAATGTTTATTTATTTTTGAGAGAGAGAGAGAGAGACACAGCAGGAGCAGGGGAGGGGCAGAGGGAGGCAGAGTTTGAAGCAGGCCCCAGGCTCTGAGTCGTCAGCACATAGCTCTATACAGGGCTCAAACTCATGAACTGTGAGATTTAACCTTCACTGGAGTCAGATGCTTAACTGAGTGAGCCATCCAGGCACCCTTGAGCATATGCTATGTTTCAGACACTGAGGATATGGCAGCAGATAAGATTTTTCTTAAGAAACTAATTACACAAACCTGATCATGGAATGTGGAAGATGCACGGGGAGTAGAATTGAGGGATCACTTAATTCAGTCACAAGAATTTATAGGAATCCATCTCTAGGAAATGACATCTATATGGATACCTGAAGGTGTTAGATAAAACTTTAGGGTGTAAGACCAGGAAGAATATGTCAGGAAGAAGAAACAGTAGATCTGAAGGCTCAAAATTAGAACAGAGCTAATGTGTAGAAGAGCAATGCTTCTCAAGGCTTAATGTACACAGGAATCATCTGAGGAATCTTTTTAAATGCAGATTCTTACTCTGAAAGGTAGGGGTGGGATCTGAGATTCTGAATTTCCAATAAGCTCTGAGGCACAGGTGAAGCCTGTGGACTTCAGTTTGAGTAGCACTGGTAGAGAATACACAAAGAGGTAGGTAAGAGAGAGTATTAAAGAGGTGGGGATGGACCATGAAGGATACTGTAGGTAATGTTGAGGGCTTTGAACTAATATTCCAAGGGCATTCAGCAGAAACAAGATGTGATTAGCTTTGTGCTTTTGAAGGATTACTCTGGCAGTAGTGAGGAGTTGAAATAAGCAAATCTGGAAGCAGTTATGTTGAGAGTTGAAAAGATCTTGTGTGAACTCTTGAAGGGAGGATGGCGGTATTTAGGAGATGAAAAAGGATGATAGATTCAAGGGGGGAATTTAGGAGGCGAGATTGATTGGACTTGATGATGATGAACTTGTCATGGCAGCTGAATTGACAGAAGGAGTCAGGAATGAGATCCTGACAACCAGAAGGCTCACCTTGGACAATGGGAGGGAGGCAAATTCGCTTAATGGGGAAAACAGGAGAAGGAGAGGGGTTGAAGGTGATTAAGGGTAGTGCACTTGTAGATATACTGGAATGGACATGTAACAGAACAACTACATGGAGATGTCCAGTAGGCAGATGAATATGAAGACCTGGTATTCAGAGGAGATTATGAGTTAAAGATATCAATTTAGTAGTTATTAGCATAAAATAAGTAATGAAAGACTGGAGAGTGGATGGGATTCCCCAATGGAAGTGAGGATTTAGAGGCTGTCCTACAATGCTTAAAGTGCTATCATGGGTTCAAGAGTTATTTTGTTTGTTTCTAGATGAAAGAATCTGGATTAATAAGAGAATATTACATGGAAGTAGACTTTGAGTCTTTATAGGAGAAGAAATTTCTCATGGAATTAACTGACTCATTAAGGCATGGGTTATTTTATTGGGTAGTGAGTTTTCTATTTACAGAGGCATTCAAATAGAGAGGATAAAAATCCACTTCTCCAGAGTGTTGGAAAGAACATTCATGTGTCTGCAAAGAGGTTTGACAAATAGTCTCTGAAGCAGTGATTCCCAAGTTGCATTACTAGAGTGGAGGGTGGAGGGAGCTGGGAAGACATTTAAAAAATACAGATTCTCAGCAAAACTAAAAGGCAACTGATGGAATGAGAGAAGATATGTGTAAATGACATATCAGATAAAAGGTTAGCATCCAAAATCTATAAAGAATTTATCAAACTCAACACCCAAAAAACAAATAATCCAGTGAAGAAAGGGGCAAAAAACATGAACAGACACTTTTCCAAAGACAACATCCAGATGGCCAAACAATGCATGAAAAAATGCTCAACATCCCTCATCATCAGGGAAATACAAATCCAAATCAAAACCACAGTGAAATACCACCTCACACCTGTCAGAATGGCTAACATTAACAACTGAGGCAACGACAGATGTTGGCGAGGATGCAGAGATAGAGGGTCTCTTGTGCACTACTGGTGGGAATGCAGACTGGTGCGGCCACTCTGGAAAACAGTATGGAGGTTCCTCAAAAATTAAAAATAGAACTACCCTACGACCCAGCAATTGCACTGCTAGGTATTTGTCTAAGGGATACAGATATAAGGTGCAGTTTTGAAGGGGCAAATGCACCCAAATGTTCATAGCAGCACTATTGACAATAGCCAAAGTATGGAAAGAGCCCAAATGTCCATCAATGGATGAATGGATAAAGAAGACATGGTATATATATACATATGTGTATATATATATATATGGATGAATGGATAAAGAAGATGTAGTATATATACACACACATATATATGTATGTATATATACACACACACATATATAATGGAATATTACTCAGCAATCCACAAGAATGAAGTCTTGTTGGATATAACTAGAGGGTATTATGCTAAGCAGAAATGGTCAGAGAAAGACAAATATCATATGACTTCAGTCATATGAGGACTTTAAGATACAAAGCAGATGACCATAAGGGAAGGGAAGCAAAAATAATATGAAAAACAGGGAGGGGGACAAACATAAGAGACTCTTAAATATGGAGAACAGACAGGGTTACTGAAGGGGTGGTGGAAGGGGAGATGGTCTCAATGGGTAAGGGACATTAAGGAATCTACTCCCAAAATCATTCTTGCACTATAAGCTAACCAACATGGATGTAAGTTTAAAAAATTAAATAATAAAAAAATACAGATTCTAAGGTTAAAACAGGATTGTATAGACATAAAAATGGACAGATCAATGGAACATAATAGAAAGCCCAGAAAAAAACCACACATATATATGGTCAATTAATCTATGACAAAGGAGGCAAGAATGTACAATGAGGAGAAGACACCTTTTTATAAAATGGTGCTGGGAAAACTAGACGACTACATGTAAAAGAAAGAAACTGGACCACTGTGTTACACCATACAGAAAAATTATTTCAAAAGGGATTAAAGACGTGAATATAAGACCTGAAACCATAAAATCCTTAAAAGAAAACATAGGCAGTAAGCTCCTACAGAGGTAGGTCTTGGTTTTTTTTTTTTTTAATTTGATACCAAAAGTAAAAGTAACAAGAACAAAAATCAACAAGGACTACACAAAATGGAAAAGCTTCTGCACCAAAAAGAAACCATCAACAAAACAGAAAGACAACCTACTGAATGGGAGAAAATGTTTGCCAATTACATACCTGATAAGGGATTAGCATACAAAATATATGAAGAACTTTTACAACTCATTAGCAAAAGAAGATCCTATTAAGAAAAGGGCAGAAGATGTGACTAGACATATTTCCAAAGAAGACATACAGAGGCCAACAGGTACGTGAAAAGATGTGCAACATCACTAATCACCAGGGAAGTGAACACTGAAACCACAAGGAGATATCACCTCGTACCTGTTACAATGGCTATTATGAAAAATACAAGAAATGACAATTGTTGGTGAGGATGTGGAGAAAAAGGAGCCCTTGTGCATTATTGGTGGGAATGCAAATCGGTGCAGCCACTGTGAAAAACAGTGATGAGGTTTCACATAAAATTTAAAATAGAACTATACAATCCAGCAATGCCACTTTTGGGTATTTATCCAAAGAAAACAAAAACACTAACTTGAAATGATATTTGCACCCTTATGTTGATTGAAGTACTATTTATAATGAGCAAGATATGGAAACAATCTAAGTGTCTATAAATGGATGACTGAATAAAAAGATTGTGAGAATTACATTTAGGAATATTATTCAGCCACAAAAACTGAAATCTTGCATTTCGTGACAACATAGATATACCTTGAGGACATTATGCTAAGTAGAATGCTAGAACAAAACAAATCTGTATGATCTCTCTTATAGCAGAATCTAAAATGACAAAAACAAAAACAAACCAAGCCCATAGATACAGAGAATAGAGTGGTGGTTGCCGGAGGGAGGGGATGGAGGGTGGGAGAAATGGGTAAAGGGAGTCAAAAAGTATTTTAAAAAATCTCTCTAGATGATTCTAAAGAGAATCATCTGGGTTCCTAAACTTGGACTACATTGCCTCCTAGCTCTGTATTTTTGAAGTTACCTTTATTACAAATCATCCTCAGGATCCTAATGTGTACATTTGTGAAGAGTCAACACCCTTCTCCCCCTTCCCCCCACAACCAGTGTCATGACAAAACATTTCCGAGTTCTCCAGCTACCATTTGTGGGGCCAGGTTTTCTTTTCAGAGCCACCTAATGTCCCATGCTTGCTCTATGCATGAGATGATGTTACAGGTCTTACCAGAAGGGTTTGTTAAATGGGAAAGCCATGCTATTAACAAGCACAAGAATTAGTGGCACAAAGGTCACGCTAGCTTTTCCTTAATTGACAAAAAACAAACATGCATGTTCCTTTTATAAACACTGATACTTAACATTTAACTCAACCCTCATGATTCATTAAGAAAAGGAAATTCAATAAAGTTGGGCAGATGTGACTGCAGGAAAAAACTACCCCCAATGAATCTGGCTGGTTCCAGAACTTTGAGTAAAAGAGAAATCCATTTTTGAAATAAAAGCAAATACATTATTATAAATATTACTTTTTGGTTTTGGTCCTATTGTGAGTATCTCTTTTATCTTGTACAACTGTGTTTCTTCATTTCCTTGGAATACTTGTTAAAGAATCTCATCTTGTGTGAACTTTAAACTCTTGGGTCAGAAAGTGAATCGTGATAGCTAATATCCTAGCCATTTCTGATTTCCAAAAACAAAAATTGATTTTTAGGAGACTCATTTTGTGGGTAGAATTTGTGGGAAATGAAGTAGGCACAATAAATTGGCAGCAGAGAGGAGGCAGAAAATAATAGAAAACAGACATAAGAACTGGAAAAGCATGGCCATCTGGGACCATTTAGTGAAGGGGCAGACAGTTCTACACACCTCAGCAGTCACTGGGGCACCCTTGGGTCAAAGGGCATAATCTATTTTATAAAGCTTTCCATCCAAATAAGTTTTAAAAGATGCCACTAAATAGTGTTTGTGCCTAAAAGGCATAAAAGGTGCCTTGTAGGGAATGAACAAGGGGTGCTTGGGAGGAGAGAGACCTTTAGGGATTTAAAAACCCCCAGGTATTTTAAAAGGGAGATGGAAACAAGAAATGGTCTATGGGATAGTATTTGCATTTTCCAAAGTCACACAGCTCTAGGCACACTGTTTTAAACCATCAGGTGTGGGAAAATTATAAAGAATATTTTAAAAAGTACAGTCACACACTGAAAAGTGGCAAAGCTGCAGTTAAACTTTCTGCCTAACTGGGACCTAAGAAATGAGAGAGTGGCAGGTTTCACACTGGCTTTAGGAAGGCTTCCTCTTGGAATTATGGGCACTGACCCCACCATTTCCTCTTGCAGCCACGCCTTCATTCTGTTGGGCCAAATAAATACCACTGAGGTCATTTTATTTTTCCTTCACTCTAATGCAATTACGAACAAGAGGGTGTGAGCTTGGAAGAGGAAGGCTGACAGCTGAAGTCTGAAGGACTCTGTCAAGACAACGGCAGTGATGCCCGTCTACCAAAAAGCAGGTCAGAGACTTAAGACAGAAATAGAAGCAATCCCAGAGCTGACGGTTAAGGTAGTGACAGTGAATAGGACCATGGCAATAGTCCCATCTACAACATGAATTCAAGGACCATTTAAAATAATGCTTACTGGTTCCTCCATTATTGGGTGGTTTTGTGCATATCCTGTCTTCCTAGCTAAGCCAATATGCAAATATTCTAAAGAATGTGATTAAGATCATTATGGTGCATTGTAGTTAGTCATTCTATTGTTTCTACTGACAGAAGCACATTATACTTAGCAAAGTTCTTAGTTGCCCTAAGAAAGTACATATGATACTTTCTGTTGAATTCTGGTTCAGAAATTCAAAAACCACTGGGGCAAAATTGAAAGGGGTCACAGGACCACAAGAACAGGAATTTAATTTATTCAATTCAATTTATGGTTGAATGCTTGATGTACCACATAACCAGTGTTTCTGCTTCCTTTCTGTTTAATTTGCAGAGGGAATTGTTATACACCAAAGTGTGTTAGGATTCTTTGTGGCTCGGTTATGCTACAATTAGAATTTTATAGTGAATCTGGGGATTCATTACTAGAGTAAAATGAGTGAAATCCTCTCTCTCATTCTCTCTTCCTCCCTTCCCTCCCTCCTTCTTTCCTTCTCTCCCTCCTTTCCTCCTTTTTTTCCTTCGTTTTATCCTTCCTTCTTCCCTTCTCACTTTTCTCCCTCATTTTTTTTTTGCACTTTTGGTAAGCAATGTGTTCGATCTAGAAGCAAAAATGTAGGTCCCTGATTTAAGGCCCTAATGTGTATGCATGATCAGATTGAGTTTCGTGGGTGGTGCAGCGTAGGGGGTTAAGCTGGAAGCTAAATTGGGCTAACAGTCAGACCTTACTGCTATGCCAAGGAGCATGAGCTCTCTCATCTAATGCTCAATAAGGGAACCATTCAAGATTTTATACCCAATGCACGTTATTATATTAGACTTAAATTTTATGACTTTTACTCTTGGAGAAAACTTTGTATCTTATAATTGATGTTCAATTCATGTTTTGTTATTTTGCTAACAAGAAGTGCTGTATACAAAGTAAAAAAGCATTCTTTTTGCTATAAATTTTCCATGGCATTCCCACATTCCACATATCAGAACGCTCCGTGGAATTGTCAACTATGGTAAAGTTAAAAAAAATCTGTAGTAATTGAATTTTGTTACTAGTGATTTACTAAAAAAATTGTTATACATATTTTCTAATATTGAAAATAATTATTTCTCAGGGCATCATTAACTGTTTAGATACAGGTCTTTGGTTACAGAGAAGCAGCGAAGTTTAGTGGGAAGGGCATGGGGTTTGGACTCAGCTGGGCCAAGTTTTGAATTTGCTATTTGACCCTAGGTTAGTTGCTTATGTTATCTCATTTGTTTTAACTGTAATGTTGAGATCACAGGGTGATTTTGAAGATTATATAAGTTTATTTATATAAAGCCCTTAGGACAATGTTTGACATATATAGTAGTGATGATTATGATGATTATTACGGTGACAATGGTGATGATGGTGATGATTATATTAGTGAGGAGTATGGTGTATCTTCTAAGAGGTAGAGTGATATCATTTAAGAGCACAGATCCAGGAGCCAGACTTTTTAGGTTCAGCTTTTGGCTCTGCCACTTAATAGTTATATAATGTTGGGTAAATGTGTTAGTTATCTTTTGCTTCATAATAAATTACCCTAAAGCAGAGCACGTAAAACAATGTATATTATCTTATGGTTGGAGAAGATTAGGGATCAAAGAATGATCTAGTGAAATTCTCTGCTTTTTAGTCTCTCAAAAAACTGCAATCAAGGCCTTGGCCCAAGGTCTGTGATCTCATCTGAAGCTTGACTGGGGAAGGATGTACTTCCAAGCTCAGTCATGTGGTTGTTGGCAAGATTCCACTCTTTAAGGACTGTTGGATTGAGAACCTACATTCCTTGCTGGCTCTTGGCTGGAGGCTGCCCTCAGTTCCTCGCCCCATGGGCATTTCCAACACACAAGATATCAAAGCCAGCAGAAAAAGAGCCTGCTAATAAGACAGATATCACATGCTTGTGTAATCTAGCCATGGAAGTGATATCCCATCACCTTTTTCCCCCTGTATTCTATTCATTTGAAGTGACTCATTAGGTTCAGTCCACAACCACAGGGAGGGAATTACAGAATGTTAATACCACTTGGGAGCCATTTTAGAAGTCTTCCTCAATATCGAGTTTAACCTCTCTGTACCTTAGTTATTCTCTCTGTTAAATGGGAGTAATAATCATAACTACTTAATTGGACTATTGTAAAGATTACACAAGTTAATATTTGTAAAGTACCTGTGCCAGTCACATAGCAAATGCTCAATGAGTTTTTGACCTTATTTTTCTAAAATATTGATTTATAGCTTTTCTGCATGTTATCAAAGCACTGGCCCAACCTGCATAATAGCCCTTGTCACTCTGTGTCAAAGGGCGGTTATAGCATCACCAGTTTATACAGGGAAATGACAACAAAGTTCAGGGCAAGGTGTCAGAGCACCAAAGGAGCACTGGAGAATGAGGATACAATTCAAGTTCTGTTTTTCTCTTAACAAGATGTGTAGGGTAGGCAGCTCACTGTATCTCTCTAGGTCACTGCATCTATTTGTGATTTGAGTGCTTCAGACCCTATCAGGAGTGATATTCATGATTTTTAGCATTTCTTGGGGTCAGGCATTGACCAATCAGAACAGGGACGGCCCTGAGTATGGTATGGTTTTTGCTCATGTGGACTGGTTGCTTGATAGTTTCAGGAAGCTACCTTCCACAGTCCCTTCTTGCCCCACACATCTGCGATCTCATGACCCATTTTCAAATCTCTTAATGATCTTGTGGTCTACACAGCCCTTTACTTTCATTTCCCTTACTTTTATAACTTTTTGCCCAAGTGGCTTATAAGCCAGGATACTAAAGCAATCTAAATAAAAGGCGCTTTAATGTGACATGATTATCCTGTTCTGTGGGCTTAAATGGTGTGAACAAGTGTATCTAAATATAATCACAGTATTTGGTTCAAGAGCTAATCCCATTAAGTGTGTTTTTAAAACTCAACAAATGTTATTTCAGACACTCATTACCAGAATGAAAATTTTAGTCTGTTTGTTTCTGGCAGACCTTCTGGATCCTCCTCAAGAAGCTCACATATGCCTTCAAACAAAATGTCACCCAGTGAGGTAACGATGTCCTTGTTCAGTGTCTGTTGTTTCCCAGACTCCCTGTGTGACCTGCCTCTTTCCTAATGCTTTGCTAAGTACTTGATACTTTCCTATGCAGGAAGCTTATATGAACTAATTAACATTTAATGAGAGGAAACCAACTGATTAGAATGCTTTTCGTGGTACTTTAGCTAATAAATGTTGTATATACTTTTGACTACATTGAGGCAGCCTGTGGCTGGCTTCCTCTTCCCAATACACCCTTCTTTTCCACAGCTTTGCAATGCTCAAGGGCTTTCTGTAGTAACCTGGTTGAACAGTTTGCCTCAGTTAATTTGAGGAAAGTTTTGGGGCAAATTATTGAGGTAAATATTTTGATTGAATTTTGCTTAGAGCAGTAAGTGAATGAAGCTTCTGAATCCAAATCAAGACCAAATCATTCCAACCATGGTTGACGGAGAACAGCAAGAGTTTGATGAAAAGCAAAATCTGTTCAGCAGAGTGCCATGCAGCTGAAAATGATTTTGCCTGTGTTTACAAAGGCAATTAGGGTTGTACTAGTATAGCTCTGGAGGCCCAAAGGGAGGGGTGGGAGATGTAACTTCAGAAGCTCAAGTATTTACCATTGAATATCTGGGGCTAGCTGGTCAGTATCTACTAGTGGCTTCTGAATTATGGGAAGTACCCTGAGATGGGTCAGATTAAGTTCTTCTATATCAAGGTCTCCAATTTTTTTTTTTTTTTTTGGTTAGGTGTTATTATCGGTAAAAAGTTGTTGAGCAGCACTTCCAATGTATTTATAAGCCATCTACATGTAGTTCCGTAATTAGTTAATATCTCAGAGAACAATAAATACTTGGATTGAGATGCATCACTGGTGACAGTGGATAAATCCACATTTTAAAGGCTTTTGACAATTTGTTACATTTATTCTTTTAATGTTTATTTACATATTGAGAGAGAGAGAGAAGAGAGAAGAGAGGAGGGGGAGAGGCAGCGAGAGAGGGAGGGAGAGAATCCCAAGTAGGCTCTGCACTGATAGCACAGAGCCCTATGTGAGGCCCAGAGGCTGAATCTCACAAACTGAGATCATGACCTGAGCCAAAATCGAGTCGGATGCTAAACTGACTGAGCCACCGAGGTGTCCATCTGTCATATTTAAATAAATCCTCATGGTTTCTCATGATGTGGCTGGGATCAAAGCAAATATAAAGAGTATCATAAGTAGTAAGTAGAACATGGGTCAGCTCTATTATTTCCTTGTTGTTTGCCTGTATTCGCCTCATTAGAATTATCTTCAGCATTCACATATGACTACTTTGTTTTTTTTTGAAGATTCATTCTATTAAAGTCAGGTAACAATTGGCTTTATTAAAATCAGCATGATAGTTAATTTTATGGGTCAATTTGACTGGGCTAAGGAATGCATACATAGCTAGTAAAACATTACTTGTGAGTGTCTGTGATAGTGTTTCTGGAAAAGATTAGCACTCGATTTAATAAACTGAGTAAAGAGATTCATTCTCACCAGTTTGGGTAGGCATCATCCAATCTATTGAGGGCCAGAATAGGCGGAAGAAGAGTGAATTCCCTCTCTCTCTCTTTCTTCTTGAACTTGGCCACCCATCTTATCATGCCTTTGGACACTGGAGCTCCTGGTTCTCAGGCTTTCAGACTCTGAGACTTATACCAGCAGCCCCTGGTTCTCAAGCCTTTGGCCTCAGGCTGGGAGTTAACCCCACTGGCCATCCTAGTTCTAGGGTGTTGAGACCCACACTGCATTACACCACTAACTTTCCTGGCTCTTGAGCTTGCAGATGGCGTATTGTAGGACTTCTCAGCCTGTATAACCCCACGAGCCAATTCCTATGGTAAATCCTCTCTTATATGTATCTCTCTATGTTCTATTGGTTCTGTTTTTCTGGAAAACTCTGACTAATGCAACCAGATAATATAACATAACATATGATTCCACTTAAACAGGGCATGCACATTGCAATGTGTTGCAAAACAGCCAAGTGAAAGAATAAGGGCTCTGCTCTTATGTTGCTGTGGCATGGAACTACCATTTTCTCTCAAGACATGTCAGATGTACTTTTTGTCCTTTGTGACATAAGGAAAGGATGAGAACACTGGTATAAGCCTATTTATTAGGTGTTAGGAAAGCTTAATTTCATATTTAAAAATAGAATTGCTATATTAAGAGAAGTTCTCACATTTTTTTCTCACTTCCCAGTGGATTGTTATGAACATCTTCCTCAAAGACCAATGGTTTAGATTTATGTCTGAATACATTAATCTGGCCAGATCTGTTTATACTGGAATAAGTCTCTAATAGTCTCATTTATTCCTGTCAGCTCCCAGCTCCTTGACCAGATTTCATAGATCTGTGTTGGGCATTTTACTTAGTTGAAAGTCTACATATGCACCACATGCACTACAAATGGTGGTCGTAGCCTCCACTGAGATGTTCATTTTAGTTCTGATATCCCTTGTTTCCCACAAACCACAAATGAACTAAAAGTTCAGCATGGTCCAGTGCATCGTGGGACCTCCGTGAACAGGTATCCTCTTAAATAAGGTGATCTGAGAGCTCCTAACAAGTGTTTTTAGTGTATGGAAATCTGAACTTTTTGCCGTTATAAATTTGGTCTTTTTTGTCTTTAGGAAGGAACATGATGTTGCAGAAAATGTATGGATATGGTCATTAGAAAAATGTGAGTTCAAGTCCTGGTTTTGGCACATTCTAGCTGTGTGACCTGGGACAAATCACTACATTTCTGAGCTTCAGTCTTTTTATCTTTTAATGAGTATAATAACATATTATTTCCTGGACTTTTGTGAGAATTAGGCATAATATATGTTTGATGGTAGGCACTTAGTATTTTCAAACTATTGTTACTCATTGTTGCAATTATTTAATTTTTTTTCTTGGAAAAAGAATGTTTTTGTATATATTAAAATGCTTTCCAGAAATAAATTTTATTTGTTAGCTATTACTTGCATCCTAAGGGTGAAATAGGTCACAGATCATGTAAAGGGATCTATAGGAGATTGGTGGGGAAGGACTGACTGTGGCGTAGGCCCCAGGGGCTTGGTGGGACTCAGTTACTAAAAGGCATTGATCCAAGTGTCTGAAGGTAACCAAGCAGCAAGTCACCGAAGCCCAGAAGTTCAGCAAAGCTGTAAGGAAAACTAAGCCTCATAAATGCTCTGTGGATGTGGGACTTAGTGCTTTTGGGGTGCTGTGTTTTAAAGGAGTTGGAATAAGGCAAGAGGCAGGAGAATGGACATACTTACTTTGGTGTTCACTCTTATTGATATAAGTAAAACTATAGTTAAGCTTACTTATAGTAAAACTATAGTTATAGTTAGAATAAGTAAAACTAGATAATATAACAAACTCTCAATCTTAATGGCTTAATGAAAATAGTTTGTTTTTAACCCGGTCACAGTTCAGTGAGGGGTGATGGACAAGCAGCTTTCCACATACACGTTCAGGGATTCAGACTCCTTTCATCTTAGGACTCCACCTTCCTTTGGGTTCCTCCCCATTCAGCTACAGGTAGGGAAAAAGCAAGAATTATGTTTGGAAAGTTTTCAGGGGCCAAATTGGAAAGGAATGCATGGTACTTCTGTTCACACTTCTTAGTCAAAATTCAGTCATATGGCTTAAGTGATCTAAAAGCATTAGCAGGAAAAATATTCACAATACTGGTGAATACTTGTATTTTACTATACCTGGATTTCAAAATTTTGGGGTTACTATTTACAGAAAGCATATCAATACCCAATACAACAACAACAACAACAACAACACCACACACACACACACACACACACACACACACAGACACCATTTGTCAGACAGTACTTGATATTATTACATATAATACTCTTCGATGTTTTCTACCCTATTGTCTTCCACCTAAAATGCTGATTGTGCCACATTAAATTAATTCCATGAGTGACAGAGTGAAAAATACTAATCTGGATTGTAGTAAGCATGAATATAATATTCCATGTTATTATTGGAGATAGAGAATGAGGCCCTGCCTATCATGATCAGGATCTAGGGTTCCTGAGAGCAGTTTCTGAGGGGACATTTGAAAAAATCTGGTCAATGTGTCCAAAAACTTCAGAACCCTGAGACACCACCTATGTATTGTAGGGTGCAGCCTGGGATAAGGCACAGCATTCAAACATTTCCCTTTCAATACAACAGCCTTGAAATATAGTTTTTTAAAAAAGGCAGGACAAAACTAAACTTAGAGCCATTATGCTTGGTGAATGTTTCTCCTTATCTCCCCCAACATTTACAAGTTGTGAAAGAGAATGCCTTTCTCATTAGCTGTACTTCATACCCCATATCTTCCCACCCCCATGCAAGTAGAGAATTGGTATCTCATACTTTAGATACCACTATTTTAAGAAAGTGAAACTGGAAAATTGCTCCTGTAGGGTGAATCATGGATATATATTATTTTTACTTGGACATTTGGATTGCTGTGTAAATATGGACTCTGCCATAGCTCATTGCACGGGATTGGCTTTGTATTACAGCAGTACTGAATTTCTACATGGGAATTGTGGTGGAGAGCTTTATTGATAAGAGAACACCAAATCAGGCACACTGAAAGTTTTCATATATACATCTTTTCTATATACAGAGAAGTTCTAGGAGGTGCCAAGTCCCCTACACATCTCCAAATCATATACTTCATGTAAAGTGAGTTGTGTGTAGCATTTAATCTAGGAATATCCTTTCCAAGCCCTCTGCCAATTCCATCAATTAATTATAGAACAAAGGTTTTCTTTTTCATACTGTGGCCATAGCTTATTTTTTGATTATTAAGGTAACCTGACTTTATATATGGGTTGCTGGTTTCTAATTTTTAGAAGCCTAATACAAAATGAACTAATAGGTTAGGGGCAACATAAAATTGGCTATATATTAATGACAGCAGTGTGTATATGAGAATAAATTAGCTTTCATTTAACAAAAGTTCACTTCCAGGTGTGCATTTAATGATGCCTTATGTCAATAAAAAGAGTAGGAGGTAAAATTTTGAGCAACCAAGATAATAACACCCCATGATCTGATGAGCAGACTCCCTTGAGAATATTGTGACACATCATTATAGGGTTTGGGTCCCTAAAATGTATCACCAGGCAAATACCTGAGTTAGGTCATTCTGATTTCATTTTTATGTTCGATTTAATGTCATTGCAAATTGGTACTAAGTATTTTTGGCCTTGGTAAACTCTGTCTCTCTTTAGACTGACTTCAGTCGGACCAGGTTAATATGAAATGCCTAGAACTTTGTTTTTATGATTAACACTATTATATTCAAGGCTAAATTGGCCCAGTGAAAGCCTTCCCCAGTCCTTTACCCCACATAGAAAAAAGGAAACAATCACTGGACACTTTTTTTTTTTTTTTTTATCAATGACAACATATGTGTAATGAGAATTGCGGAGTCTTCAGCTTAAGTGAAAACCACACAGTCCTATATTCCCTTGCCTTTCAGAATCTTCAAGGGGAAATAAAACAACTTGAAGGAATAGCAGTTGATAATTAAAACTTCAATGCTTTGATAAATGAATGGTGTTTTTTTCAAGTTAAAAAAGTTGTTAACATATACTTTATCCATAAGTCCTTCAAGTATCTAAGAAGCGAAAATATACAAATATTGTTAAAGCTCAGTACTAATATTTTATTATCCCCTTGCTCTCAACTATCTATTTTTTCATTTATTTGCTTATTTGACACTTACAAAGCTTACAATGTGCTGAGCTCTATTCTGAGTTTAAGGGATAGATCAGTGAACATAGAAGACAAAACCCTTGCCCTTCAGGACCTTAATACTCCAGCAGGAAGTAAATGAGCAAATAAAATGTGAAATATGTTAGTGCTGAAAGCTGAGGAGACTAATAGAAAAGGGAAGAGGGAGAATAAGTGGTGGGATGAGGTTGCAATTTTATTTTATTTTTTTTTTATTTTTTTTTAATGTTTTATTTATTTCTAGGAGAGAGAGAGACAGTGTGAGCAGGGGAGGGTCAGAGAGAGAGGGAGTCACAGACTGAAACAGGCTCCAGGCTCCGAGCTGGCAGTCAGCACAGAGCCCAACGCGGGCCTCGAACCCACGAACCGCGAGATCATGACCCAAGCGAAAGTCGGACGCTTAACCCACTAAGCCACCCAGGCGCCCCTGCAATTTTAGATAGTACGTCCAAAGAAAGATTCACTAGTACAATGACATTTAGGTAAAGGAGGTGAGAGACCCAGCCATATCATATATGGGGGCAAGTGTTGTAAACACAGGGAACAGAGGGTGCAAAGACCAAGATGGGAGCATGCCTGTTGTGTTTAAGGACATCACTGAGAAGGTGGATAGGTAGGTAGAGTGAGGAGAGTGGAATGGGTGAGTGCGGTAGAAGAGCTGTCTGGGATCAGACCAGGTGGGGTTCTGCAAGATGGGGCCAGTGCCTTGGCTTTTACTCTGAGTGTGACAGGGAGCCATTGGAGGGTTTTAAGCAGAGAAATAACAGACATATTTAGTTTCTAAGAGTCACTCCAACCACTTGTTGAGAACAGACCAGTTAGGAGGTCAGTGCAGCAGTCTAGGAGAGATGATGATAGCTTGGACCTGGGCAGTGTGGATAAGACAAGTAACTAGATTTGAAGAAGGTTGGCCACTTAGATTTGCTGATGAATCAGATATGGCCTGAGGTATTGAGCATGAAGGGAGTTGTCTGGGGATGGGAGGAGGGGGTGGAGACTATGGGAGGAGCAAGTTTGGGGCAAGAGAAAAGTTCAGTTCTGGTCCTGTTATAATTGAGTGGAGGTGCCAGATAGGATGGTTGGCCGTATGAGTCTGCAGTTCAGGGGACATTAGGGTATTGCACAGAAGAGTAGTCATAAATTAGTGGTGGGGCAGCTATGTTCTCAAAGAAAAAGGATCTGATCCTTGGTCAAAGGTCAGGTTTCCCTTTTATAAAGAATAATTATTATATACTGTACATTTCTTAGGATTCATCTTCACAGCAGCCCAACCAGTCTTTCTTGTGATAAGGGGGGTTTGCTTCTGACCACTACTTCTTCTACTTCAGTTATTGATATAAAGATATGTAACACACTAGGCACAACCTCGTGTTGTGGCATAACCTCTCTGTCCATGATATGGTAATTATGCATTAGGTCATGACTTATCAGAATTTGTGAAGGAGGGTTCTTTGTGTTTCTGCAGGGTTGTGGCCAACTGCTAATTGAAATATAGTTAGCACCCCACAACATGTCAAGAAAAGTGTTTTGTTTTAAACTGAGCCAGTCAGGGCACCAAATGTGGGCATCTGAGGTGGCTGAGAATGCACACTCAGAAACATCAGAGAACCTGGGCTCAGCTCTGATGATAACACACAGCACCAAGTGAACCTCACTATCTTGGAGAGTGGATTTTTTTCTTTTGTGTATGATAGGAGGTTGATGGATTGTGTCTGTTGCAGAGACACAAGGAGAAAAAGGTGACTCAAATCCCAAAATAGCCCTTTTGAATGCATTAAGAGAAAGCATCTCTGACACAGACAGGAAGAAAGGAAAGAGGGGGCAGGAATCAGTGACAAAATGTTCATAGTGCGTTGGTCACCAGCATTGATTCATATTAAGTTATTGTCCTCTGCTAAGAATGACACTGTCCTTTGCTTTTATGTTAAATTATAAAAACCCTCTAAAACTGTACAATTGTCTGAAGATTAAATTGATTGTCCATTATCTGTATTTTAACAATCTACTTGCTAAGTGTTTCCTATCATTTCTTCATCACTTCACACCCGGTTGGGGTTTGGAGTGGGTCTTATGCATGACTCTATTTGATAATGCGGTGGTTACATATCTGAATTCTCTAGAAAAGTAAGAACATCACTATTGAAGTGAGACAAGGGAAAGTCTCATTTAAGTTCGCTTTAAATAGATAATATCTGAGAGAAATTTTAGTGGAAGTAATTACCCTATTCACAACAGCAGCAAAGACCATTATGCATCTTAAACAAAATAAGATGTATGCAGGAAATATATAAAGAAAATTATAAAACTAGTATCGACATGAAAGGAGACTTAGTAGGCAGTAAAGTAAGACATTATAATCATGTAAAGGTGTAAGTAATTCCTAAATTAAGCTATAAATCTAATGCAGTCAATAAAAATTCCATTAGAGTTTATTTTCTTTTCTTTGTGCATTGCTTGCTGTTTTGGAACTTAAGAACTATTTTAGAACTTAAGAATAGTGAGAAAAAAGTAGGAAAAGACTATTGAAGAAAACCAAGCTTACCATACATTAAAATGTATTATAAAACTATAATATTTAAAACCTTGTGGTGTCAGCACAGACTTAGAAAGGTTAGACCAATGAAGCAAAATGAGAAATAGAGCTAATTTAATATGGAAATTTCATATATGATAAACCTATGATTTAAAATTAGTAGGAAAAGTGAATTTTTCAATAAGTAGTTTTATGAAAACTAGACTTCTGGGAAAAGAATAAAACAGAAATTATTTAATCTTCCTCCTAACAAAAAAATGAATTGAGATTTAAACATTAAAAATTGAAACCATGGGAATACTGGAAGCAAACATGAGGGTTGTATATAATTTTGAAATGGCAAAAGCCTTTCTAAGCAAGAAAACAAACCCAGAAACCATAAAGTTAAAGGTTAATAAATTTTATAACCTAAAAACTAACTGTTCTGCACAGCAAAAATATCATCATAAATACACTCATAAGACAAATGGCCAACCAGAGAAACATTTAGAATGTATATTACTGACAAATGATTAATTTTTTCAATATATAAAGAGTTCTCTCAAGTTGATAAGGAACAGGAACACAAATCCACATTTAAAAAAAGAAGCTTTATAAATACATGAAAAGATTCCCAGTGTCACTAATAATCAAAGACATTCATTTTAACAGTTAGATAGCATTTTGCAATTTTCAGATTGAGAAAGATAAAAAAAATATGAGGCAAAGATCTAAGCATGCTCATTCACTGTAGATGGGAGTATATAAATTGGTTTGCCCTAGCTGTGGTCTGAATGTTTGCATACCCCTTCACTACCCTCTGCTGCTGCCCAAATTCGTATGTTGAAAGCCTAATGCTCAATGTGATGGTATTAGGAGATAGGGCCTTTAGGACGTGATTAAGTCATGAGGACAGAGCCCTCATAAGTAACATTCATACCCTTACAAAGAAAAGGCGAGAGAGATCTTTTGCCTGCTTGCCTGAGAAATCTGCAATCTGCAAAGAGGGCTCTCACCTGACCATGGTGTACATTGATCTTGGACTTTCCAGCCTCCAAAATTGTAAGCAATACATTTCTGTCATTTATAAGCTACCCAGTCTAAGGTATTTTGTTATAGCAACCCGAATAAACTAAGACATCCCTCCTTCAGAGGACAAGTTGGTAATATCTACAAATATAAGGTGCACATGCCCTTTTAGTCCAGTGGCTGACACCTTGGGGAATTTGTCCCATATTATATTCACACATGTGCAAGAAGTATGAAGGCCACGTTTATTATAGTAGTAGTGGTCATAGAAAAAGTTTGAAAAAATTGTCAACAAATAGGCTATTTGTTTAAACAAAGTATGGTTTGTTTACAATGGAGCACTGTGCAGTTAGAGAAAAAGAATGAAGTCGTTCTATTGATCGTATAGAATTCCAAGATATACTTTTCAGTCAATTTTTTAAATGTTTATTTATTTTTGGGAAGGAGAGAGAGAGAGCGAGCAAACGGGAGGGGCACAGAGAGAGGGAGACACAGAATCCAAATCAGGCTCCAGGCTCTGTGCTGTCAGCACAGAGCCCAACACAGAATTCAAACTCACAGAATGTGATATCATGACCTGAGCTGAAGTTGATGCTTAACCAACTGAGCCATCCAGGCACCCCTGTGTTTTTAATTTTAAATGTAACAGTAAGCATCTGGCAAGTTCAGTCAGTAGAGCATGAGAATCTTAAATGCCAAGCAGTATATGTACTATGCTCTAATTTATGTAGGTATAAAACAGGATACACCTATATGTATATTTGTATGTATTATTTTTGCATCATACACATACTTTGCATGCATGTATATGTGTAGAACATTTCTGAAAAATGGTTCTCTTTGAGGAGGGGTACTGAGGAACTGGAAGAGGTTGGTATAAGAGGGCAATTAATTATTGTATATATATTTTGATACTTATGTCCTTTTTTAATCATGTACACATATTATTTTTGCAATAAAACAAGTTTTTTAAAATAAATTCTAAACATATGGGATTTTATGATATATAAATTTAACATTTCAAATTAACAGGGACAAGATGAATTATCCAATAGGTAGCACTGACACAACTTAATGGCCATTTGAAATGAATTTGGATAACAAAATAAATTCTAAAGGGATCAAAGTTTTAGATATAATAAAAAATAAAACCATTAAGGTTCTGGAAGATGATGGTGATAATATTTTATAATGATTGGGAAATAACTTTCTTTTTTATTTTTTTTAATTTCAGTATAGTTGACATGCAATGTTATATTAGTTTCATCTTAGTGATTTGAGAAGTTTATACATTATGCTATGTTCACCACACAAGTATTGCTACCATCTGTTCCATTACAGTATCAGTATTACAATATCATCAACTGTATTCCTTAAGCTCTGCTTTTTATTCCTGCGACTGACTCATTCCATGACTAGAGGCTTGTATCTCCCTCGCCCCCTACCCATTTTGCCCAAACCCCTATCTTCTTCCCCTCTAGCACCCATCAGTTTGTTCTTTGTATTTATACTTTTGCTTCTGCTTTTTGTTTGTTTATTCATTTTTTTTTGATTCCACTTATGAGTGGAATCATACAGCATTTGTGTTTCTCAGTCTGACTTATTTCACTTAGCATAATACCCTCTAGGTCCATCCATGTTGTCTTAAATGGCATGATCTCATCCTTTTTATGGCTGTGTAATATTCCATTGCATATAAATACCCCAGTTTCCTTATCCATTCATCTATTAATGGACCCCTAGATTGCTTCCATGTTTTGGCTATTTTAAGTAATGCTGCAGTAAACATAGGGTCGCATATATCTTTGTTTTTTTTATTTTTTTTAATGTTTTATTTATTTCTAGGAGAGAAAGAGAGTGACAGCGTGAGCAGGGGAGGGTCAGAGAGAGAGGGAGTCACAGACTCTGAAACAGGCTCCAGGCTCTGAGCTGGCAGTCAGCACAGAGCCCGACGCGGGGCTTGAACCCACGAACCGCGAGATCATGACCCAAGCGAAAGTTGGACGCTTAACCGACTAAGCCACCCAGGTGCCCCCGCGTGTATCTTTTTAACTGAGTTTTTTCATTTTCTCTGAGTAAATACCAAATAGTGGAATTATTGGATTGTATAGTATTTCTGTTTTTAATTTTTGAGGAACCTTCATACTGTTTTCCACAGAGGCTATACCAATTTACATTCCAGAGAGAGAATGAGGATTCCTTTTTGTCTACATCCTCACCAACACTTGTTTCTTGTCTTCTTGATTATAACCATTCTGACACGTTTGAGGTGATAGGTCATTATGGTTTTGATTTTCATTCCCTTGATGGGTATGGATGTTGAGCATCTGTTTCTGTACAGTAAAACCTTGGTTTGTGAGCATAATTCATTCTAGAAACATGCTTGTAATCCAAAGCACTTGTATATCAAAGTGAATTTCAAGAACTGTTGGCTAAGTTGTGATCATATGACATTCAGCAAGACTTATTGCAAGATACTGCTCGTTCACTAGGTTAAAATTTATTAGAAATGTTTGCTCATTTTGTGGAACACTTGCAGAGCAAGTGAATTGCCATCCAAGGTTTTACTGTGCTTCTTGGTCATCTGTATGTCTTCTTTGGAAAAATGTCTATTCAGGTCCTCTGCCCATTTCTTAATTGGATTGTTGGTTTCTTTGGTTTTGAGTTGTTTAAGTACTTTATATATTTTGGACATTAACCCCTTATTAGATATATTATTTTCAAATATCTTCTCCCATTCAGTAAGTTGTCTTTTAGTTTTTTGATGATTTCCTTTGCTGTGTAAAAGCTTTTTATTTTGATGTAGTCCCAACAGTTTATTTTTGCTTTTGTTTCCCTTGCCTTAGGAAACATATCTAGAAAAGTGTTGCTATGGCTGATGTCAGAGAAATCAGCCTGTGTTCTCTTCCAGGGTTTTTATGGCTTCAGGTCTCATCTTTAGGTCTTTAATCTTCTTTGAGTTTATTTTTGTGTATAGTGTCAAAAAGGAGTCCAGTTTCTTCTTTTACATATAGCTGTCCAGTTTTCCCAGCACCATTTATCGAAAAGACTGTCTTTTCCCCATTGTATATTCTTGCCTCCTTTCTCATAGATTAATTGACCATATAAATGTGGGTTTACTTCTGGGGTATCTATTCTGTTCTATTGATCTATGTGTCTGTTTTTGAACTAGTACCATACTTTGATTACTAAAGCTTTGTAGTATATCTTGAAATCTGGAATTGTGATACCTCCAGATTTGTTCTTCTTTATAAGGATTACTTTGGCTATTCAGAGTCTTATTTGGTTCCATACAAATTTCAGTTTCATTTGTTATAGTTCTATTAAAAATTCTATTGGTATTTGATGGAACTTGCATTGAATAGGTAGATTGCTTTGGGTAATATGGAAATTTTGACAATATTAATTCTTCCAATCCATGAGCATAAATATCCTTCTACTTGTTGGTGTTTTCTTCAATTTATTTTATTAGTGTTTTATATTTTTCAGAGTGCAGGTCTTTCACCTCTTTGGTTAAGTTTACTCCTAGGTATTTTATTCTTTTTGTGCAAGTGTAAATGGTGTTGTTTTAAAATTTCTCTTTCTGAAAATTTGATATTAGTGTATAGAGCGACTACCAATTTCTGTGTATTAATTTTGTATCCCACCGCTTTACTGAATTTGTTTATTACTTGTAGTAGTGTTTTGGTGGAATCTTGGGATTTTCTGTGTACAGTATCATGTCATCTGCAATTAGTATCAGTTTAATTCTTTTAATCAATATAGATGCCTCATTTCTTTTTCTTGTTTGATCCTGTGGCTAGGACTATGTTGACTAAAAGTGGCAAAGGTGGACATCCTTGTCTTGTTCTGACCTTAGAGAGAAAGCTCTTAGTTTTTCATCACTTAGCTGTGGGTTTTTCATATATGGCCTTTATTATGTTGAAATATGCTCCCTCTAGCCCCATTTTGTTGAGAATTTTTTTAAATTGTTATCATGAATGGATGTTGAATCCTGTCAAATGTCTTTTCTGCATCTACTGGGATGATTATATTATTTTTATCCTTGTTTTGTTGATGTGTTTTATGATGTTGATTGATTGTGAATATTGCACTATCCTTGTATCCTGGGAATAAATCCTACCTTATCATGGTGAATGATCTTCTTAACGTATTGTAATATGTTGTTTGCTAATATTTTGTTGAGAATTTTTGCATCTATGCTCATCAGGGACATTGGCATGTAGTTTTCTTTCTTTCTTTTTTTTTTTTTTTGTGGTATCTTTATCTGATTTTGGACCAGGGTAATGGTGGCTTTATAGAATGTATTTGGAAGCTTTCCTTCCACTTCTATTTTTGGAACAGTTTGAGAAGAATAAGTATTAACTCTTCTTTAAGTGTCTGGTAGAAGTCATTTGTAAATCCATCTGGTCTTAGACTTCTATTTTTTGGTAGTTTTTAAAATTAACAGTTCAATTTTGTTACTTGTGATCAGTCTATTCAGATTTTCTGATTCTTCTGGTTCAGCTTTGGAAGATTGTATGTTTCTGGGAATTTTCCATTTTTCCTAGGTTGTCCCACTTGTTGGCATATAATTTTTCAAAGTATTCTCTTATAATCCTTTGTATATCTGTGGTATTAGTTGTTATTTCTACCTTATTATTTCTGATTTTATTTATTTGGATTTTTCTCTGTTTTTCTTGATGATTCTGGCTAAGAATTTTTCAGTTTTACAGTTTACACTCTTCTGCATCCTCTAATCTATTGTTGATTCCCTCTAGTGTGTTTTTACTTTAGTTATTGTATTCTTCAGCTCTGATTGGTACTTTTAAATAGTTTTTTATCTCTCTATTGAAGATCTCACTGAATTCTTCCATTCTTTTCTCCAGCCCAGTAAATATCTTTATGATCATTATTTTAAATGATAATAAGGCTGGGTGGCTCAATTGGTTAAGCATCTGACTTCTGTTCAGGTCATGATCTCACGGTTCATGGGTTCAAGCCCTGCATTGGGCCCTAAGCTGACAGTTCAGAGCCTGGAGCCTGCTTCATATTCTGTGTCTCCCTCTCTCTCTGCCCTTCCCCATTTACACTCTATCTCTCTCTCAAAAATAGATAAACATCAAAAAAATTTTTAATAATTTATCAGGCATATTACTTATTTCTGTTTCATTTAATTCTTTTACTAAGGTTTTGTTGTTGTTTTTGTTGTTATTCTTTCTTTGGGAGCACATTCCTTTCTCTCTCCATTTTGCTTGACTTTCTGTGTTGTTTCTATGGATTTGGTGAAATGTCTATTTCTCCTAAATTTGGAGGAGTGATCTTGTGTATGGTGGCTCCTAGCAGGTGCTTTTTTACTTGGTGACCTTTGCTGCCAGGCTGAAGCTGTGGTGGTTTATACATGTTACTCTTTTCAACCATGGCTTTTTACAGAGACTAAAGAAAAAAAAATAAAGAAAACAAAGAAAAAATAATAATAATAAAAGAAAACAGAAAAGGAAAGGAAAAAAGAAAAAATGAACAGAAGAGGAGAACAAGAAAGAAAAGAACAAAACCGAAAAGAAAAAAAAAAAGACAAGACAAATTTTAAAAAATAAAATACAACAGTAAAAATTTTAAATGACACCCCCCCACACACACACAAACACAAAACCATGGCCTGTTTTCTGTGACGCAGGACCACAGGGTGGTTGATGTAGGCTTGTGGACCCTGGGTTCACTGAGATCACAAGCTCACTGTGAGTCAGACCCTGCTCCAGTCTGGGGTTTTATGGGGGAGAGGGAGAGAACATTCCCACAGTTCCTTGGCTCTTTAAACTGTGACATTTTTCTGTGTTCCAATGTGACTGGGCTGATGTGGACTTCAGGATCCTGGTCTTGCTGAGGTCATAAGCTTCCTATGACAACTGGATTTCCCAATTATGGCATTGGGACCCTCCACTTAGGCATCTGAACCCATCTCTTATGGCTGCTAGCTGCTCAAGTCTGGGCTTTTAAGGAGGAGGGGGAGAGAATGTCCCTGCGGTTCCTTTATCCTTTGAACCATGGCTTTTTTTCTGTGCCTCAGCATGGCTAGGACTGTTGTAGGCTTGTGAACCCTGGGCTTGCTGAGGTTGCAAGCTCCCTGTGATGATTGTATATGCCCATTTTAGTGTCCAGATCCTTCTCTAGTCTAGGCTTTCAAGGTGGGGAGGGAATGTAAACCATGTCAGTCTCTAGTTCTAGTCCCTCTGAACTGGAGAGCTTTCCTGCAGCTCCTTCACTGTCTGGCAGAGTTCTAGTGTTGTCTCTTTTATATGCTAGTTGTTATTTAAAACCATGGTGTTTTTTCCTGTGCCCAAGCATAGAGGGATCTGTTTCTGATTCCTCAGTTCTATTCCCTTCCCACCATTGTTGGCAGCAAGGAGGCTGGGAGTTCCCTTTGTTATCATGTCTCTGTCTCTCTCACTGTTCTCTCTGTCTTTGGTTGTTGAATAGTTGTTCAGTCAGCCCTCAGTTCTTCAGGAGGAATTGTTCTATTAATAGTTATGATTTGATGTGTTCCATGGAGGAGATGAATTCAGAGTCTTCCTATATTGCCATGTTGACCTAGAACCATGAAAGAACTTTCTAAGCATGTAATGGGAACTCATAAAAATGAACAATTTGACTACAAAAAGCAAACTTTGGCTTAGCTAAAAATATAGACAAAGTTGAAAGACAAGCAAAATGGGAAAAATATTTGCAAGACAAATGATACATCACAAGTCAATGTTGTTGACTAAATATTCTTACAAATCAATGAAGAAAAACCTAAAAAAAGGACCATAGGATGTGGACGATTCACAGAAGGAAAACTTTCACACATGAAAAGATTCCAACCATGCTAGTAATCTATGAAATGTAAATAAAAACAATAAATTTTGTTTTTACCCCAAAATGGATAAAAATAAAAATCTTATCTTAATAAAAGTTGTTGAGCAAGAGTTTTTTCACACACGTTTTGGTAGAAATAGAAATTGGTATCTTCTTAGCATCTCCTTAATAGTTCAGAAGCACAATGTATGTACTATTTATTCCAGCAATTCCTCATGTAAGAATGCACTCTGGAGAAATATCATTCAAGTTCAAACTGAGAAAAATCTCTGTGATGTTCATCACAATGTTGTTTAGGATCACATACACACACACACACACACACACACACATTCACACATATTTACGCACATACACATTACATATTTGTTATGTAAATACTGGCAAATCTTACAATGGAATAAAATGTAGCCCTTTAAAATGAAATGAATCTATATGTATGGACATGCAAATTTCTCCTTGACCTCCTGTCAAGTGCTTAAAAGCAGATTACAAAACATCATGTAGACCACAAAATACTGTACAGAAAGAGCTCTCAGGAAGATTGCTCATACAAATAGTTAGAGTGCTTTTTATTAAGTGGGAAGAATTTAGATCATTTTTGCTTTCTCTTTTAGACTATTATTTTTTTAATTTTTATTTTTTTAGAGAGAGAGAGAGAGCAGGCGAGGGGCACAGAGAGAGGGAGACACAGAATCTGAAACAGGCTCCAGGCTCTGAGTTGTCAGGACAGAGACTGATGTGGGCTCAAACTCATGAACAGTGAGATCATGACCTGGGCCGAAGTCACATGCTTAACCAACTGAGCCACCCCGGCATCCCTCTCTTAGACTCTTTCAATTAAATCTGAGCATGTACCATTTTACTTCACTCTTTAATTAAATGATTTATGTGCAGACATTAAAAATAATGGAGAAAAAGTCGAATGGAATGAAGTTGAATGGAATGAAAAGGTGCTTACAATTTATTAAGTAAAGAAATACTTAACCAATATGTATAGCGTTGTTCCATTTTGGAATAAAGTATAGAAATACACATCCACATTACATACATTTGTGACTAAAAAAAATGAGCTCAACTGTGTTAGTAGTGGTCATCTCTGTGTGGTGGGACTTTGGCTGAGTTTTTAGAAAATATTTTCTGTATTTTCTTCAATGAAGCATCACTTTTTAGTGGGAATTATTAGTTACCTCTTTAAAAATTGTTTTAAAGGTAAAAGTACCAAAATCTCAGCTTAATAAAAACAAAGAATTATCCTCTCTTTAGTTCTTCAAACGCAATATTTAAAGTTTTTTCTAATGTTTATTTATTTTTGAGAGACAGAGCAGGAGCAGGGCAGGGGCAGAGAGAGAGGGAGACACAGAATCTGAAGCAGGCTCCAGGCTCTGAGTGGTCAGCACGGCCTGACGTGGTGCTTGAACCCATGAACCATGAGATCATGATCTGAGCTGAAGCTGGATGCTTAACTGAGTAAGCCACCCAGGTGCCCCTTCTTAACCCAATATTTAAAAAGCACCTTACAAAATGGGGAAGGAGGTGTTGAGTGATGGTGAAAACTATATGGCTGAAGAGCTTTCCATGATTCAGAGTCTCTATCAGAGGCTTTGCCATTATGAAATTAAGCCTTTTCCATAATTTTTTAAAACTACCTTAGGTGGGTAGAGATACAGCTATCACTTGGATGAACTTCCTCCCAGTACAGACAACCACATGTGCAGATAGGCTTCCATCTGGGATTGGTGAATAATCAGATGTCTCTCAAAGCCATGGCCACATGATCCCTCCTCAGTGTCATAAAGGGTTAAATTGATCATCAAAACTGCAAAAAGACCTGGAGTTTGTTTTCACATAGATCCTTAATTTCACTCTGTTATAAACTGGCATTTGAGCAGAAGTCCTTTTTCATAGAGAACCATGGGTTTTCACGTTCTGATTTTATTTTTGATTTGTTTTTCATTATTTCCTGAAGCTATTGATGTTTCAGAAGCAGTGGGGGAAGTGAAAAAGCCCTGGGAGAGTTTCAGTCTTTGAATTTCGGAACTCAACCATTCAGAAGTTCATACTCATGCTCACAAAAACAATGTCACAGGGTCATTTTGGCCAATGGAGTGTTTTGTACGAGGGCTGGCGCTCGGGTCCTGTGTGTGTTTGCCGAAGCAGCCTTTCACCCCTTCCACACTTCCCTTTTTCTCTTTCTTTTTCCCTTTATATCAACATGTTGTAGCCTGTGACACCAGCTAAATTAATCACTCACTGCACTCAGGGAAGCCACCGCAGGATATAGAATAACAAAGACAACAAAATTATTGCAAAGCTGGAGAGAAGGGACTGGCATGTGAATAGAGCCAGCACACCCTCACCAGCTGTGTCCTCACAGGGGTTGGAGCAGCAGATTAAATTGGGACTGTTTTTTATTCTATTTATGTGGATTTGAGAATGGCCACAATACAGTGCCAAGGACCCCTAGTCAAGGGAAATCCCTTCAGAATTCTCAGCCTACTGTCAGAGCTGGGGCTTAGGACTTCAGGATTACCCAGGAGTGTGTCCCCTTGGTGAGTTGATCCAGCTGAGTGATTTCTGGGTCCCCTGGATCCAGAACATACAGGGTCCTTAAGTCAGAGCCAACAGAGAAATAAGAATAAAGTCTCCAGTGGCCTAAAATGCATATTTTGATTCCTAGTGGGCCAATCATCTGCATAATAACCAAGAAAAAGATGGAGAGGATGGAGGCTGTCAATTTCTTTGACCCAGGAGATAAAGGAACCCCTCCCTGATGGCAAATGTCAGCTGAATGAAAGGCAGTGTGGTGAGTTCACCAGTGTTCTATTCCACACCTAAATTCATGGACCAATGTCAACCTACAGGGAGCTGTCCCAGAGTGACCTAGATCTCTCTTGGACCTTTCATTGGACATACAACTGAGAGTCCCAGCAAGAATACAGAATGACAGCTTTAAGATACAGAGGCTCTTTAAAGCCACAAACAAGAAGTAAAAAATAGCAAGAGGAAGTATAATGAAAATGATAATAAACATGTATCTTATGCAATCATCAGCAAAAACAAATGTTGAGTATAAACTATTCCATTTAGGTTCAGAAATCGAATTGAATGAAGATAGAGTAAAATTTAACCTAACAGCAGAATCACCCCAAAGAAGTTCTAGGGTCATGAAGAGTCAGTTCAGTGACAGGGGTAAAGCTAATGCCAGTGGAAGAATAGTGTTTGGAACAAGGGAATTAAGAGTTATATGCTCCTCAGCACTGCTCAAACCACATTAGAAGAAGGCCTGCCTCTAGATGACTAGCATGAGCAAGAAAGCATACAACATACTCTGGAGACCAGAGGGATCAGAACTAGGTCCAGAACAGGAAAACTGAAGAGAGAGGAAAATCGGGCTTGTTACAGGCTGATTTCTGTCTCCTCCAAATTCATATGTTGAAGCTATAACTGTCAGTACCTAGAATGTGACTGTGTTTGGAGATAGGGCCTATAAAGAGATGCTTACATTTAAATAGG
The DNA here is from genome assembly GCF_003009895.1 of Hyaena hyaena. Lineage (NCBI taxonomy): Eukaryota > Metazoa > Chordata > Mammalia > Carnivora > Hyaenidae > Hyaena > Hyaena hyaena. The sequence continues at coordinate 2,339,776 of NW_024080737.1, read as the reverse complement.
CCATTATCGGAGATTCTAATCCAGTCTGACTGGTGTCCTAATAAGAAGAGGAGATTTGGACACACAGGCACCATGGGTTCACACACACAAAGAAAAGGCATGTGAGGATACAGAAAGAAGTTGACAATCTGCAAGACAAGGAGACAGCACTCAGAAGAAACTGGAACTGCCTATGCCTTGATCTTAGACTTTTGGCTTCCAGGACTGTCAGAAAATAAATTTCTGCTCTTCAAGCCACCCAGGGTACAAAGGAAAGAAATGTTTTCTAACAAAGTGGCAGAAATAATGTAGGCTGTGGTAACAAATGACATGGAATCTTTTCTTGAGTGAACTTTAGTTAGGCTCCTGAGTCTTCTCAGTTAGACCTCCACTTTGGCCTGTTGAGCTTCATTTTAGCAAAGAATCCTACTAAATCCATTTATCAGGAATTCCTTCATCTTTTGGAGTAAAGGAAACCTCTTACACTCTTGATGGGAATGCAAACTGGTGCAACCACTCTGGAAAATAGTATGGAGTTTCTCAAAAAGTAAAAAATAGAACTACCCTACAACCCAGCAATTGCACTACTAGGAATTTACTGAAAGGCTACAAGAGTGCTGATTTGAAGGGGCACGTGCACCCCAAAGTTTATAGCAGCATTACTAACAATAGCCAAATTATGAAAAGAGCCCACATGTCCATCGATTGATGAATGGATAAAGAAGTATATATACATAATGGAATATTACTTGGTGATCAAAAAGAATGAAATCTTGACATTTGCAATGATGTGAATAGAGCTAGAGTGTATTATGCTATGCAAAGGACAGTCAGAGAAAGATAAACGCCATATGATTTCACTCATATGTGGAATTTAAGAAACAAAATAGATGAACATAGAGGAAAAGGGAGAAAGAGAGAGACAAACCATAAAACAGACTCTTAACAATAGAGAACAAATTGAGGATTGCTGGAGGGAGGTGGGTGGGGGATGGGCTAAATAAGTGATGGGCATTAAGGAGGGCACTTGTTGTGATAAGCACTGGGGCTTGTATGTAAGTGATAAATCACTAAATTCTACTTCTGAAACCAATATTACACTATATGTGAATGAACTAGAATTTAAGTAAAAGTTTGAAAAAGGAATTCCTTTATCTTTGATATCTAATGAAGTTCCTTTTAGTAACTTTCCATCCACTGACCCTCTCACTGTGCCCTTTGGCTGTACATCCTTGGTTGTATTTTCCGTATTGGCACTTAAGTTCAGTTCTATGCTGGTCTCTTTCCCCTAAAGCAGTAGCTCAGATAGAATCTGTCTTGCCATTTTAAACAAGAGCTCTGGGGAAATTTCCCTTTAACTCAAAGAACCTCAAAATCTCAGTGTTTTCAGAACATATGTTCAGTACACTTTCATGCTATTCGTGCTCTGTGGACCAGCTGTGGATTCACTGCAGTCACTGGAGGACCCAGGCTGATGCTGCATCATCCTGGGATGTGCTTCCACAGTCCTCACATCAGGGGGCAGCACTGTGCTGAAACACACACTGGCTGCTAAAGGCTCTGCCCACATTTTTATTGGCCAAAGAAAGTCACAGGGCCACACCTAACTTCCATGGGGTGGGTAAATAAAATTCTACCATGTCCCTAGAAGAAGGAAATTTGAAATGTTTGTTTATAGCCCTAAAGTCTACAGCTGTATTTTTTTTAAATTTAAATTATTTCTTGTTTTTTATGAATTCCTTATGAAAGTGGTTTTATTAAGATAGCTAAGATGTGATGATGCTTATGACCTAGTTGAGGAGACAAACATGTCTACCACTAATTTTGTCTATGTGGTACCTGGTGTTTCACTGTCAGCCCCATGTGTTACTTAGAGAATCTCTTTATTCTGAGGTCCCTGAAGAAATTGCTTTTGACCATCACTGATTGGGCTGGGAGGAGGCAGCTCATCCAGAGGGACTTGACTGGACTTAGCCAATAAAATATTTATTCTTGGAAATTTGTACTCAAGGGCAGAAAGTCTAGCTACTTAGTTGGGTCCTGTTTCCTCTTTCCCAACAAGGGTGCTTTTGGAAACCACAATCCCTAGAGTTGACCTCTGTGGCTTGGGTCGAGAACCCCTTTTTGTGTGTGGCTCTCTCAGCCTGGGACCAGCCAGCAGGGGCCTGATCTGATTTGTGTGGCTTTAGAAAAATTGCTACTGAATGATGCTGGGACAGAGCTATTATAGAAAGAGTTCTTTAGCTGGGGAGGCAGTTGGAGAAGGCACTCTGAGAGTATGATTACTCAGACTCATTACCAGAGCTGAATGTGTGCCCAAGTTGGTTTCTTCTCTCACCTCTCCCTGCATTAGATGTCCACAGTTGTAAGATGGAACATTTCTATAAGTGGTAATCACCGCAATTTCTTATATTTCTATAAGCTGAGTCCCTGTGTCTTGTCACTGGACAGTTACCTTCAGTAAAACATAGACATTTAAGCCATGCAATGGGAACTCGGAGGAAATTAACAGGCTTTTGATTTTCTTCTTAACTTTCAAGGAGTATCAAAAATATTAATGCTCATGTTCCTTGTATACAGGCCATTTATCAGTCTGCACATGTGAACTGGTGTGTGTGTGTGTGTGTGTGTGTGTGTGTGTGTGTGTCTTCGTGAATTTGGCTCTGTGACTGTTTTTGCCATCGCCACCTCCCTCTCCCTCACGTGGCTTTTTGGAGTCCTTTTATGTTAACACCCTCCATAAGAAGCCTTTAGTTTGATAGTACTGCTCACTCCTAACAAATGCATCAGAAAACAATGCACACCCCTGCCCACTGGCAATCAGAGCAATTACTTAACGAGCACATCTCTATTTCCTCCAGGGTGGACTAATTAAAAGGCTTCCATGCTGTTGTCAGGAATGGACAGAGAGTGTTTTGTATTACTTTTTGGAGAAGCTGAAAGCTAACATTGGGCTTTACATGGAAATATTTTCAGCATTACTCATAGGATTCTTCTCATCTCTACCCTTCTAGGGAAGGCTCAATTGTTGGCCATAGATTGAAAAGACAGGGCAAACAGTAGGTATGTGAGTTGCACCTGTTATTTTGAAGACAGGTGGTCTTCAGCCATAGAGGGATAGTTCTCAAACTTCAACACTCTTCAGAATTCCCTAGAAGGCCTATTAAAACATAGCCTGCTGGCCCTACCCCAGAGTTTCTGATTCAGTAGGGCTGGGATGGGGCCCAGAAACTTGTACTTCTAAGTTCCTAGGTGATATTGATGCTGCTAGTGGGGAGACCAAACTTTAAGAGCCCTACTGCAGAGAAAAGCTTTTCTTCTCTGGTCCCTACTACTCCTCAAGGCAGCAAGAGCAGGACTTGTCCAGCAGAGCTCATGGGAGATAATCAGCCTTAGACACCATTACTTTGCAAGATGGAATAGATGCTAATGGACACTTGCTCCAAGTATAGGAATGTAAACTCTGGGTTCAAATCCCAGGTCTGCCACTTGGAAGTTATATGAATGTGGGCTGATTGCTCAACTCTGTGATTCTCAGTGTCCCTGCCCATAAAATGGGGGCACGCACTTCATAAGATAGCTGTGAGGCTGCATGAAGTCACTCGTGTAGGATGTGACATGCCCTTTGTGCTTAGTGAAAGAAAGGCCCAAGTTGGTTTCTTCCTCTCACCTCTCCCTGCATTTCCCTGGGGAGTTTAAAGTGACTTATTCCTCAAGGTTTGTGTAATGCTCATGTGATAAACGTCAGGCACAGTTTACTTTATGCTGCAGTGCATTAGTTAAAAAGATTTGTTGAAGGTGAATCAAGTCTTAAGAGATAAAGGATAAACTCCCTTCACCAGAGACTTTGCATGCAGAGAGGTTTTTTAATAAACAGAAAAAGACAATAGGAAGCTCAAAAATTTACTTTATTCCATGGAAACATGTTAGTGTAGGGAGGAAAAAAATATGTTGATGTAGTACTACCTTCTAAATCTGTACATTGAAACCTTAAACACACAGTCGATTTAAGCCAAAAGACTGTGGTAAAAATATTTTGAATGCAACAGGCCAGTAGCAAAGGAATGTTCTGGAAAGAAGAGTGTGAAAAGGTATGGAGTCATCCAATTCTCTATGTTCACATCATCAACCTTCTAAAAACCCAGTCAAGATAATTAATCCTGCTTTTAGTGCTGGTAAAATAAAATTACCTTAAAGAGAACAATGCTCATACTTACTTCTTACTGAAGTCACTCAGAAACCAGGTCAGTTATTAATCTAAGTCTTTATCAACAGCTATATTTTATTGAGCCATTATATTGTGCTGGACTTGGGGCTATGAACTTTGCATACATTATTAGATAATTCCCACAACAACCTAGCAGGAAGGGTACTAAAATTTTCCCCAATTTACACATGAGGAAACAGAAACCTGGAGAAGTAGATGCTTTGTCCAAGTTTGTAAGAACTGGAGGGCTTGAAACTCAGGCCTGTGTGACCCTTTGAACATCTACAAGGCCTTTCTAAACTCCTCCCATCAAAGGACACCAAATGCCAAAAAGATAATTTTATAAAATTGAGACAAATTAGATCCTCTTGTCAACTCTTCCCTTAGCATGAGCAGCCCAGGTTTTCATGAGTCTGGAAACTATGTCCCAGTGAAACCTAAATATGCCCAAAGGTTAGAACTCTATGCAAGATCTGATGGAAGAGGCGTTAGACCACAGACTTCTCATTCATGCCTAAGTATATCTAGTCTCCACCAGGGCAGTGCCTGGCACTTTCTGAAGAGAATCCCAAACAACTGAAATTCACAGGATCTCCTCTAGTCAGTCACTTCTTCTAGGAGGGAAATAGAACCCTTTGAGTCAAGGTCTTGAAACTAAAGTGAAAAATGAAGGCTGATATCTAGAGCTACTTAGTATTCTGTGACATAACTTCCCCAATACACACAAATTTAATGCACTTTTGATTGAGCCCATAATTACAAAATTTGTTTAAAGCCGTTATATTATCTTCTTATTTGACACAATATGGCACAATTTTGTTATAGGATTGAAAACCAAATAAGACAACTACAGTGGGTAGCATTTCAAAGAAATATTCCCTTTAAGATGAAATCAATCCTGTTTCAAGTTTATTCCCCTGCTTTATGGTTGAGGCTCTAGGGGTGTATTTTGCTGAAAAATGTCTTTTTGATTTTTTAGAAATTCTTTAGATTAATATGCAGCTGTCATTGCAAGGCAAATCTAGATCTGCTTTTATGTTTCCTCTTTCCCCAGGCTGCAACTAGTGTCTACCTCTCCAGGAGAGACAGTCCACTCATTTCTGATTGGGGTTTGATATTCCGGGTCAGACAGCAAAGAATTCATCAACTCATCATCATTTAGAGCATGTCACACTTTGACTATTTACATTGACTGGATACATTTCTTTGCTTAATATGTTCAGTATCTTGGTCTTAACATTTTGTTGCTGTCTAATTTTAATGCCTGTTCTCACACACACTCACACACACACAAATACACACACATTCACATGCTCACACCCACTGTGCATCATACCACATTATCACAATTTTCAAAATAGTAAGAAAACAGTTCAGTACTTTGATGTGTTTCTGAGTATCATTTCTGCACTTAACTTATTTCTTTTCAAGGTTTTTCTTTCAGTCTTTCCCTCTATTCAATTTAAAGGGCACTGGGCTTTCATCTTGTATTCTAACTACTGCATGTTTTCAATTTTCCCCCTCTCTAATCCCTCTTTTACAGATGCAAGCTTGTTTATCTGCGGATTTTAAATGTAGGGTAGATTGTGCCCTTGACCCCAAGATATGAAAACACAAGGAGGTACAGAATAAAATAAAATTTTTCTGAAACTTCTTTGTAATATATGTTTGTAACAAGACGTCTACACAAAATTTAGCTGCCAGTCAGTTCCATGGCACTCAAAGGACACCCATTGGTGTTGACTTATTTGACGCGGAACTATCTGCATTGTACTTCTTTAGACTGAATGTGGACGTGACTCATTGGATGAGCAGGATGTGTTGATGACAGAAAGATTAGGAGCTTTGTTTGTAAGAAATGGGAATGTCTTTCTTTGATATTAGTTACCATATAATTAGGACCAACTGTTTGTCTTTGGCTTCTTTTAACACTTGTAAAGAAATCTGGAAAATATGGATTCCATTTAGTCAGTTATCAAGAGAAAATATTAAAACGCTGGATCTGGTCAACATGTTGCAGCCCACAGACCAAATCCTGCTCTCCTACTTTTGTAAACACAGTTTTGTTGGAGCACAGCCACGCCCACCGATTTACATATTGTCTGGATACTTTTGCTAGAGCAGCAGAGTTGAGTGGTTGAAATGGAGACTATATGGCCCACAAAGACTGAAATATTTACTTTCTGTTTTTTTACAAAAAGTTTGTCAACTCCTAATATAGCTGTTCAGAGATGGTGATATTGTAAAGCCTTTCTTTCCTCAGAAGAGGGCCAGTCGGTTTTGTTCATGAGCCTCAAGGAAACAGGTTATAAAAGATGTAGTTTTAAAGTCTCCGTAACAGAGCAGACTGTTCACAAAAAATGGTTTCTGCCTGAAATTCATAAAGACATCCCATATTATTCAACCAGTACAATAAAATGCCTCTAAGATAGGGTAAGCGTATAATTTATCATCCAAACCAAAGTGCTTTAGAAAGTAAAAAGGACTCTATTAACAATTATGCTGAGACAGCAGACATAAACTAGGACTGTCCCAGGCAAACCAAGATGCGTGGTCGCCCAAAAAGTGCACCAGATTCAGTAAAATCATAATATATAAGATAAATACAGATGATTTTAAGTTCATTTCTTCCACTGAAGCATATTAATCATCAAAGCCTTCTTTGTAACTAAAATTTTTACCTAATTTGCAGGAATCAAATGGGTGTTCCTCGTTCATTTGGGGAGTTAACATAAGATCATTGGACCATCAGAAAACATTATGCAGTAACCAATACAGCATTTGAGAGAAAATTGAGCTTGAATAATTCTTTCTATGATTGCTCACCTGGACAATGAGGAAGTAACAGATATAAGTTATCTCAAGTTTTACTGACACTTTCAGCTGTGTCCTGCATGATTAGCAAGCTATAAAGGAATGACTTTGACCTTTCTGCCAAGCTCTTCAAGGGCAATGTACTCAGATTCCACTGATCCATACCAACATGGTATGGGAAGAAAGGAGAGAGACAGAACCTAAAGTACAAAGATCCTTAGCTTCATTGTTTAGAATTCAAGATCTTAAATATTTATTTCTTCTACACCTAAACAATTCTAAAGCAAATAAAAAGATTATAGTCTAGAACCATTATACTGATTCATTTATATTTTACAGTAAGATCTCTAATTGAATATTTATTCTACCCTCAAAAAAAGGTATTAGAAGATATTAGAAACTACCATATGTTTGAATGGTATCCTTCAAACCATTCAATCCTCTCTGATAAGTCTATCCTTATCCTCTCTGATAAGTCCATCAATACCTATCTGTTTGTATAAAGAAACTTAGAATGTGACTCATGCCTGTGAAGATTCTAATAGTATTTCTAACAAACCAACATTTGTGTGATGCTTTATCTCTTACAAAATATTTTCAAATGCATCCTCTTACCTGAGTCTTACCACATGCCAATAAGTCTGTGAGGCAGAATTATATTACCTCTTTTTGTTGTGAATAAAAGAGAGTCTCATAGAGGTTAAATGATTTGCTCTGGCTCACACAACTGATAAGTCCTATCCCCAGGATTGGTCTAGGCCTTCAGACTATAGGTCATAGGTCATTCAACTCTACCACATTGTTTTCTAAGTCATTGGGAATTAGTAACATTATTAATAACCCTGAAAAATGAATTCAAATGGAAATGACCTCGGTCTATTGGAGAAGAGGCCAAAATGAGCATGAAACTTAACACAAGCTAGTTACAAATACTGAAAGAAAAATATAAATATTACAGGTTAAGTGTAAACCATTGTTGTAGTTTTACAGTAGTGTAGGTCAACATGATAGCAGAGATAAAAGGAAGCATAATATATAAGTGATTAAGGAATATGCCCAATTTTTTATTAGTTAGAATTAAAGGTTAATACATATTTTGTCCACTTGAGATTGTCTTCTGGACCTGGAAAGCACCGATTTCTATTTCTGGAAATAGAAAGCACCTAAGTAACAATGGCTTAAACAAGATACAGGTTTATTTCTCTAAGAAAGAAAGTTTGGACGTAGGCAGATAAGGCCTGCATAAAACCTCAGTGAATCACCCAAATCTCCTCTAGCTTCCTATTCTGCCATCTCTATTGTGTGACTTTTATCACTGGAGTTTAGGATGGAAGGAGAAGCTCCAGCTATAACATTTATGTTCTAGGCAACAGGAAGAAGGGACAAAGAAAGAAGGATACTCCTTTTGAGGAGACCTCATGAGGAAGATACATGACCCTTTGGCTTGTATTTATTGGCAGAATTTTTTCATATGGCTATACATAGCTGCAAGAGAAGTTAGCAAATGTCTTTAGTGAGAGCAGCTCAAAATTAGGGTCTTTGATATTAGAAGTAGGGGGGTGTTGCTGACTGGGATAGGCAAATAGCAGCATATGCCATGCTCTATTTATTTATTTTGAAGAGAGACAGAGAGAGCGAGAGCGAGAGTGAGAGAGAGAGAGAGAGCATGCAAATGGCAGAGGGACAGAAAGAGACGGGGAGAGAGAGAATCGCAAGCAGGCTCTGCACTGTCAGCATAGTGCCTGATGTGAGGTTGAACTCACAATCTGTGAGATTATGGACTGAGCCTAAGTTGGACACTTAACTGATTGAGCCACCCAGCACCTGTGCCATGCTCTATTTTAAAAAGAATGGAGTAACTTGAAAGTTTTAGAGGATAGATATAAAATTTTGTTGTGTTTTTCAACTGAGGCCAGGCTTTTTATCTATGTTACACAACAACCCTGAGGTCAGCTTAATTAATCCATATTATAAAGAAAAAACAAAGCCACAGAGAGGGTAAGCAACTTGTTCCAGTTTATATAATTAATAGATGTGGTGCAAAAACCATTTTGTTTCCTTAGTACATTCTTTCCTCCCTAGTTTTCACAATAAAAAATTAGTAAAAAACAGTGAAAAATAGTAGAAAAAATGAGGAAAATTGAATTGTTTGGTCAAGAGACTAGGGTTTCTAAGGGGTGTGCATACATTTATTTATTCACTCATTCAACAAACATTCATGATTACTCCTACATGTCAAAACTTCTGTCTTCAAATAGAGAGTTTTTGCTTTTTAAGAGAAGCCAAAATGTCAATGAAGGGAATCAGAATCTTTAAAGTGGAGGGCTTTGTAGATAATCTTGTCAGTCTTCCTCATTTTATAGAAAAGGAGATGAGGTCTGGCCTGATGAAATCATTGTCCTTCTAAGTCTCAGAGGAACAAAGGACAGGAAATAGATCCCTCTTTAAACTAGAACAGATTAAGTGTGTCCTGGTATCATGTGACACTGGAGTACATCATTGAGGGAAGTTATAGGATCTCAAATCCTGGAGATCAAGGAAAGACTGGAGAACTTTCTATTCTAGAAGGTTTCTGTTTACTTGGACCAAATGACTGCTTCAGACCACTTGCAGTTCTATGATGCCATGACTGAGTCTTCTGTGACAGGATTAACCCCACCCGAATTTAAACTAAGAGTTTAAATCAGGCCTCTGTATATTCAAGGATATGGCAAGGAAAATATTTTCAAATAGAAAAAGACCAAAGTAGGAATTACTTCCTTGTCTTGTTTAAAACAAATACATTGCTGGAAGTGAGGAAACCATGTTTTATGATTCGAATTTCATTCATTAGGGGGATTTCCTGACTCCTTTCTTTCTTTGCTTGGCTCTGTTTTTAAGCATTGAATTATAGGCTTTATTTTACTATGGTTATCACAGTTGTTCAATTTAGACAGAAGTCGACGATCCTGTGTGTAATTCTGTGGCCCTGGGTATCCTATTACTATAGAAATCATCTCTGGAGTTGGCAACTTACCAAAATGACTTTCCAGCAAGAAGGGCAGAGCAGGGGTGGTAGTAGCAAACTGTAGCGGAGGTAGGAACGGCAGCTGTGGCTAAAAGCAGCAGACGTGTTCTGCCAAAAGAGGGGAAATTCAATCTGTGTATTTATACTAATGGGACATAAGCAGGTCATGCCAAACACAGAGTCACTCTTTTCTCAACGTTCGAAATAGGGCATACTACACATGATGCCATGGTTCGTATCTAATTAATATATTTTTAAGAAGTCCAATCCTATCTCATTGTTCCTATTTGTATAATTCTGTTGTTTTAATTATTCTGGCTTTGGCCACTTTACTGAATAAAAATGGAGGGAGGAAAAGAAGGGAGGAAGGGGGGAAGGAAGAGAAGGAGAAAGTCAGGGAGAAAGGAAAGGAAAGGAAAGGAAAAGACAAAGAGAAAGAAAAAAAGACAAAGACAAGACAGAACCACCAATGGTGTAACTTTTGCTTAGATGCATTTATTTTTTTATTTTTATTTTTTTACAAATAGTTTATTGTCAAATTAGTTTCCACATAACACCCAGTGCTCATCCCCACAAGTGCCCTCCTCCATGCCCATCCCCCCCTCCCCCCCACATCCATCAGTCCTCAGTTTTTGTCAGCATTCAAGAGTTTCTCATGGTTTGCTTCTCTCCCTTTCCCTCACCATTTCTTCCCTTCTTCTTCCCCTTGTTCCTCTGTCAAGTTCCTCCTAGTCCTCCTATACGTGCAAACATATGATATTTGTCCTTCTCTGCCTGACTTATTTCGCTCAGCATAACACCCCATGCATTTTTACAGGACTAATTCTGGTTGTTTCTCTTCCCTACAACCATTGTTAACCCAGCAGCCTTCCTCCGTGGCTTGAGCCACACAGGAAGGAGAAGTGAGTGTGCATATAAATAGAGGGTTGCTACTTTGAATTTTGTACTCAAAAGTAGTCCCCTCAAGTTCCTCTCATTTCCCATCTATGTTCTCAGTTTGATTTTCCTGTTTCTCATCTTCCTGCCTTCAGGGCAAGTGCCAAGAGATGGTCAGGGCCATGACAATGCCAAGTAGTAAGAGCCTGAGTTTAATGAGGTTTGAAAATTTGAATTTATGACAGGTGACATCAGCTTATGAAATCGGTGTTTGTTATTTTCAAATGACACTCATCGAGAAATATATTAGAGTCACAAGACATTGAAAACAAAGCATATTGGATCCTTTTTAAATAGGAAAAAAATGCAATCCTTGCCATTTTTGTAAACACTCCTTTAAAATCTGGGAAAACAACTTTGAATCCATGTTTCAAGAGATGAAAAACTGGGAGCCACTTACTTTTTCATTTTGGATGAGTAGTAGAATATGGCAGTTAAGTGAGGTGTTGCAATTTATTTTAATTCTAGTCTAATATGGTTGGGAAAGGAACAAGATGGTAACACTGACAGTGACTGCACCTATGTCTCGCTGCCACCCCAGGTGTTTCCAAGTTAAGTTTAATGTTCCTAAAGCCTCCATTACCTTTTCTTACTTACTAAGAGGTGTGGTCAGTCTCCCAGGAAATTATCATCCTGAAGCTCCAAGAGAAATCTGCCCAACATGTTTATTTTTGCTTTTTGAAAAAAAATACCTAGAGAAATGAAATATTGAACCACTCCCAAACTCCCTTACTTTTCCGTTCCTGTCCTTACATTTTATCTGTTTGGATTAAGGGGGCAAAAACATTAGGGAGATGGTGTTACCTAAGTGAAAGAAAGCTAATGGTGGCTATGTTCTCATATTACCAGAGGTTAGCAGAGAGCTACTTTAATATGACAGCTAATATAACTCATTGATGCAATTACTCAAAAAGAAGAATGCCATTGGTGTCCAGTTACATCCCAGCGGTTACAATTAGATAGGCCAGATGGATGGGGTCCAGCGAGACAGACTGACAAACCTGCAGACAGGTCAGCGGGGACATGACTAGGGCAAGGTGGACTTCATGAATCAGGCAAAAGAAAAGGTGCTCTTAATTAATTATAGGCTTTTTAATCCCGAGGTTCTTAAATAAGATCTGGACAAAAAGAACTAGCGTTGGGGTCTATTTGCCAACTGTAAGCCAAATATTTTGAATAAGCAGTTTCTTTTAATGGATGATGACTACTGACTATTAAAGTCATCTTAGGTTGACTTTAAAAATATAAAATTGAAACTCAAGGCCTTCTTAGAAAAGCAGGTTACTATTCTTTAAACGAGTCTGTGGTTGTAAAATTATGCTGCTCCCATCAGCAAACATAGTCAGAAAACAGTAGGGCTTAAAGGGACCTTAAGGTTCAACTTGTCTGATCCCTTTATTATACATATTAGACAATCTCACCAGACAGGGCCCCCTGACCCCGGGACTTAGACAGCAGAGTGGAAAGACTAGTCCAGAGGCTGCAGCAGAATTATAGTTGTTGAAGCACTCTGAGGCTAGTATCAGTAAGAAGCTTTAACCATCCTTCAACTGAAGGAGCAAAATGGGGGACTGTTCTAGAAGCTGGCAAGAGCTGAAGCTGTAAACAGAGGTCACCTAATGGGAAAAGAGGCCATAGATGAACATAGCTACTGGCAAACCACTGCCCTTCCAGGAGGGAAGGAGAGAGACAGACAGACAGACAGACAGAGGTAGAAATAGAGACAGAGAGACAAAAAGAGAAATACAGAGAGAACAGAGGTAATAATGAAACTCCCTCTTTGTACCCGCTGATCTCCTGCAAGGGACTCCCTTTTGCCAAACCAAACAAGAAGCCACAGGATAAGAAGGGTGCTACAGGGGTCAGCTCCCAGGGCCCAGAGCAGGGTGGAACAGGACAGAGAAAGCCATGGGAAGGTCATGGAGAATCATCAGTTTAGCAGCCAGAGAGGAGAAATGACTCCTTGAAGGCTAGTTGGTAGAAGGGTAAGACTAAAATCTAGTCTTTTGATTCTCACATACTGAGGCTCTTGGCATGAACCACCATACTTTTAACTACAGATGACCAGGCCCTCCAAAACTAAAATGAGTTGCAAAGAATATCAGAGACTGTCCTTTGGATGCTCTTCCTGAATGTAGCAATCTGGGAAGAGGCTGGCTTGTCTAACAGCAGATGTTTGAACCTTAGGCCTGAGAGATGTGAGCGTTGTGTGCTCCTGGGTTACCAGAGCCTCTGGGGTTGGGGTCCCTGCTGAGCCAAGCATGAGACAGCTATTAGAGGCAACTTGGCAGGAGTCAAGTTATGACTTAATGAAACTGGTCTTATAAATCACATACAAGGATCAGGATTTCCAAATGAGGATTGCACCCTTCTGCGAGGTTCTATGAGAGATCAACTTTGTTATACCGATTCTGCTATTTCTCAGGTGGCCTTTGAACCTCTCTCTGGAAATGATCTGAAGCCAATCTGTGTGTCACCTAAGAAACTAAGGGTCTCAAGATGCTACTCACCAGCTTGTTGCTTCTTACTTTTGCTTGTTTCTCTAATCAACTTCAATTTTATTTATCAAACTTGATTTGACAAAATGTGATCAAGTCCAAAAGTCAAAGCCACCATCAGAATTAAAAGATTTATCACACTCGAGATAGATCAAAAGCCTAACAGCAAGCTCAAAGGTAGTTTCAAAGTAGAAGCTCAAAAGTTGTTGAACAATGACAGTCTTTGGGAAATAACTAAATAATAATTATTAAATAAATTGAATTTGTTATTAAATAAGTTTCTTATTAAATAAATAAACTTGATTATGGATAACTCAGTGTATGTAACAATTATAACAATTTTAGGTACTAATACATGAATTGGCAAGATTTGTCTTAGAGAAGAATTGCATATTACATATGCACGTGGACAGAGATGAGAGAGAAAAGGAAAAATGAAAGCACAGATTATTGAGAAGTGGAATTATGAATGACTTTCCTTCTCTTTGGGAAATGTCTACTATCGCTATGATATTGCTTGTGCAACACTTACAAGTATATGACCATAAAATAGAAAGAAACATAGTCTTATGGAGACATTTCATAAATACTATGAAAGGAGATGAAACACAGAAAGGAAAGTGACCACACAGACATAGAGCATAAGTGTGTTTGCTACACACGCAATGCTTGTACTTTGCTCAAATACAGATATATCCTTATTCTTAATGATGTCAAGGAAATACTGCATACATTTGCTCTTAATACTTTCCACATATAGGGGCGCCTGGGTGGCTTAGTCGGTTAAGCGTCCGACTTTCGCTTAGGTCATGATCTCGCGGTTTGTGGGTTCGAGCCCCGCGTCGGGCTCTGTGCTGACTGCCAGCTCAGAGCCTGGAGCCTGTTCTAGTCTGTGACTCCCTCTCTCTCTGACCCTCCCCTGCTCACGCTGTCTCTCTCTCTCTCTCTCCTAGAAATAAATAAAAAAAAATACTTTCCACATATAAACCTTTTGACACAATGGAAGAAAAGATGCTTGACAATCTTTGGGAGGGGTCCTTGCATACCGTGAAGAGATTATGGAAAAAATGATTTGGAAGAGGGAATTAATGGAACAGTTGGAATGGGTGTTGACTAATTAAATTTGGGCACAGAACTCATTATGTGATCACAGTTCCTAGAAATCCAGTGAATTTGATAGTATTTATGAGCTAGGACATTTTAACTACTATTACATGTTGACTTCATCAACATCAGGATTATCTGCATTCTAGAATAACTACTACCACCATGTGCCTAAAATGTGAGAAGTTTAGAAAATTGGTGAAGGAGTATAGGGGACACAGAAAAAGGAAGGAAAAAGATTTAAATGTTACTTAGAAGATGCTCTTTGGCTTCTTAAATGTGACCACATCTATTTGAGGAGGAAAAGGGGGAGAGAGCCATGCTGCAATTTTATCACCTGTCCTCAGCAAGTTTTGCACTTCATTAAATTGCTTAGAATTGTAGCAATCCCTCCAACACATAACTCAGAGGCATGGATATTGGTTTTATTGTTTTGTCATTTATAAAGCCAAAAAAAAGTTCAGAAAGTTTTATTTATTTGTTTTATTTCCTTTTGTGAGCAGATGTTGCTGTTTTTAAGAATCTCATTGTTCCTTTTAAAAACATACACAGCCTGACCTCTTAACTCAAAGATCTGGACTGTCTACGTAATTGAAACATCCCATTTTCCCAAAAGGGCTCAGTTTAGGCGAATCAATTTCCTATTTACAATGTAAATTTACAAATATTGGGTAAAGCCAGTAATTCAATGTGACCCTTTGTGGAGAACCAGTGAGCAGTCCCGTATCACTCCTTCAATTCTCCCTACTCCTATGGACATGCTAGTGCTTAAACTCTGTGACAGTTAAGTAGTGGGAGGAGGTTTGCTTATAATAAAGTGAAGTTTAGCTTATGCCTACATGAGGTCAAGTAGGAAGAGATGAATGTGTTTAATAATTAACTTTTAAGTGGTAAATTCTTGGCAGATATTGACGTTGACTTTTTTGAAATACAAATGTAAATGCTCATCTCAGGTTGAAGAGATGAAATACATCATGGCAATGGCAGTAACGAGAGGAGTTGCCTATGTGGCTGAGGTGGGGGACTGGAGTCACACCCGGGCCGAATCCTGACACTGCTGCTCATTAACTGGTTACTTGTGAACACAAAATGCCTCTGAGCCTGATTCTCTTCCTCCATAAGTATGGAAATAATAATAATAATAATAATAATAATAATAATATACCTCTGAGAGTTGTAAGGCTCAAAGAAAGTAGCTTTTGTAAATGTCCTGGTGTA
The DNA here is from genome assembly GCF_003009895.1 of Hyaena hyaena. NCBI lineage: Eukaryota > Metazoa > Chordata > Mammalia > Carnivora > Hyaenidae > Hyaena > Hyaena hyaena. Next base: position 2,324,013 of record NW_024080737.1, on the reverse strand, counting down.
TGTAGGTGCCAGTAATCATTTTTAAAATAAATAATAAACGGTAATCCTGTTCTCTCAGGTTTTAGGATTAACTAGGTTATTCCACATGTAAAAAGTTATCCCAAATAGTTTTCCAGCTGGGTTTCCTAGAGACAACCTGGATACCCACTGTATTTTTTCTCTACTACACTGTTCAGAACCCACTCTGCTGTTGCCTGTATTTCAGGGGCAAGCAGAGGATTCAGGGGAGCTGAACCATTTCTCAGAATGATGTCAAACAAAAGATATTGCCAGCTCCCAAAATACTGGGGTGAAGGTGATGATGGTCCCAGGTAAGGTCCAGTTCTAAGGGGAAGCCATCTAATGCTTTTTCCCCAGGGAAGCCATGTCCAAGCACTAGCCGGAGAAGGTTCACATGAATGTAGAAGTGGCAGTCAGAGGACTGGAACATAAGGAAAAGGGGCAGGAAAGGCTGGAGACAGACATTCAAGAGTCATTGGATGGGGATGAAGCTACAAGACGGGCACTACCTTCTCAGAGGATGGAACCACCCCTGGGACTTCCGCACCTAAGCTGCTCAATTCATTCACATCTATTTTATGTTGTCTAGCACGTCATGCATTTCCCAGTCACTCAACCTGCGTGTTCTGGGGCGAAAGGGGTATTACAAAGATGGTGAATAAAAGCTCTTATCCCTCTTTCACAAGAACTCATTTTTGTACTTGAAAGGAATTTGATGAGATAATGAACAAAGGCTGCAGAAATGAATTAAGGCCTAGGACCTGTGCCCTGTTGCTGCTTTTATGACTCATGCACTTTCAGGCAGAAGCTGACATAGCTGAACCTCAGTTTTCTAATCTGTAAAGTGGGGTAAAAATAAAGCCTACAGCATGAGTTGTGAGGATTAAATAAATTAATGTATTCCATAATGTTTAGAGATTCATAGATGTTAAGTAAAGTAGAATAGCACTGATAAGCCGCTTCTCATGCCCTGCTCATTGATGCCAGTGGATAGAAAGTACTGACGGCAGCAATGATACCCTGCACTGAACTGTCTCTATTAGTTCTGGTGCTTTGTGTAGGAGAGTAAACCTAAGTAACTAACCAACCAACCAGCTCACTAATTGCTTAAAACCTCACTTTGGCTTAGGAAGAAAAGAAAAAGCCCCTGCCCTCCCCATCTTCTTCCAGAGCCCACATATATGCGCTCCCCACCCCACCCCCAGTGGCTCCTCCCTTCGTGTGGTTCTACATCTGAATCTCTTTCATGAGGCTGGGATGCTTCTTTCATTATGTTCTTCCCCTGAAGTTCAGCTTCAGTCTGAGCTCTTCTGACTTATCAATCAATAAATGCATATTGAAATTCAATTCTGCTCTAGATGAAGACCGAGAGGTAAAAAAGACGCAGGGCCACAGTCAGTGAGCCTATGGACACGGAGTGGCATTTAATCAAATCTACAAAGTGAATTAAGTGCTAAGAAAGCAGTACAGGTGATGCTAGACGGGAGGAGGGAGCTCTCTGTGTGGCAGAGTGGTCAGGGGGCTTTCACTGATCTGCCTTATGGACAGCCTCTTCCCTCGGGCTAGTTTTGAAAGGAAACAAAATCTCGGCGCATGGGATTGATTTAAAAACAAGTTCACCTCGCACCCTGGGCCTCTAGCTTTTGGGTGGACCCAAGGAGACAGGACCGAGCAGGGAGAGAGGCCTTTCTTGGTCCACAAATCAGAGACAATAAGTTTGTTCCTTGTTTTCATAGCTTGTGCCCTCCCACACATTTTCCATACAACAGGATTCACAGACTCACTTTGTTTCCAACTTTTATCCCCACATTGGATTTTCCTGCTGTCACTTTGTTATTAAATCACTGTGGAGTTTGCTGCATTAGAGCTAAGGAGGAAAGGATTACAATGTAGAGGACAGCCTTGCAATTTCCAACAGGAGCTGTCTGAATGAACACATTGTTTCTTACTATTTCTCTGGAAAGAGCATATATTATAACCGCTATTTGCAGTATACTGTGTAAAATGATCTTCGTTTGTTTTCTACAATGGATATTGTGTCATTTAATTAATTTAGACTAAAGAAGAGCAATCAACATTCAGTAACAACATTCCCTTCGGGGATATAAATGAAAAATTTCCCCTACCCTACACAGCAGTTAGAGCAAAGGAAGTGCTGATATTTATTTATGAACATCAGTGTTCATAGTTGCAAGCAACAGAATTCTGGCTGGTTTCAGCATTGACACGTGTATGAAAAGAATATTGAATACTTTTCAGATCACCATGAGGGCTAGAGAGACACACTTAAAGCTAAGCATCCAGGGACAACAGCCACAATATGCAGGACTGAGGAGAGAAACCACGCTGCTCCCACCAAGCACTTGATGATGCCACTTCAGGCACACTCACTTCAGCACCTAAAACCTGGTGCCTTGCAACCACCTACTACCACTGCCACCAGAAAAAGGATCCATGCAGTGCCCAGTTCTATCTTTGTCTTCTTGTTCTGTCTGGTGTGGTTGAGTTGACTCTCAGAGGCCAGTTCATGAGCAAACGTCCTGTCTTGCAAGGGCTGCCAGGAAAAGAAAGGATGTGAAGGTTTTCATTTTTAGAGGTGGGGTGGGCCTACCTGTCTCTGAATCTCAAAAGGCAAGAAGTCTCCAAGTGTATGAAGTACTTGGCAGAAAAAAAAAAAAAAAAAAAAGACAAATGATCACCCCAAATTGGCATTGCCGGGAATAAGACCTCTGATACCCTCAATCACAACTATAGAAATGTGTCAGGCCTTCCCCCTTGAAGTACACAGATAGCCCAGCGGCCTGGCCTCCTTGGAGAAAAGGATGAATCACTGGTAGGGAGAGATGCAGGAAGAATTTTTTTTTCCACCAAATACCATGCTTGATCAAACTTAGCTGAATGAAGTCTGATGCCCTTGTGTTAGAATCCTTCATTTTGAGCTCATCTTGATCAGATTTTAAATTGGGTGGAATTTCCTATTTTATGCCTTGTCTTTATTTACGAAGAACAGCATGTTCTTTGATGGGCCCAGGAGACTAAAGACTTGGATGTGCAGGCTGTGGTTTGAAAGAAAATGAAAAATGTGATTTTTTAAAAGAATATTTATTTGACCATTAGAGCTCTAACAACAATTGGTTTGGAACACTGGAGGAAATAAAAAATAAATGCAGGTCAAAGAGAAATCCTGGCAGTGGGTAAAAGGACCCAATAGCCTGCTAGCATTTATACAGTGCAAGTTCAAGATTCCAAGATAGGGGATAATCAAATGAACAGCTGCCTTTTCTGTAATTGCATTTTAAAATCTCATTCTATCCACACAATTTTCCCCCTACTGTCTGATGCATGCTTGGGTTGATATGATTTTTTTTATTAAGATAGATTGATTGGCCAAAGTTTTAATTTTAATCCCTGGGTTTATTTAAAAGAAAGCAATTTAGCAATCCGTGTTGTTAGGGATGTTTATGGAAGATGAGGCAAAGGAGCAGAGATAGCCAGGAGAAAAAAACTCTGCAGTTTAGCATTCTTGTCCCTGTAGGATCCTTCCTTATATTATGGAAATTTCTGCAGACCTTAGGCCATGAGTATTGAACAGATCTCACCTTCCACAGCTTCTCATTGACCTACAGCACAATATAGGGTTTTTTGAACATGAAAGAATCATTGACAACCTCTATATTACTCTAAGAAATTGTTTACCCATGTGATAAAGAAGCTTCTCAAACTTCCTTAATTAAAAGTATGTTACATCGATGATCCACTTTCCTGATGGAGAAGCTGAAATCCACCAAGCCTATTTCCTCCCCTACTGGCTAGCTCACTTCCTCAGTTTGCTTGCCTCTCCTTTCCTACTAGGTCTGTACTATCACAAGAATGATTGTGCACTGCATGTTGACTGACTGAGAACAGAATGCCCAACATCTTGAAGGTCTCTGGACAGTTGAACCTTTCTTTCGCCTTTGGGGTTATTAATTTATAATCACATTATCTGAGGAAGTTGGGGGAGGAAAGGGCTGAAAGTATGTCTTGCCTGATTTGTCTGTCCTGTTCTTTTCAGCTTACCACGCTAGGTGGAGACTATAATTTAAAAAAAAAAAAGGGGTGGGGGGCAGATTTAAATTTCCCTTCCTTTTTATGATGCTGTGTTGGTATATGGGCTCCCACAATCTCCACATTCTTGCACAGGATAACATCAACATTTTTACAAGGGAAAGAAGCAAGAAAAGAGGTCATAGGACAAGAAAGGGGGAAGAAACTGCTGCATCCACCCTTGCGGGAGTAATGATCATTTCGCACAGATGTGTGGATTTCCTGGAACAGACAGCCAGGCAAACCTTTCAGACTGCTAGGAATTTGCAAGGTAGCTTTAATTTAAAAACAATTAAAAAAAAAAAACAAAACAAAACCAAAAGACAGCATAGGAAGGCAAACAAGAAAGTAGCAGTTCTGTGCATTAGCATTACTTACTAGCTGCCAGTGTCATTCATGATGTTTCTCTTTCTAAAAAGGCATTCAGAATTCAGTAAACTGCAATTTTATGTATCACTTCTTTTAAAGGAAGAGATTAAATAGGGACAGCAAATAAGGAACTCAAAAATAATTGGCTCATTAAATAAATTAACCACTGTAAAGCTTAGTTACCAAGGGTTTATTCTAATTATGTAAATAATGCATCTTTTGTTTTTACTTAAAAAAGTTTTGTAAGTGAATGGCTTTTTTTTTTTTTGGTACAAGACCAAATTGGCAAAATAAAAAGCAAACTGTTCAATTAGTCATCCAATCAGCATATCTCACCAAATATCTGAGTTTTTTTTCCAGTCATGTAGAACTCATCCATTCATTCAACGTTCAGTGAAATGGTATCTGTGGTCCAGGTACCATGTTGGATGGAGGTATGGGGTGCAAAACGAGGAAAGTATAATATATTCTCTTAACGCTTCTGGAGGCTTGAAGTCCAAGATCATGGTTTCAGGAGGGCTGGTTTCCTTTGGGGACCCGGAGGGAGTATGTGTTCCAGCTTCTGGTGGTTGCCCATAGTCCTTGGTGTTCCTTGGCTTGTGGCAGCAAATTCCAATTTCTGCCTCTGTCACCACGTGCAGTTCTCCATGTTGTGTGTCAAGTGTCCAGATTTCCTTTTGCTTATAAAGGCACTGGTCATTGGATTTGGGGCCCACCCTAGCCCAGTATGATCTCATCTTAACCTCATAATATCTGCAAAAGACCTTTTTACCAAATAAAGGCACATTCTGAGGTACTGGAGGTTAGGACCTCAACATATCTTTTTTTGAGGTGGGGGCAGGAAGGAACGGGACATAATGAAAGCCATAATACCATCCAGAAGACGCCACATAGTGAGGAGACCTCAGGCCAACAGGCCCGGAAGTGTACCACCAGTGTGTGGGGGCTGCAGGAGGCCTTGAGAGTGACTTACCATAGATGACACAAGGAAACAGAAGATGGGGAGTTCTTCCCCCATCTTCCCATCTCCCACCAGAGAGAAAGAGTTAGCTTTAGCCATCTGTACTAGCAGGATGAACTGACATCGTATTTAAGCCAGTCAAGTAACACCTTCCCTGCATCCCCTCCTACAAGGAGTCAGAAACGGAGACCACCAGACTGGATAAGGTGGGGAAATAGAGAGGTAGACCACTGTCCCCTCTATTGCCACAGGCTTCTACTCACAGCAAGATCTAGCTGCATGAGCAGAGAAGACATTACCTGAGATAAAGTTCAGAGTTTTTATTATCAGCTAGGTTGAAACACATTGATTATTGGTGTGAGACTTTTTGAGGGCAAACATAACCAGAGAATTTATTAGCCAAGAGTGACCAGAGAAGTCACAGACCTGCCTGTTTCTCATCCTGAGGAGGTGGCAGGGAAGAGCTGCCCTATGGAGAGGGGAGGCAGCCATGAGGAAAGAATGAAGATGCGTTCAGTCACACCCTACAGAGCCCAGCTCATTCTACACAAGCCTTAAAGTGGGAATGAGTGTACCTGTATCTTTGGGTAAAGGGGATGTGTTATGTCCTGAGATAGAGGTACACTTACATCCTCCTATCTCCCACAAAGTCCTCTCAGTTCTGGCCCTGGAGAACACACAAGAAGTTTCCCAGGACCATTGGGCATGGGCTTGAAAGGTAGTTGAGGTTTGACAGAGACACGCTCAGTCTTGATGATGGTGGGCTTGGGTTGAGGCTTCCTGTGTCTGAGGCTGTAGGGTGGTTACCTCGAGCTGCAAACCTGATGCTGACTTGGCTGAGCCTCAGGAGACCAGCAGCTCCAAAGGGCCAAGTCAGAGCGAGGGGATTCCATAGAACAGATGTGCGTGTGCCCCCTCCCCCCTCCGACCTGTGATAGGAATTACAAGTCTTCTGTGTTGACAGTTCAGTGACAGCAGGCCACAAGCTGCACCAACTGTTAACATCTGGACTAGAAGGAAAGATTGACACTGGAATGGAGGTGGACCAGGAGAGAGAATCCACACCGCAGCACAGGACGGAGGTGACTGAGGATGGTTAAGGATCAGAAGCCTCACTCCAAAGTCAGGGCAGCAATCTGTAGTCAAACACTCACCCTCTTTTCCCTCAGGAAAGAGGGGGGAATTTTGAGTTAAATCTTATCTAGCCCAAGGACACAATCAGAAGAACCTGAGTTGTTTGACCGTTGTTTAGCTGCACATGGAAACATGGCTTCAAGAGCTACACTGAGTTAATTCATAGAGAAACAGTGATTGTTCTATGTAGGCACATCTGTGTTATGGCTGTGTGTTTTCATCCTGTCACTGAAACAGTTGTGTTGGTTCAAGAGAGTGGGTGGAGCAGAGAGCGGTCAGTAGATTGTAGGTATAGCCAGTGAGTGTGAGAGGGATGCCATGATCAGGTCAACCTGGATCAACATAGAACAGATTCATCCAATACAAAAATGCTTTCTTTCACTGGCTGACAAAAATCAAGGTGTGGCATTAAAAAGAGACTTGTATTTCTACACTAGCAAAATTAAGTGCATTGTTTGCTCAAAAGCTGCAGGGAAGTGTCATTTCTGAATTATACCACATCTGTGGAGTCGGGCAGGCAATGTGGCTCATAGGTTACTCTAAGCTTCCATGAGATGAGATGTGCCTTGTGGCCATGGAAATTTATTGTAAACACCCCAGGAAACACCATACAGATGCCAGATTTGCTGGAGCTTGGCCCCCAATGGTGTTAAATATGTAGAAGTGCAAATATAGGATTATAATTTATTGATATAAAGCAAATTAAAAGAATCCCTGGAATTCTCTGGCTCTTGGTACCCAGCTTTACCCTTTCAGTGGTGCATTTCACCAATGTGAAAACAGTTATATTTTTGTTTGTTTTTTTTAATTTTTTAAATGTTCATTTATTTTTGAGACAGAGAAAGACAGAGCAGGAATGGGGGAAGGGCAGAGAGAGAGAGAGAGAGAGAGGGAGACACAGACTCTGAAGCAGGCTCCAGGCTCCACGCTGTTAGCACAGCTAACAGAGCCTGACACGGGGCTCAAACTCACAAACTGCGAGATCATGACCTGAGCCGAAGTCGGATGCCCAACTAACTGGGCCACCCAGGCGCCCTGAAGATAGTTGTATTTTGAATGTCAAAATGAGACACTATAATTAATAAGTATGTAATGTTTACTAGGTACCAGGTACTAATCTAAGGGCTTTATGTAAAATAATTCATCTAAACCTTACACTGACCCTATAAAGTGGGTACAGTTATTATCCTCATTTCATGTATGAAGAAACTTAGGCACAGAAAAGTTTAGAAACTTGCCCAAGATCATAAATAGCAGCCCTGGGAATCATATAGGTGATATAATAAATAAAATGGAAGCACAGAGAGGTCTTGGGTAGTGCAATATGCTAATATTCTGTTCTTTGTAAATTGCAGAGAAAGGGGCTGTGACAGTTTCCCCTCATCCCTCCTTCCCTTTGCCTCAGAGAAGGGCTCACCTTGCATAAGCTGAGTTCTGTGTTTGCTCATCAGCCTTCACCTACGGAGGTCCACTTGGAGCCCTGACACATCATTTATTTCCTGAAAGGACACCACGGAATAGGGAGGAAGAGTTTAGCATCCAGTCTCAGAGAAGCACTCATCGGTTCTTCCAGAAAGTACAGAAGAGAAATTAAAAATGATAGCAGGATGTCGCTCATTTGCTATCTGCCTTTAAAGAAGTCAGTATCTCCATGGATTTTTCTTTCACAATTATTGAATGATCTGCACATATTATTTGTGAGATGAGAGATGGAAGTAACGATCTAGTTTCTAATCAGACCATAAAGTTTGCTATACATGCCAGGAAAGACTGACTCCGGGTTGAAATGACAGCATTTTAAAAATAGTTGTGACATACAAAAGAATAATGTGTGTAGGTTATGTGCATGTAGTTGTCCATTTTTCTCTATTTTTTTCCTCTTCAGGAAGACAAATGGCCTCTGAATCATGGCTACAGTTCCATCCAGGAGTTCATTTTGTGGTTTCAAGGAAACTGAGGTTTATCCAGACTCCTCTTGCTCCCTTTAGGCTCAGAGCTTAGCTGGGGGTGGAGCTTGAGGGTGGCCTTCCCATTTTTAACGTGGAAATACAATATTCATTAGAACAAAAGCTTCTGGGCTGTGTTGCTGAGTTCAGTATAAGTGGTCTGCCCGACCCACATATTGCAGCTCTGTTCATATTGCAATGATATCGTAATAGCTCATGTTGTACGTTGAGGTTGAACTTGTCTACTGATCTATTTAAACATAAATACTATGATTAATTAGAGATGGGCTTGAACTAAAATAGCTGACCTTTCCGGGTTCTTGGAGTAACACTAGGTTAACCTCAGATAAGAGATAAAGAGCCTGAGAAGGGTATTTTTTTCCTAAAGATATTCTCGACAAATGACTCCACTGGGCTGGACCAAGGACTTAGTTCATCAGTATTCAGTGTATTCCATCAGCTTAGCATGAAAAAACCATGCCATTACACCCCAGAAAAGCTCAGGATGGCTGTGGGACAGGCTGGTGAGGAAAAGGCTCGTTTCCTGAAATAAATAGGCTGAAGCACAGAAAGAATACAGGAAGATTTTTCACTTGGCTTCAAGCCTCCTAGAGTCTCTGTTACCTCCCAGTGACGGATGGCCACTTTTGGAGCTCCATGCCATCCAGGGAGCTTCATTCGTATTCCAGTTATCTTAGCAGAGATCAAGAGTAGACAACAAAATGGACACCAAGGCTTTCATAGAGGCCCCTTAGTGGGAGTGTGGGGATGGGCATGGGGGCGCCCAAACTCTCCAAGCACAAGCAGTACATGTGTGCGCTCCCCACAATGACACCTCAGGGCTTTTCACTGGTCCAAGAGTCACTTCCACTTTTTCACTGCAGCCAGCGAGGCACCACACGACTGGCCCCAGTCTCTCTCTGAACTTCATTCCACACCCCCGAGCCTGGCTCACACTGTCCGGGTCCACTGCCTGCTCCTCCTGTTCCTCAAATGTGACTGGTCGCTCCTTGTGCAGGCTGCACTGCTGAGGTTGGTGGGACCACAGGACACTCTTTGTCTGAAAGTTCCCAGGGCCAGTTGCTCCTTGTCATCCCTGCCCCTGGACTTCAGCTCACCTGTCCTGCCTGGCCAGCCTCTCTGATGTGGCCGTCCCACCCCATCCCTCTCACTGCCTCATTTTATTTTCCTCCCAGCACTTTATTACTGAGCTTCTCTTGCTAATTTGTCTCTTCTTTCTTGTCTCTTTCACCTATTCTGGATGAAAGTTTGATGGAAACAGAGAACTCGGCTGTCCTTTTTATCACTGTGTTTGGCACACAGACGGTTCTCAGTAAATACTTGTTCGAGTTTCAAGGGGTGCAGCGATCCAGGCTTTCCTTCTCAAGATTTCTTCTTCCTCCCTAACGTACCAGGCAGGACTGAGCTATAAATCACAAGAGTGAGTCCTGCTGCATTGGCTGACATGCCAAAGGTGATTCTAGTATGATATTGGGATAAAACTTATTTTTCCAGAGCCTCTGGAGACGCGGGCCATCTTGGTGATATTTTGGAATCTCATCAAGCTCCCAACCTGTTCATCAGGCAGCCAGGCACTAGAGGGATCCAAATGGCCAGGCAAGGCCCCTGGGCTCTAGCTGCTCTGACTCAGCTTTTCCTAAGGCTTAGTCTTCACATTTGCCGAGGCAAGCAGCCTGAGAGGCTCCCTCTCTCATGCTTGTACTTGCTGCAACACAAAAATGTCTTGGCTGAATGGCATTCCCTTCAGGAGTATTGGCATCCAGGTCTCATTTTGGGCTAAACTGTGGTTCAAATGCTGGCTGTGCCATAATCTGAAGCAAGATACATAACCTCACTAGACCTCAATGTTCCCCATTGGGTAAAATGGGAATGATATAATAAAGTTGTTATGAGGCTTAAGTGAGAAAATGACATAAATACATACTAGGATGACTATTTACCAGGTGCTATACCTCCCTTTATGTTCTCTCATGGTGCAGTTTCAGCTGTGATGAAACCTCGCTCTTGAGGCCCCCCTGACCCTGACTACCCTGACTATAATAAACACTTGCTCATGCCTCTGTATCCCAGCATTTGTTTTGGTTTCTTGGTGGCAGTAATCCCCGGCAGACATGAGCTGGGTGACTCGTGTGTCTCTAGTTTATGGTCTGTCTGCCCCCACCAGGATGAGAACAGAGTCCCTGTCTTTCTTGTTTGCTGCCGTATCCTCAGCGCCAAGAACAATGTCTGGCTCATAGTGGATGCTCAACTAATGCTTGTTGAATAAATGACTGAATGTTCCAGCCGCTTCACACATGTTACTTCAGTTAATCATGACAATTCAGCATAATATTATTACCATCAGTTTAAAGATAGTAAAAACAAAACTGAAATAACTGAAATAAGGTAAATACTATTTTCTGAGTGCTCACCACAGGTCAGACACCAAGCTCAGATCCTTCAGTGATTATCTCTTCATTAAGGAAGAGAGGCAAATAAAGGAGGGTTGGGCCCCAAAGGACATTTAGGGCTACCTACTTCTACCTTGGGCTCAGTACTAATTTTAAATGAAAATCACTTCACAGGATAAAGTCCAAGTTTTCTCTAACCCCAAAATGTTCTGAATCCCACCCCCACCCACATGGCATTGCTTTAACTGCAGCACAATTGGAATGGACATCATTTGCAATTGTATCAGGCAGTTGGTAACAGAAACCCACGTATAGGGCTTTAGTATATTTTACTTTTTCAGCTATTAGGAAATCTGGGGGGTAGACAGTACAGGCCTGTTTAGCAGGTATGTGATGTCACCAATGTCTCAGTGTCCTTTTGATTTTTTGTTCTGTCCCCCTCAGCATTTGCTTCTTCATGCTTGCTGCTTCATGGTCGCAAGATGGTTGCTGCATCTCCGGGATTCACATCTGCACTCTGGTAGCCTCGAACAGAGTCGAGGATATTGAGTTGTTTTGGGGGGTATTTTAGCTTTCAAGGAAGAAGAAACATAGCTATTCAGTAGGAAACCACAAAAAAAAATGATGAGTAGTTCAGCTGACAAGATGACCAATTTGCTGCTTAATAAATACATCAGATAATCAGAGACAAAATGAGTTAAGGGATTATAGTCAGTTTTTGGTGTTTCAAATTACCAGAGAATCAATTTGCATCGACCCTACAAAATATTGAGAGCTTTAAAAATATATTGATGAATGCCCTTTGAAACAGACACTCTCAGGTATTTGGAGGAATGGAAGCAAGTTGTTAGCCGTTTTCCAAACATTTGGCTGACACTACCCTTACCTTGTCTCATCTACAAGGTCCATCCACCTGAACATAGCTACCAGAGTAAAAAGCCCAACATGGAGAGTGCCCCATGCACAATTTAGTCCAGGTCAAAGAAGGCCTTGGGGTGGACTGAGGATGGTGGAGGTGACATCAGGGCTGAAAGTGAATGATGAGAGAATGCAAAAAGAGGCATGGTACTTGGCAAATAGTCATCCTAGTATTTATTTACCTTGTTTTCTTATACTTAAGCCTCATAACAGCTTCATTATATCATTCCCACTTTACAAATGGGGAAAATTGAGGTCTAGTGAGGCTGAGTATCTTGCTTGAGATTACAGAGCAGATAAGTGGCAGAGCCACCACTTGAACCACGATTCCTCTCTATGGTGGGTGCAGATGGGAGCAGGTACAGTAAATTGCCTCCCCAATAGCCATCCCTAACCCTTCTTCCCTGTAACATGATCCCAGTTTATTCTGTTACTGAGTAGAGATACTTTAAGCTCACAGAGTGTAGGTCTCCACCCTAGCTCCAAGGAACCAATTATGATTAATCTCAATTACTCATGGTCAACTCCTTATCCCTAGACAGTAAATGATCTATGGCAGCGAGAGGGAGGGATGCACCCAGTTCCGGCCAATGAGAAATAAGGAAAGTTTGCTAGTGGTGGCAGTTCCTATGGAGAGTGGGGACTAGGAGCGGGGTGGGAGAGTTCCCTTCCCCCAAAGACAAAGACTCGTAAGGAGAAAGTCCTTTCTCTTCCAGCTCTGAAGGTAGATGTGTCACTGGAACTGTGCCACCATCTTGGGAGACATCAATCCTGGCATTGTTTTGTTGATGAACAAATCTGAGCAAATATTACCTCTGTATTTCTTGCAATTTGAGAAAAGAACGTCACTATTTAAAACACTGAAGTTTTTTTTTTAGTCTCTATTTACTTATTTATTTTTATTTTTGAGAGAGAGAGAGGGCGCGAGTGAGTGAGGGGCAGAGAGAGAATCTCAGGAGGGGCAGAGAGAGGGAGAGAGAGAAGGAGAAAGAGAAAGAATCCCATGCAGGCTCCACACCGCACTGCACTGTTAGCTCAGAGCCTGAGTTCACCTGACATGGGGCTTGAGCTCAGGAACTGTGAGATGACCTGAGCCGAAGTCAGATGCTTAACCGACTGAGCTACCCAATGGCCCCAAACATGGAAGGGTTTTTTTCTTCCTATTACTTGCAGCCATACACAATTTTAACTCATACACATGCTCTATGTCAGGCATGGAAATGGTGCTTTACCTCCTAGTTCTATACTCTCTGGCTGTGGACTTGACTTTAGTTTTCATTCTGTAAAATAGGACTAATAAAAGCACCTGTGTCATTGGTATAGTGAGGATGAAATGAGCAGTTCATGCTCATCCTGTCTCCTTGTAAGCTGTCAAGAAGTGGTAGCCATCATTATTATTCAAGGGCATTTGCTTTAAAATATTTTGAGAACTGGATAAGGCAGGCTGGTAGAAAAGGAAAACTAATGAGAGAGCTTGCAATAGAGCTTCTGGGGATAAGATGGGGCTGAAAACATGTATAGCACTGTGAGCATGTCACACAGACCTACAAAATTGCAAAATAGGCAAAAGAGGACATAGGATATGTATGATGGACATGAGATCATGAGACAATTTGCTTGCTGTAGTAAGAACTTGGGATAAAAGAATATACTTTTTCTTGTTATACTTTCATTTCAAAGTGCTCTGTATATGTCTGATAGAATAGAATACATGCAAAAACCAAGCAAAAACACAAAACAGAGACAGAGAAAGGAAGCCAAGCCTAATGTGGGAAGAATGGCATCATTTAGGTGGTGGAAAGGTCTCCTGGAGTCTTTGAATGATTCCTTGTTATTGTTCTGTTCTGCCAGTGGTTAGGCAGAATTACTTACTTAGAAATTTCTACTCATCCCTGGGGTTCTTATATAGAAGGCCATGCAACCTTGCTAACTGATCTTCTCCAGTTTTAGGTGGTTACCTTCAGCCACGGAGAAGCAAGTATGTTCATACCCCATGATGCTCCAGCTGAAAGTGACCCCATGATGCTCCAGCTGAAAGTGCCCAGACAGTAATGCTGATCTCTTTCATTATAGGGCTTTCAGCATAAATACCTGGCAGATCTCAGACATGAATCAATAGTGCTACCAATCCCAGATAGTTGGAACACACCCCAACTCTGACCTGTCTTGGACACAAAGCATAATCGTCTTTCTGCTGGATGTGCACAGCAACCACCTTTTCCCATAGAAATCCTCAGGGAAAGCCAGTCTCTTGGAACCAAGGATCATGTGTAAGTGTTCAGGTGCAGTCTTCCTTGAATATTTAGTGGCCAAAAGGACTCCTATAACCACTAAAGTATCCCTTCAACTATTATGGTCTGAAGATGTGAGTCTCTCCTTTTGTTCCTGATGATTCTGGGAACAAACACATGACTTTATGGGAATTTTATAGGTCAAAAATATTTAATTTGGCAGAAATTAGCCATCCTTTTTAAAAAATATTTTTAACGTTTATTTATTTTTGAGAGAGAAAGAGAGAGAATGAGAGAGAGTGCACAAGCTGGGGAGGGTCAGAGAGAGAGAGGGCGACACAGAATGTAAAGCAGACTGCAGGCCCTGAGCTGTCAGTACAGAGACCGATGTAGGGCTCAAACCCAGGAAATGTGAGATCATCACCTGAGCCAAAGTCGGACTGTTAATCCACTGAGCCACCCAAAGTGCCCCAGAAAGGAACCCATCTTTTGTATATGACAGGTAACACTTGTGCGTGTGTGTGTGTGTGTGTGTGCACGTGCATGTGTGTCTAGCCCTCCATCTTCTCTCACCTGGACTATTACTAGGAATTATGGTCTAGTTTGCCAATTCATCCTCCATAATATAGTGAGGATGAGCTTCCTAAAATGTAAATCTGCCTCTTCCCTGCTTAGGACCCTACAAAGGCTGTCCACAGAATAAAGTCCAAGCCATATCATGGCTTTTTAGTCAGATAACTCCCCTGGTCTCCATGGGATAGTGCTGATTCATGCCTTGTACTTATTAATAATAAATATTAACCGTACACTTATTAACAGTGTTTCCTTTCACTCTCAAAAGTAGATTGGGAAGATACGGTGGAAGAAAAAGTATGTGGGCAACCTATTTATAAGGCCTCATACCATTCAGTTTTAGTTACCCCTACTCCCTTACATTGCAGGCTTTAAATTACAAATATGTCACATTTCTCCTTGCCTAGGACCCTTCTATATGCGTTTGTTCCCTCACCTAAAACATTATCCTCTCCTTCAACCCCATTCACTTGACTAATTCCTACTCACTCTGGGATACCGTCCCCAACCAAACCTGTACTTCTAATGGAGTTAAATGGCCTTTCTTTGGCTTCTCATCATGCCCTATACTTTCCTTACCTCAGCTTATTACATCATCTTGAGATTGCCCACTGTGGGACAGGTTCTATCATCCTTCTCAGTTATTCACTTGCCTTTGAAGAAGGGTTATATACCCCTGCCTGTTGCCATGTAACTTGCAGAGTTTGGTGGAGGAGTAACCCTGCCTGCCCCACTGACGGCAATCTTGGCCGTGTGACCTGCTGTAGCCAATGAAGGGGAATACAATATACATTGTTTCTGATGGGAGGTTTTCAAGCCATGGTGTGTCTGCAGCAGTCCACATGCTTTTCCTTGGCCATGGGGACAGCATATCTTAGGTAAAGAGTTCTTCAGCTTGAATCTCAGAATGAAAAGACAAGTGGGCAAAGTCAAAACCAACATCATAAAACATGAATGGAAAAAATAAAGTAGTGATTGTAAGCCATCTGAAATTTGGAGGTTGTTACTGCAGTATAACACAGTGAAGGCTGACTGCTTTGTGCAATCTCCTTCATTTTTTAGGTAGTAAACAACCCTAAGGTCAGGAAGCATGTCTATCTAATTCATTCTTTTTATCACCATCTCCTAGGGCAACATCCAGCACTGGTCATTTCTCATTGGATTTTGTTTAATGAATGTATGAATGTGTATCTTTGGCTTTCTGGAATACTAGATTGAGTATTAACTTTTCCAAGGTCCAGATTGGTTACATCTTTAGAAAACATTATGTCTCTCACACAACATTTCCATTTACTGCTTCATTCAATTTCACATTCAATTCTGTAAAAGAAAGAGGTGTCACCAGTTTGTAAATGAGGACACTGATGCCAGGGAGATTTTTGCCCCTAAGATCACAGAGCTAAACAGCAGCAAAGGAAGAATGAACACTTTGATTTGGGAGGTACCCAATTTTGGGGTTCTTTTCCATACTATCCTTGACCCAATCCCATAGAAGACAGGAAATAATGATTCCTCTACACCCAAAGCCTTCTTGGTGTCGGCTTTCATCTGTTCATCATGACCAGTCTTATGGGGAGGTGCACTGAATCCATCATCCTTTCTTTGGGATTAAGTGGAGGGGGGCAGTTAACTAAAATGTCTTCTCTGTTTTAAAAAAGAGACCATTTGAAGAATAGAAAGGAAGAGAGAATCACCCAAATTTAGTTCCTGTCTGGTCTTTGTAGATTTCAGGAACAAATTCTGAGCTCCCACAGAGTGAATGAGGTTTTTTGTTCTCCACAAAGGTTGTGTTCAAGAGAACAGGCTCCATTCTGCCTCACCAATCCACATTCTCTTAATATTTCAGTAAAGAGTAACTCTTATTTTTGGTGGTTTATTTAAGTCAAAGCTGATGTTTAAGTGTCACATCTTCCTACAGCAACAAATATTTATTGATTATCTCTATGCACAAGGCATTGTGCTAGTGGGAGTTGAGTTAATTTTAAGTGCTTCCTAATTGCCCTCTGGCTGGTTGAGGTTAAAGTAATTCTTAATCAAAACCTTTGCATCTGTCTTTACTGAGGAAAATGTAAGGGCTGTGCTTCTCTAATTGGCCGCACATTGGAATCACCTGGGGAGCTTTTAAAAATAGTGGTGCCTAAGTCCCACCTCCTGTGTTCTCATTTAATTGGTCTGGGATGTCACCTGGACATTGGGATTTTTCAAAGTTCCCCAAATGGATCATGTGTATAGGCAAGGTTACAAACCACTGTGTTCAGGAGTCCCACCCCCAAACTGCTTCTTGTAGACCAGTGATCAGAATCATTAGCTCAAACAATGTTATGTTCTGAAGATCTTCCTGACCCAATTCACCAGCTAGATTTGAGACAGGATGGGGTGGAAAGAGACCCCGCAGAGATAGTGGTCAGGAGATCTGAGCTCCAGATCTGGCTCTGCTGGTCGCTAAAAATGTGACTAATCTTAACTTAAGCACTCTGGATCTCAGCTTTCTAGTCTGAGAAATGAAAGAATTAGACTAGATGAGTGTTTTTCAAATGTTATCATCAATGACCACCTTTTAAGCACCCTCTTTGCAAATGGATATGATGTTTTTAAAGACTTCATCTATCAAATTTCACTTATTAAGTGTTAATTCCCCCTCCTCCAATTAAATAAACTGAAGATATTGTCAAGTTTAAAGAAGGGGTCTAGTGCCTGAATTCTACTACATACCATTTTCTTCTCCATATTTTGCCTACTCTGGATAAATGCAAAATACTGAGTTGAGTGGGCATCACTCATCTTAGAAAACATGATTGGGATGCTCACTCTCTAATGATTGGGAGCTGGGCATGCCTGGGCCAGCCTCACTTATCATCCCCACCGCCCACCCCAACCTCTGCCGGTGACCATCATGGAAACCTAAGAACAGTGGGACCTCTCCTCTTAGTTCTTGGGGTAACACAGGCCGCCCCAGGAGAAAGGACACATGAGATCCAGCTTCCACCAGGACAACATTTAATGCACTAACCCGGCTCACTAGAGAGAAGAGGCGTTGGAGAATGCTAGGCTCCTGCCAACATTATCAAAGAGACTCCTCTCCTGCTTTCTGTAGAGAGAAGTAAGAGGGGGGAAGGAGGGGTCGGAGTTGCTACTGCAGGAAAGCTGCTGGTAGCAGAAGGTCTTTTCTCTGGGGACTGAGGCAAGAAGGAAAGAAAAATTGGGCTTCTGTGGTTATAACTGCCCACCAGATCCTCTGATTAATGTAAAATTGTCAGCGCTATCATTGAGCAAATAATGTTCAAGCCTAAAGCAAAGAAAACTGGTGAGTTAGCTTGCTCCTGAGTTTTAATAGAGATAAATGTTGATTTTTGTTAGGGTTTTTTAAACAATAAAAATAGCTTATAGATCCCCGTGACTAGCTTTGAAATGAGAGGATGGCTGGGGCTGCTGAATTCAATAGTTCTAAAATTCTTCTAACACTAAAAACCAAAAAATTTTATCATTTAACAATATTAATAGAAGGGTTTTTTTAAAAAAAATTCTTGTTGGTAGTAAAGAGGAATCAATATTAAAGAAAAATTATAGAATTTGTTTAAACCAAGACATATGCTTTGAAAGTGCTCAAAACCATCAGTGATTACAAGAGAGAACTTTTTTGGAACTAGATGTGTGTTGTTTTAGACAGACCACTCAGAAAATCTCATGTATGTAGAAAAAGTATTGTGTTTTTTGCTTAGAACTCTTTGTCTACTGACCTTAAGCCACTGAAGTAGGTGCTGAACAAAGCAAACATGCATTACATAGTATTTTTTGGTACTGTGTTAACTGTGCTTATTCAATGGCTAATTATTTCATTAGATGAATGCCGCAGACTCCTGCTTCCCTCAAACCTCCTAGTACTTTTAGTACTTTCTCCATAGTACTTTTCCTTTAAGTACTATGAGGCTTCATTATTTCACTTCTTTCTGATGAGTGGACGTATAAACCTGAAAAGAGACTAAATGGATCCATGTTGATACTTGTGGGCATCTCCACAGCAAGTATGCCTGGAATGAAGGTGGTGGTAGAATGGGTAGACTTGTCAATTTACCAGTCATTCTTGACTTCTCATCCAAACTGCCCTGTGCACACATGCAGGGCACCAGTCCTTCTTTATACATGACCAGACAGACCACCGTTGATTGGACCAATGATAGGCAGTTGATTAAAGGGGAACAAAAGGGGCATCTGAGTGCTTTAGTCGGTTGAGTGGCCAACTCTTTCGTTTTGGCTCAGGTCATGATCTCGTGGTTTCATGAGATTGACTCCCATATCCGGCTCTGCACTGACAGTATGGAGCCTGCTTGGAATTCTCTCTGTCTCCCTCTCTCTCTCTACTCCTCCCCCACTCACACAGTCTCTTTCTTTTAAAAAAAATAAACTTAAAAAAATAAAGGGGAACAAAGTATTGGTTGTGTTAAACCAGATTTGAACCCTGTGACACAGTAACTGAACAGTAGTGTTCTCTAGATCTCAAAAGTCATATAGAGTCAGGGCCAAAGTTGGCTCTAGTCCAATGGAGAAGAAACAGACAAAAGCAAAGATGAGAGACAATGTAGCCACATGAGTGAACAAATATTTAACAACCCACTATGTTCTAAGAATCTTAAAATGAGTAAAAATATACCTCATGCTTGAAGGAGTGTATAGTCTAAGGAGACACACATACACTATTAGCTATTATATTCATCAAATGTTTTCTTCAAACTCTTGTTTAACCTTATCATGCATTCTCTAAATAATTTGTGGAAAGTTCTATGGGAACACAGAGGACTGTGGTAATTCTGGCAGGCACAGTGAGGAAAGCCTCAAAGAGGTGAAAATAAGCAGTTGAATATGTGTCTAGGATACCATATTTTTCAAAGTGTGCTTCATGGAATACTAGTTCCATGTGATGTAATAATTGTTAGTGTGAATGGATAGATGGATGGATGGACAAGTAGATCTATGAACAAATAAGTTTGAGAAATGCTGGGTGTTATGTGTAAGTGATGAATCACTAAATTCTACTCCTGAAACTAATATTACACTATTTGTTAATTAACTAGAATTTAAGTAAAAACTTGAAACAAACTAAAAAGAAAAAAAAAAAGAAATGCCGGTTTAACAAAGTTTCATTATTTATTTATTTATAAACATTGACTATAAATATTTAATTACTTACAGTTATTTATTGTAGGCCATCTCAGGGCCTTTAATATTCAAATGTAAATTTTGAATCTTCAGAGGAAACTTATATTACATTGCACTGCTCCAAATTATTCATTTACAAAACTCTTTTTTCCTTTGAGCATCTTATAGGGATCAGTGTTTTGCAGGTATGAGGAAAAAGGATTTTGCCCATTTCTGGTTATTTCTGACTTTTATTATCCAGAATGATTAGAATATGATCACCATTGTGCAGTCATGACATTTTAATATCAAGACTACATAGGGAGCACCTGCTTACAGAGTCTTAAAAAGATCTGTCAACAGTTCAAAAGTTTTGTTTTATTTTGATAAGAAATTGACCTATCTGATAAAAGGTTAGTATCCAAAATATATAAAGCACTTATAAAACTGAACACCCAAAGAACAAATAAACCATAAAAAATGTGCAGAAGACATGAATAGACCTTTTTCCAAAGAAGATACAGATGGCTAACAGACACATGAAAAGATGCTCAACATCACTCATCATCAGTGAAATACAAATCAAAACTACAATGAGAAATCTCCTCATATCAGCTAGAATGGCTAAAGTAAACAACTCACAAAACAGGTGTCGGTGAGGTTGTAGACAAAAGGGAGACTTCTTACATTGTGAGTGGGAATGCAAACCGGTGCAGCCACTCTGGAAAACAGTACAGATGTTCCTTAAAAAGTTAAAAATAGAACCTCCTATGACCCAGAAGTTGGACTACTAGGTATTTACTCAAAGAATACAAAAATACTAGGGGTGCCTGAGTGGCTCAAGGGTGCCTCAGTTGAGTGTCAGACTTCGGTTCAGGTCATGATCTTGCTGTGCATAGATTCGAGCCACACATCAGGCTCTGTGCTGTGGCTCAGGATTCGGATTCTGTGTGTCTCTCTTTGTCCCTCCTTCATTCACATTCTCTGTCTCTTTCTGAAAATAAGTAAATAAAACATTTTAAAAAATGAATAAATAAAAGATACAAAAATACTGATTCAAAGGGGGCATATATACCACGATGTTTATAGCAGCACTATTAACAATAGCCAAACTATAGAAAGAGCCCAAATGTCCAATGACTGATGAATGGATAAAGAAGATGTGGTGTGTGTGTGTGTGTATAAATTTGAAATCTCTCCATTTGCAACAATGTGGATGGAACTAGAGTGTATTATGCTAAGCAAAATAAGTCAGAGACAAATACCATATGATTTCACTCATATGTGAAATTCAAGACACAAAACAGATGAACACAGGAGGGAAAAAGAGAGGTATACCATAAAGCAGACTCCTAACTGTAGAGAACAAACTGAGGGTTGCTGGAGGGAAGGTGGGCAGGGGCATGGTTTAAACAGGTGATGGGTATTAAGGAGGGCACTTGTGATGAGCACTAGGTGATATATGGAAGCATCAAATCACTGTATTGTACACCTGAAACTAATATTACATTGTGTGTTAAGTAACTGGAATTCAAATAAAAACTTGAAAAATGAAAAATATTGAGCCAGTTTGACTGAAAAAAAGATGTTTTCTCCAGATTTTTAGATCATCTTCTTTCAGCAAGTTACATGAAACTAGCAAAATCACATTTCAAAGACAGTGGTGGGAAGTGAGGTCTCTTACGCCTCAGAGGCTCTGGGCCATGTCAGGGTGCAGGAGTATTGTGGCTGGATCGCATACACCTCCTTGCCTACCTGTGTGATCAGGTTGCCATTAGCATTCTAGGATTATTCCTGTGATCATACAACTGGCTCCAGGGTGCATCCTAGGTGATGTTTGTTCAGCTCCGACAAGAGAAAGTTGTTGCCTCAGAGTGAATAGAAATTCAAAATCCTGACAGTCTTGTGTCTCAGCATGTTTAACCTAGCTACTTAATCTGAATCTTTAGGGTTTTTTTCACTGTCTTGTTTGTTTTCCTTCTTGCTAATTTTGAGCTATGAAATGACCTACTCAATAGCCTTCATTTGAGGGCTCATTAAAATTCTAGGAACTCTTTCATTTTCTTGTTCCTTTACAGTCATTAATTTGCTTGGCCCATCATAATAAGAGGGTAGGGATAACATAGAATTACTTCATATTTACACTTCACTCCCATCCATTGTTACTAAACAGGTCAAGTCATCTATGTGGGCCCACGCTACCATTGGCCATCCGGCTTTTTTTTTCTCTTGCCATATTTTGTGTCAGTTATTAAATAGAACACTACACACTTCAGAAAAATCACTGTGCTTTTTGTTTTGTTTTTGTTTTTATTTTTATTTTTGCACATAGAACAGAAGGTTAACAAAGCAGCTTCTGTAGGAAGCTATTAGGTTCCAGTGAAACTTTATAGTTTTGTGCTTCTTACTTTATACTTTTCAGATTTTCATCAGATCAGCTATCCCTTACCAAAACAGGTGTTTCTTTCCCATTGAAAAATTGAAAAGTACTACACCTTGACATCCAAAGAGTTTTTCCTTCCCATAAATTAGGAGTTAACTTTTCTTTCCAACATTACTAATTTATTCTTATAATATCCTATTCTTATTTTAGAACCTCCTTTTTCCACAGATGAAATTCTTTCCTATATCTCACTGGGGATATTAAACCTAATTATTTTAAATTCTTGTTCTATTAACTCTGTTTCCTTGTATGTGGGTAAATTCTTTTCTTTCCTTTGTCTATCTTTCTCTCTTTATTTTAAAGACATTGACTCCTCAAATTATGATGAATTTTGGTTGTGTACCCATTTTATTTTGCAATAGATTTCTCCACTAACCAGAATGGAAGCTTCATATTGTGATTACCTAAACTTCATATGTTTTTCTTAGAGATCGTCTTAGTTTCTGGTCCACTGACAGTCTTCTATTGTGCTTGAAAGTATGAAGGCATATATTGCAGTGTGTGCTTAGTCTACCACCTTGTCCTAAACCAAGAGTAATTTTCATACATGTTACTTCCCTGAGAAATCTTATGTAATCAACTTTAGAAAAGCAGGTTTTTAAAAAAATTTATGTAAAGTTTCCCCTATTCTGAAATTCTATAGTATGCATTCACATTATTTTTAATGTTTATTTATTTTTGAGAGAGAGAGAGAGAGAGCAGGGGAGAGGAGAGAGGGAGACACAGAATCCAAAGCAGGCCTCAGGCTCTGAGCTGTCAACATACAGCCTGACCTGGGATTTGAACCCATGAACCGTGAGATCATCACCTGAGCCAAAGTCGGATGCTTAACCAATTGAGCCACCCACATATTCACATTTTTAAGCAGCGTCTACTTATCAAAGGCCTGGTGTGTGTTTTGGAATCATGGTTGACTTGCCTAACTAGGATGTGTGGCCTTGAGCTCAGTAAGTCTGTTTCTTCCTCAGTGAAATTGGGATAGTAATTTCCACGTTGTAGGTTAATGTAAGGATATGTGTTATACATACAAAACAACTAGCAGAGTCTGCCACATAGTAAATGTTCAAAAGAAAAGGAAAAAAAGGACTTTATATTTTTACCCATATATTTACTAGTTCCATTGTTCTCCATTCCTTTTTGTGAACCTAGATTTCCATCTGGTATGATTTTCCTTTTGCCTGAAGGATTTTATTTATTTATTTTTTTAAGATTTTTAAAAAAATAAGACAAGAGTCACATGCTCTACCAACTGAGCCAGCCAGGTGTCCCAGGATTTTCTTTTAATAATTCTTATGGAGCAAGTTTGCTTTTAATGAATTCTCTCTCTGCTTTTGCATGTCTAAAAACGTCTTTATTTCACCTTTATTTGTGAAATACATTGTTGGGTATAGGATTCTAGAATGATCATTTTTTAATACTAATAAATGTTAATCCACTGTCCTCTTATTTGCATTATATCTAACTCAAAGTTAGTTATCATTCTTATCTTTGTTCCTTTGTACATAACAAATCTTTTTTTCCTCTAGGTGTTTTTAAGATTCTTTCTTTCTTACTATTTTAAAGCAATTTGATTATTATATGCCTTGCAGTATCTTTCTTCAAGTTTCTTGGGTTTGAAGGTCAGTTGAGCTATTTGGATCTGAAGGTTTATAGTTTAAAATTTGGAAAAATTTTAGCCATTATTTCCTGAGATTTTTTTTATCCTTATCTCTCCTTCAGGAACTCCAATTACATGAATAACAGGCTCCTTGAAACTGTCCCACTGATGATGAGACTGTATTAATTTCATTTCAGTCTCTTGATTTCTGTTTTTCAGTTTGGATAGTTTCAATTACCATATTCTCAAGTTCACTAATCCTTCCTTTAGCAAAGTCTAGTCTGCTGTAAATTCCATCCGGTGGACTTGTCCTACTAGATATTACAGTTTTAATTTCTAAAAATTCAGTTTGATTTGCATCATTAAATTTGTTTAATGTTTATTTATTTATGTTTTATTTTTTGAGTGAGAAAGACAGAGTGTGAGCAGGGAAAACATAAAACTCAAAGCAGGCTCCAGGCTCTGAGCTGTCAGCACAGAGTCCAGTGCAGGGATTGAACCTACAAACAATGAGATCGTGATATGAGCCAAAGTCAGATGCTTAACCAGCAATGCCACCCCAGGCACCCCTGATTTGCATCAATTTTATGTCTTCCTGCATTTAACATGTTTCTGTTTTCCTTTATCTTTTTTAACATATGGACTCTAGTTATGATCATCATTTTAAAATCCTTGTCTACTAATTTTTTTAAATTAAAAAAAAATGTTTAGTTATGTTTGGGGAGGGGGCAGAGCGAGAGGGAGACACAGAATCCAAAGCAGGCTCCAGGCTCTAAGCTGTCAGCACAGAGCCTGAAGCAGGGCTTGAACTCACAAACTGAGATCATGACCTGAGCTGAAGTCAGATGCTTAACCAACTGAGCTGCCCAGATGCCCCAATTCTTTTAAACATTTTTTTTAAGTAGGCTGTATGCCCAACATGGGGCTTAAATTCGTGAATCTGAGATCAAGAATCACGTGCCCTACTGATGGAGCCAGCCAGATGCTCCCTTTATCTGTTAATTCTATCATCAGTGTAATTTCTGAATCTTTTCTGTTGAATTATTTTGTCCTTATCATGAGATCTATTTTCTTCTGTGTATGCTTGGTAATATTTTGGTTGGATATCAGATATTATAAATTTTGCCTTGCAGGTTGCTAGATATTTTATATTCCCCTAAACACTCTTGAGCTTTCTTTTTCTGAGATGCAATGAAGTTAGTTTAGAAGCAGTTTCATTCTTCCAAAACTTGCTTTTAAAATGTGTTAGGCAGGCCAGAACATCGTTCAGTCTAGAGGTAATTTTCTCCACTACTAAGGTAATACCCTTCTGAGTATTCAATCCAATCCTCCTTGTATTGCAATGTCTTCCTACTCTGACCAGCAAGAATATGAAGTTAGTCCTGGTCTGTTATTTTCCAATAGTTATTTCCCCTGACTTGGGTGGTCCCCTCACTTGTGTGCACTGATCAGTACTCAGCTGAACACTCTAGGGAAACATCTGCAGAGCTCCAGAGAGCTCCCTTTTTGCGCAGCTCGCTCTCTCTCGGTGACTCTACCCTAAGAAATATAGTCGCTTTGGCTTTCCTTAATTCTCACCCTTGTCCTTACAACTCAGAGAGACCTCTGGGGTCTATTTGGATTCTCTCTCCCTACACTGTGTCATGGGAACCCTCCAGACAGTAAGCTGAGACAACCATAGGGTTCACCTTCTCTTAAGACATGTTGGATTATGCAGCCTGATGCCCAATCTCTGCAAGTCATTGTCTCATATATTTTGTTTGTTTCATTGTTTAAGGCATAGAATAAATCCAGTCCCTGTGATTTCATCCTGGAAATCAGCGCAAATTCTCAATAAATCATGGTTATTCATTTTTTGTTTTGTTTTGTGTGCGTGTGTGTATATATAGTTTTCCCCCAGCTTATTGAAGTGTAATTGACAAACCAAACTTGTATATATTTAAGGTACACAATGTGATGTTTCAATATATGTATACATTGTGAAATGTAATCATTGTGAAATGATTACCACAATCAAGCTAATTAACATATCTACCCCCTCACATGGTTATCATTTTTTGTGTGGTGAGAACACTTGAGATTTACTCTTTCAGCAAATTTCAGGTATATAATATCTTATTAACTATAGTCACCATACTGTACATTCACTCTACAGAGCTCATTCATTGTATAACTTAAAGTTTGTACCCTTTGAGCAGCATTTGCCATTTCTCTCACTCCACCCCCATTCTTTATCCCTGGTAATTACCACTCTATTCTCTGTTTCTATGTGTTCACCTATTTTTAGATTCCACATATAAGTGAGAAAATGCAGTATTTGCCTTTTGTGTCTGACTTATTTCACTTAACGTAATGTCCTTCAGGTTCATTCGTGTTGTTGCAAATGGCAGGATTTCTTTCCTTTTTTAGGCTGAATAATATTCCACTGTGTATACATCTATGGACACATTTCTTTGTTCATTAATCTGTCATTGGACACTTATGTTGTTTCTACATCTTGGCTACTATGAGTAATGTTTCAGTGAACATGGTAGTGCATGTTTATTTATATATAAATAAATATATATATTTATTTCCTTTATATATATATTAATATTGTTGGATCATATGGATTAAAACTTGGATAGGGTTTTAAATTCTTGAGGAATCTTCATAGTGTTTTCCATAATGACTGCACCAAATCATGGTATTCTTATTTTTGACTCAATCTACCCAACACTATATTAGGTCCTATGGATTTTAAAAAGTACACAACTTAACTGGTAGCTTCTTTTCTGTGTATGTACTCTTTGTCCTTATCCTCTGTATGTTTCTACACTTTTATTTTCTGCTTTATTTTTAAACCGGTAATTTTATCCAATATATTTTCCTGTGTTTCTGCCTAGTCTTTGCGACAATTGTTTTTAATATTTGCATATTCTTTCATTAAGGGGATGTGCCTAAATTACTTACTTGTGCACTAATTTTTGAGTAATTAGGTTTTTTGCAATTTTCTCTGCTAAGATAAAACCAAACTGTAATACCGTGTGTGTGTGTGTGTGTGTGTGTGTGTGTGTTAAGAAATCACCACATTAGGTTCCTTTGCCATTTGCAACAAGGAGGAAAGCCTTAATAATGTTATAAAGTCAGAGCTCCACTTGTTTGCTATAATTTTCTTTCTTTCTTTTCTCCTCCCATTCCTTCTCCTTCTCACTCGCTCTCTCCTTATGATTCTTCTTCTTTCTCTCCCTCCTTCCGTTGTTTCCTTCTTCCCAATAATCATTTATTGAATACCTTCTATGTTCCAGGCACTGTGCTTATGCATAAGGTAAAGCTATGAACAAAAGACAGAATCCTTGCCTCAGTGGAAGTTGTGATCAGGCAAGGAACAGACAGGAAATTGATAAGTTCTAAAAATATATAATAAATACTTTGACAAGTACATTTGAAGAATTCAGATAACATTGGCCCATGTAAGTTGTACACATCTCTTACGAAGAAGTAAGAGACCAGAGAAAGGAACAGGCACTCTGCTCAGCCTCTTTGTACGTGATATGGTACAGAAAACATTCAGGCAGTTTAATATCTGACAGGCCTGGCTTCAAGACCAGGATCTGCTACCTACTAGTTATGTAAGCATGGGCAAGTTAACTTTTCTCAGTGTGGCTTTGACCTCTAAGTAAAAGTCATAATACATCATATGGATAACTGTGAGAATTAGAGATAATGTATTTAAAGTGCAAGGCACATAGTAGGTACTTAGAAAAGTACTTAACGCTATTACCAGCTGTTTGATTAGAGGCAAAACGATCCCTCAGGACTTCAGTTTACTTACCTGTAATATGATTATTTGTATGATCCTTTCCTAAGTTCTACAAAGGCACTCATTTTGTACAAATGTCTACTCTTGGTCTCAGTGACATATTGAGAAGATATTTTAGAACCTCTTCTGAGCCTAGTAGTTCTCCTTCCTTATCCCTGATCTGGTCTTAAACTTATGCTGCTCTGAAATATAGTGGGGTTTTTCCTTATCTGGAAACCTGGAAATCATTGGAAACTACCCATTGGCCAGCTGTCCCTCAACAGCTGCCTAGAAGCCTTGACGTCACCCCGGCAGAGCTAAAAGTTAACACATCAGATAAACAAAAACCTCAAACAGAAAACATTCGGTGAATAGAAGAATCATCCTATAATAATAAAACATATCTTAGATTTTTTTTTTAAAGTTTTCTGAGTTCTAGAAATAACTATTTTTTAAAATTTTATAAAATCATGAGGAGCCTGGGTGGCTCACTCAGTTAAATGTCTGACTCTTGATTTCAGCTCAGGTCATGATCTCACAGTTTCTTAAGATGGAGCCCCTTCATCAGGCTCTGTGTGGATAGCATGGAGTCTCCTTGGGATTCTCTCTCTCCTCTCTCTCTTTCCTCCCTGCTTCTTGTGAGTGGATGTGCACTCTCTCTCTCTCTCTCTCTGTTTCTCTCTCAAAATAAATAAAGTTTTAAAAATTTTATAAAAAGCAAACTTCCATACCCTACTAAATATCAGGTTCCATCTCCTGTGGGAATTTCTGGCAGCCAAGAAAGCAGAGAGACCAGTAAGAACAGTTCCAGCTTATGTCAAGACAACCATTGGCATGGAGACCTCCCCTCCTAGCTGCTGAATACTTTGTGTGGCGGGGGAGGGGTCTCCATTATTTCTTTCTTGTAAGCACATTTTTCTCTTTCCTAAACCTCATTTTGCCTACATTATTGAACATATAGATACTGGAAGAACTTCATGAATCACCAGGTCCTTCTCCTCTATTTAAAATTTTTTAAATTGTTTTATTTATTTCTGAGAGAGAGAGAGAGAGAGAGGCAGCGTGAGCAGGGGAGGGTCAGAGAGAGAGGGAGACGCAGAATCTGAAGCAGGCTCCAGGCTCTGAGCTGGCTGTCAGCACAGGCCCTGATGCGGGGCTCGAACCTACAAACAGTGAGATCGTGACCTGAGCCAAAGTCAGACGCTTAATGGACTGAGGCACCCAGGTGCCCCTCCTATATTTTAAAGATAAGAAAACTGATGCCCAGGTTTAATAATAAATTAATAATAAATAATAATAATACTCAGTGAATGCGGCTGCAGAAAAGGAGGAAAGAAATGAAAACATGACTGTTCTTCTCCACTCAGGATCTAACCATGTTTAGGAAACATTAGTCCTATTTGTGAGCTATTAGATTTGTGCTGTTGTTAGGAGCAAAGGAGATCACTTTTCAGCATTTGGGTCAATCTCAAGTGTCAGACCGACATCACATATTGCTAATTGCTCTTTAATCCTTAGAGGGACTCATGGTCTTTAACATAGCCTGCGAGCTAGTTACACTGACAGCTTTTTAAAAGGTGAGTTTATAAACTCTTTTAAAACCTTTCCCTAGATAACATTGTAAAAACAAGTCAAACTGACATCCTATGTCCCCTGAAATGATGCCCTCCCTTAGATGTAACTCTACTTATGGAGAATTCCTGCTCAAAATGCATAACCTGAATCTAATCATGAAGACACATAAGACAAACCCAAAGCATTTTATACAAAACAACTGACCTGTAGTCTTCAAAAATGCCAATGTCAAAAAAACAAAATATTAAAAGGATGAGGAACTGTTTCAAATTAAAGGAGACTAAAGAGACATGAAAACTAAATGTACTGCATAATTTATCGTTAGATCTGGGGCTGGAAAAATGCTAAAAAGAACATTATTGGGACAATTAACAAAATTTGAATATGGGCTATATTTATTTAATAGTATTGTATCAATGTTAAATATCTTGAATTTAATTATCATACTATAATTATGTACAGGATTATTCTTCTTTTCAGGTAATATACACAGAAGTATTCAGGGACAGCGGACTTAGTGTATACAACTTTCTCTCAAATGGTTAAAAAAAGCAATCTCATGTGTGCATATGTGTTTGAGGGTGTATGTGCATACATGTATACATAGAGAGAGAGGGAGGGAGAATAATAAAATGGGGCAAAATGTTAACAATTGGTGAAGATATGTAAAGGGCATACAAGAGTTCTTAATATTACTGTTGTAACTTTTCCTTAAATTTAAAATTAAAATAAAAATTTTTCTACATACTAGCAATAAACAAGTGGAATTTGAAATTTAAAACACATTATCACTTACATTTGTACCCCAAAATATAAAATTCTTAGATATAAATCTTTAAAAATACAAGATTTATATGGGGAAAATAAAAAACTGTTATGAAAGAAAACAAAAGAACTAAATAAAAGGAGAGATATTGCATGTTCACAGATTAAAATATTCAATACTGTCAAGATGTCAGTTCTTCGTAACTCAATCTACAGATTCAATGCAATCCCAATCAAAATCTGAGAAAGTTGTATTATAGATATTGACAAACTGATTCTAAAGTTTATATGGAGAGGCAAAAGACCCTGAATAGCCAACAAAATTTTGAAGGAGAAAACAAATATGGAAGACTGATGCTACTTGACTTCAAGACTCACTATAAAGCTACAATAATCCAGTGTGGTACTGGTGGAAGAATAGGCAAATAAATCAGTGGGACACAACAAAGAGCCCAGAAATAGACCTCTATTAACATAGTCAACTGATCTTTGACAAAAAAAGCAAAGGCAATATATTGGAGCAGAGATAGTCTTTTCAATAACTAGTGCAGAACAACTGAACATCTATATGAAAAAGAAAGAATCTATATATAGATTTTATACCCTTTCATAAATACTAACTCAAAATGATTCATAGACCTAAATGTAAATTATAAAACTATAAGGTTCCTAGAAATCAATATACGACAAAACCTAGATGACCTTGGATATGGACATGACTTTTTAGATGCAATATTAAGGCAAGGTCCATGAAAGACAGAATTGAAAATCTGGACTTCATTAAAATTAAAAACTTTTCCTCTGTAAGAGACACTGTCAGAAAATGAAAAGACAAACCACAGAATGAGAGAAAATGTTTGCAAAAGATATGTCTGAGAAAAGAGACTGTTAGCCAAAATACACAAAGAATTCTTAAACTTTAACAGAAAGACAACTAACAATCCCATTAAAAAGTGGGCAAAAGACCTTAACAGGCACCTTGCCAAAGAATATAAAAAGATGATAAATAAGCATATGAAAAGGTGCACAACATCTTGTGTCATAAAGGAGTAGGGTATCAAGACAACAATGAGACACCACTACACTTTAATTAGAATGGTCAAAATCCAAAACCCTGAAAACACCAAATGCTGGCAAAGATGTAGGACAACAAGAACTCATTAATTGCTGGTGGGAATGCAAAATAGTACATCTACTTTGGAATACAGTCTGGCAGTTTCTTGCAAAAATAAATAATACTGTTACAATATGATTCAGCAATTGTGCTTCTTGGTATTTACCCAAAGGAGCTGAAAAATTACATGCACGTAAAAACCTGCACATGGATGTTTGTAGCAGTTTAATCAAAACGGCCCATATTTGAAAGCAATAAAGGTATCTCTCAGTGAGTGAATGGATAAGTAAACTGTGGTAAACCCAGACAATGGGATGCTATTCAACACCAAAAAGACATGAGCTATCAAGACATAAAAAGACATGGAGGAAACTTAAATGCATATTACTAAATGAAAGAAGCCAGTCTTAAAAGGCTACATACCGAATTATTCAACTATATGACAACTATATGCCTAGAAAAGGCAAAACTGTGGAGGTAGAAAAAAGACCTATGGTTACCAGGGGTTAGTGGTTGGGTAGGGGGAGAGATGAATAGATGGAGCATAGAGAATTTTTAGGGCAGTGAAAATACTCTGTATGATACTATAATGATGGATACGTATCATTATATATTTGTCCAAACCCATAAAATGTACAACACCAAGAGTGAAATCTAATATAAACTTGTGGACTTTGGGTGATTATGATGTGTCAGTGAAGGTTCATCCTTTATAACAAATGTACCGCTCTGGTGCAGGATTTCAATAGTCGGGGAGACTGTGCATATCTGGGGGCAGGTTCATACAGAAAGTCTGTGTACTTCCTGCTCAGTTTTGCTGTGAACCTTAAACTGCCCTAAAAAATAAAGTCTATTAAAAGAAAATTTGAGGTAAACCTTTCAGTATCTTTCTAGAGTGGGTTGGGTCAGGAGATGAAAAGACACATATGTACACATGAAGATCACCAACTTGTGTCATGATACATCAGCAAGAGCAGGTATTGGGGGACAAGGGGAGGTGATACAAGAATGAGGTTGTTCCTCATGCCTTTGGACAAATGACTGGGTAGTAACTGATTTGCAAACAGACCCTCTCCTCTAATTTTATTTCACTAATATTTCAAATTGCCTGCTGGCGTATCTACAGACCAAATGGACAAAATGGCCTCTTTGTTGAATTCCCCATCCCTTAAAAAGGGTCATATGTAATTGACACTCTCAGTACTGTGTGTCATGTGCCAGGCACATACCAACTCATAAAAATGTCCTAAGGCATTAATTATCACAGCTAAGGAGAGTAAAGACAGCAGCTCCTGCTAATTGTCAAAATCCCCTCTGTGACTGCACGCTGCCGCACACCCAGTCGGTGCTTAAGAAACTTGAATTGGCAATGAAAGTTGCTATTCTTCTTCCTTGCAGGCCACAGCAGTGATTAAGTCTGGAGGGTGGGGGGAGGTCCACCTCAAAAATCCCCCTCTGCCTGCTCAGGCTCAAACACTCCAACAGCACTTGGATCCCAAGCAAGTGGCGGCTGCCCTGCAATAGTGATCAGCAATTCAGTTTGATTTAGGAAGTGCTAATCAATAACAAGTTCAACTTTGGGAACTGCACTGGCTTAATCATTTTGCATCTGGCACCCAGGACTGACACACCCCAGCTGGAAGGAAGGGAGACCTGCAGGGAGGGAGGGAAGGACAAGTGTGTGTGTGTGTGTGTGTGTGTGTGTGTGTGTGTGTGTGTGTGTTAGGGGGCGGAATGAGACAAACGAGTTCATGAAAAACTCAGTAAACCTCTTTCTTGAGTTAAAAATCGTTTCAACTTTCAAAGGCGAAATCTCACCCCCAAGTGAAAGACATGACATAAATGCAAAAGCAAGTGAAGATAAACAAAAGGCCCCGCTCAGATGTTCCTGAGGTTATCCGTCATTGTCAAGGAATTCTTTACACATCATAACGATTCCAAGCACCCTGCCAGGTTGTCTCAAATTCTATTTCTATATCTTACAGGTTTTTTTTTTTCTTTTTTCCAGTAAACAGCAGTTTACAACACACGGTTTGACTGTAATTTTCATCAAACTGCAAGTTGTGCAGCTTTGTGAGAGATGCATTATTACTTAAATCCGGCTGTAATGCTCTTTTACCTTCAAGGACCATTCCTTTTATACATTCTGTCAGCTCAGGGTGGCAGGATAACAATTAGCCTGCAAGTCTATCCATTTAAACTAATAATAAAATGCAGGAGGATTGCATGTGGGTTGTGTTCAAACTCCCTTCTGGTGGATTCAAGCTGTGTCCATCCATCCCCCTCTCTTCACTACATCCCCCCACCCCGAGGGCCCCATTCCCAGACACAGGGTCTCAGGAGGCTGGACTGTGGGGTTCGGTGATGGAAGGGAAGAAGCACGATGCAGAGATGCAGACCCAGTCCCCTGGGCAGCAGCCATGAGCCATCCCTATGGAGGCAAATCTGCAGTTGAAAATGAGGCTGATGGTCCAGCCAGCTGTCCATCTGAAGAAGCTGAGCACTGGCCGAGACACTGGCCTAGGGTGAGGCAAGTGGATGGGAAACTGAGAGCAGCAGACCTGAGCAAGAGGGTTCTGAACAAAAGGCCAGAGGTAGAGCCTGGTCTCATTTCCTGAGCCTCTGGGCCTCCCCGTGCCACAAGCTCATTTCACAGATGCTTCTGACTACCACGGAGAGGAGGAAGGCAGAGAGGGAGGGAGGAAGAGCTTGTAAGGGCCCTGGGGAAGCCAGGATTCTGATGAAGGGAAAACATTCAACTCAGCTTTTTTGGCTCCTTCAATGATAATATTTGGGGGGTTGGCTAATTTCTTTTTGTGAAAATGAAAACGGACGCACCTATAAATAGTATTGACTCTTATGGGAATTTTCCTGGGTTTTGGTCAAAATTAGTTGTTTTCTTTTGGCTTCTTCTCTTTCTTTCTTTCTTTCTTTCTTTCTTTCTTTCTTTCTGCTCAAAATTGATGACTTTTATGAATGAAAAGAAGATATAAACAAGTAGAAACAACACAGATATCACTGCTCACCCATCAGGCTGGCGATGGAACTCTCTTTCCCTTCCTAGGGGAGAGAAATTAGTCCCCCACTTGGACGGCACCTCAGCAGTTCCTGTTACCACTAGTGGATCAACTTTCACTAGTTCACTGAAAAGTCTAGTCCCCTGGGATGATACACATGACAAGATTTTATTTTCCCTGATAAATGCCCCACTATACCAGGTTGAGCCTCCCTGCCAGCTGGGAAACAGGCTTCCTTAATATCCTTGGCCAGTTTCTCCAGCTTTAGCCACTTTTACTTATTGGAATAGTCTCATTGGTGGGGGCATGTGGGTGGCTCAGTTGCTTGAGCATCCCACCCCAGCTCAGGCCATGATCTCACATTTCATGAGTTCAAGCCCTGCATCAGGTTCTGCATTAACAGTGCAGAGTCTACTTTAGATCCTCTCTCTCTCTCTCAAAAATAAATAAACACTAAAAAATTAGTCTCATTGATGTGTTTCATAGTCTCATTGTTTAAAGCTTCAATCTCTTAACCTGATGCAAAACATTTTTCTTTCTCTCTGTCAAGCAGAAGCTTTTGGGAGGGAGGCGGTGATCACAGCAACACTCAGGTCTCACCCTCCCCTCTATCTCTTCCTCCTCTTGAGTTGAGTGGGGAAGAAGAAAAAGAATATGGCAGAGTTCCTTCTCGAATGATTGAGTGAGGAAACAGTCTTCACTCTGTCAACTTCTCTCTGGCCCACAGCAAGCGACTTGATCTCTCTTCCACATTCCAGGGTCCAAATGCTGGGCTGTCATAGGGCACATGTGTGGATTCTTTGAAGAGCTACATGAGAAGCTGTCCCTTGAGTATTTGCCTGACAGGAGATTTATCTGTCTGAACTTCTTCCACCCTGCCTCAGTGTTTCCATACAGCCTGACCTTCTCACAGAGAATGGCACAGTTATGTGAGTACCACCAAGAAATTTCAAGCACAGCCGCCTTCTGTGGTGTCCCCTTAATTCACATATACCAAAAGTGGTATATTTAGCATGCCAAATGGTGGGAATGCCCACTGCCTCTTTCTCAGTCCTGCCTTCTCTCTTCTGCATCTTTTTCTTTCTTTCTTTTTTTTTTTTTAAATATTTTTATTTATTTCTAGGAGAGAGAGAGACAGCGTGAGCAGAGGAGGGTCAGAGAGGGAGACAAAGACTCTGAAACAGGCTCCAGGCTCTGTGCTGGCAGTCAGCACAGAGCCCGACGCGGGCCTCGAACCCACGAACTGCGAGATCATGACCTAAGCGAAAGTCGAACGCTTAACTGACTAAGCCACCCAAGCGCCCCTTCTGCATCTTTTTCTATACCCTAGCAACATTAGGCCCCCTACAAGTCCACGTCCCCACCCAATTTCTGCATGACCAGAACAACCAAACTCTGACTTGGTTTCTATATGGAAGAAAGGGTAATGGTTATGATAGATGCCCAGGAAATCTTTATCATTGATTATGTTTGGTCTTCCTTCCTTGGCTTGCATAGTAGATTTTGTGGAAGTGTGAAGAGAGAGAATATCCTTTCTTTGTGAACTTGGTATTCTTCGAAAGGCCCCCCTCCCTCCTCTCTGTCAGTTCTCCCCTTAGGTCAACCCTTGTTGGGGGTGGTTAGAGAAAAAAACCTATTTTCAGCATTGGTGTCTCCCAATATGCCTTCCTGGGAGGTAGCTGGTCACAACTGCTATGACATCATGGTGGTTATGTGGAATGTGGGGTACTAACATCTTTTGTCTCAGCTTTAGGCCTTTGCTACAGTTCTGATACAACATAAAAATAAAATAGAACATATGTGTAGCAGACCACCCATCAATTCTACTCCTAACTGTGCATCCTAGAGAAATTCTCACAGATGTGCATGAAGAGATGGCTACAGAATATTTCTAGCAGTATTGTTTGTAATAGTGCAAAATTAGAAACAACTTGAATGTCATAATAATGAACGGGAAATAGTGTGGAAGCTGGTTTGATATGCAGTCAGGTGTGCACAGGTATATGTAAGTATGAGCAGGTACCCAGAGGTGCTTTGTTTATGATGCATACCTGTGTGTGTTGGTTGACGGTGGAACGATGCCTGTTGTTAAGTATTTTGAATATCACTCCCTGATCATTTGATTGACTACAATTATAGTAATGAAAATGAATGAACTAGGCAAATACCAATCAACATGGATGAATTGC
Organism: Hyaena hyaena; assembly: GCF_003009895.1. Classification (NCBI taxonomy): domain Eukaryota; kingdom Metazoa; phylum Chordata; class Mammalia; order Carnivora; family Hyaenidae; genus Hyaena; species Hyaena hyaena. Next base: position 2,287,770 of record NW_024080737.1, on the reverse strand, counting down.
AAATGTGAGCTCAGAGGAAGAAGTGCAGAAAGAACGTTGATACCATATATACATACATATGTATATTTTTTTAAGGAATAAAATGTGGATAGGAAATGGAACACCAGATTTATGATAATGGTAGCCTGTGAAGAGGGAGGAGAGGTGAATTGGGAAATGGTAGAGAAGAGACAGCAAAATTATCTGTTATTTCCTATTATCAGTTCTACTTCCTATCTTAAAAATGATTTGGTCACCACAAGAAAGCCCAACAAAAGAAAAATAGGTAAAGCAGACTTCACCAAAAATAAAAACTCCTGTGTTTCAAAGGACATTATCAAGAAAGTCTTAAAATAATCCATTTACAGACTGAAAAAAAATATTTGGAATCATATATCTCATAAGGATTTAACATCTAGAACATGTGGATAACTGTAAAACAACTGAACAGTAAAAAGACAAACAACTTAGTTTTAAAAAGGACAAGGAACTTGAATAAGGATTTCCCTAAGAAGATATACAAATGTCCAATAAGCACATGAAAAGATGCTCAACATCATTAGTCATAAGGGAAATGCAAATTGAGACCACAATGAGATATTTCACTTTGTGCCTACTAGAATGGCTACTGACCAACAAAGAAGAGAAATAACATGTTGGTGAAAGTGTGAAGAAACTGGGACTCTCCTGCATTGCTGTTAGGAATGTAAAATGGCGCATCCACTGTGGAAAACAGTTTGGTAGTCCCCTAAAAAGATAAATGTGAAATTGCCATATGATCCAGCAATTCCACTCTTAGTTTTGTACCCGAAGGAATTGAAAGTAGGGACTTGAACACATACTTGTATGCCAATGTTTGTTGCAGTGTTATTCACGATAGCAAAAGATGGAAACATCCCAAGTGTCCATCAACAGATGAATGAATAAAAGATTACAGACCCTCTACATCCAGGGTTCTTGTAGGATCTTCAAGAAATTCCTTTTGTGGAATCTGAGATCCTCTGAGCAAGTGCCAAGTTCATTATCTGTTGCAAGATAATGACAACAACAACAGGACTACTTTACCTCCCCTTCCTCCTTCCTCTTCCTCTTCCCCTGCTTCTCCTTCTCCTCCCCCTCCCCCTCCTCCTCCTTCTTCTCCTTCCTCTTCCCCTTCTCCTTCTTCTTCACTTGTCTGTCTCCTAAAGTGATGGAAGCTTCTGGACCTGAAATACAGAGCTTATTGATACCACCTCATTGTAATACATCAATTTGAAGCTAGTTGCCAATGCAGTGTTTGAAAAGTTAGTTTGATTGGCCCTTCCTATATGCTTTTAAAGGATTGGGATTTATTTTGGCCTAAGAATTTTGGATTCCCCTGAGCCTCACTAATTGTCAAGGAAGAACCTGGTTTTCTTGAAGGTCGTGAAGCTACCAGATGGGCTTCACCCCACCCGCCCTCCACCACCATCATCAGACCTTGTCCCCTGCCGGAATGAAGAGAAATCACACTTGCAAGTGTCCTACTGTGCTGGCTACTCATCTGCTGTCTCCACTGGCACTGATGTGGGTTTGTGTTCCCTCATGTCCCATGGCTCTGTATTCCTTGTACCACGGCCCACTCATTTAGAGGAAAAACAACTGCCTGTAATGGCAGCTCCTGGAACTAAAAAGCCAGTCCTTATTTGTCAAGATGAACTCTTCTAAATTTCTTCAAATTTAGAAAAGTTAATGATAGCTCCAAAGGCCCACATTAAGTTTATTATTTTATGTGTAGCTGCTTCCAAGGAAACTAATATCATGTATAAGTTACAAGAGCCTTAATTGAATACTAAATTTTTATATATATACCTTAGGAAACAATAATTAAATCTTTTAGGAAAGGCAGTATACACCTGAAAACAAAATACCTGACATCTGAAAGTAAGAGTCATTTTCCCCGGATCTGCTATGTGTCCCAGGAATGCAATGGGTATAGGACTTAGTAACAAACATCTTTATAGGCCTCATCAGAGAGAGAGAGAATTCAATTAGTCTAGCCAGCATATTTCAAATATGTAACTGATTCATGCATAATTTCACATCACTTTGCTGACATCAGGGACACTCTGTGATATGCCAGGAATTGCCTGCAGTTTATAGGTCTTTGTTATTTTAAGTACCGAGAGCTGCTCTGTGAGCTACTCATGTCCTCCCTGCCGCCCCACCTCCCGCCCACCTGTGGACATGACGCTGTAACATTTATTCCCACAGAGTGTAGACTAAAGGGAGAAGAACTCAAGTTCACAAAGTCACATGCACAGTGATCTGGCAAGTGTTAGGTAGAGCATACTGGTGTCGGGTCTGGGACTGAATGCCACACCCATTGGTTACTAACTAGATGTCTGTAGGCAAGTTTCTTGTATGAAATAGAATTAATATCGTATCATTTTCTAGGATGCTGTAACAAAATACCACAAACTGGGTGACTTAGAACAGCAGAAATGTGTTCTCTCACAGCTCAAGAAGCCAGAAGTTCAAATTAAAGGTATCAGCAGGTTGGTTCCTGAGTAAGGCTTCATCTCAACCACATCTGCAAAAGTCCTATTTCCACATAGGGTCAGATTCATAGATACTAGGGGGTTCGGACTTCAACATATATTTTTGGGGGACACAATTCAACTCACTATGCCATACCATGGACTTGTACTTAGTGTTTCGTTTGACAATTCAGGGAAGCATTCCACACAGTGCCTGGCTCATAGAACATGTTGAATAAATGCTACTTCCCTTCCCCTGACAATGTGACCTTTAAAAAAAAAAAGTCTTTGACCTGTTCAGTAATCGGCAAAGCTATTAGATTGTGTTTCCAAATCACAGGCATAAAACTATGATTTGACTGGAAATCTGTGAATTTCCAAAGTATTTTTTTTCTGAGACTCAGCTATTCCTTCTAGTGGAAGTGAAATTGCCCTCAACTTGAAAAAACAATGTGCTACAAATGTTTACCAGAATAACCATCTCTGTCACAGGAACAAATCTGGCCTTTCGTGTCTGTCTACTTATTGGTAAATATTGAATGGCAGTTAGTCAATGAGACCAGTGGTGCTTTAATGATAATCACAAGAACCTACCCAGGAGAAGTCTTAGGAAAAGCACATTATTATATGCCCATAAAGGGTTAAGAAATATAGTGGAGGTATAAAAACTTAATAATCACACTTGAAATAGGCACCTTTTCTTAAAATTTCAATTGGATTAATTCAACACCTTACCAGGAATAAGAACAGAGTAATATGCCAGATACTTTGGCTAAATCCTTCATTGTCAAAGTCTTGAATTATTGCAAAGGCCTCAAGATTTCAGAATAATGATGATATAGAGCAGTAACTTTCTATCCCTGCACAAAATGTACCGAGCTATAAATCTTATTATCATATGACATAGAGTTCTAGAAATGCTTAAAATTCCAGTTGGTAAAACATAGCTAGTTGGTAAAACGTAGCGTCCACAATTTGCTGGTAGAAAAACTGAGGTGAATGACCTCACTATAATCACAGCAGAGGGAAGGGTGGATTTGCTTAGCTAATTACACTACAACAAGTGATCTGGTCTACAACCTCCTCTGTAATATTTATTTTTAATGAAATATACAAAAGTTTGCAAACATCTTGTCTGCCTTATAAGTATTTCCCTCAGGACTATTTAAAGATCAAAAAGGAGATTTCAAATGTGCAATCTGCTAAAAGAAAAAATAAAAGTAAGCAAATAAACAGCAAAATAAGCTCTCTATCTTAGAGTGGCAGACCCCCAGCTAATATATTCCACTCCACACCCTACACCTGCTTCTTCTTTCATTAGTCCAGTTACCCAAGGGATATCTTGAAATTATGGGCCTGGGAGAGCTCACCTGTCCCTTTTTTCTTTTGATACTCTATTTCCAGCCTCATGAGCTCCCTCCCTTTAGCACACCCATTTATAAAGTTTCCAAACTACCCCATCCCTTTGCATTCTGATCTTTGCCCTTGTTCCTCAGCTGTCCAGCACCAGGTAGACACACAATCAATACTACTTATCAATGCTGACGATTCCTGGCCCTCTCAGTTTGTCCCTTTCTCTTGCTGGGAATACCACTTCAGGATACAGCTCATTCAAGGTAAATGTATTCAGCCTCTCCCCTTGCCCTGTTCTTCTTCAGGCCAGCTAAAATCAATTTAAGACAATGGTGAGTTTGCCAAGAATCCCAAGACAACAGCACCCTGAAAGCCGAACTATTAAAAAAAATCTTTGATCATGAAATACAACCAATGCAAGTCTTCTCATGTCACTGTTTGTTCCGATGCTCCCATCCCTATCTTTAAGAATGAATCCAATGGCAACAAGGAAGTTTTGTGGGAGAAAAAAAAAAACCTATGTGGGCCCTTTCAAAGCACAAGTCTGGTGATTCTGTCTGGTACACATTTTTTTCTGAGATTTCAGTTCATCAGGACAACATCAACAACAGAACAAAAGGAGAATAGAGCAAACAGACCAAAACCGCCACCACAAAAAAAAACCAGGCTCACAGAGGCATCACCTGACTTTGTATGTGTGGGAAGAGAATGTCTCCCAGACATGCGTGGAAATCCCAACCACCAGTGCAGCCTTATCTAGCACCAGGTGTTTCTCACTGGTTGCAGAGGGCCGGGCCTCATCAGCTGCCCCAGCCGTGGTTGGAAACTGCTCGTCCTCGAATGTACAGCCTTTCAGGCACTGTAACCTCAAACCTGAGCTGAGAATGAGGTCATGACAAAACTGAGCCCCAAGATATTGGAAAATGAGTAAGGATTAAGAACAGTTTCAGATGATGATGAAGGCAAACTCCTGGCCAGAGTTAGTTCAGAGTCCGTTTTAGGAAGGCAACAGGGAGATATGGGAGTTTGCCCTGGCAGAGAGCTTGGGGCTAGTGTGGATGGAGGGGATTTTCATCGCCACTCTGGTGAAATGTTGCAGGCCATCCCATGCCCCCTAGATGGGGTTGAAATGGAAGTATCCGAATATGGAATAGGCCGGGGAATGAGAAGAATGCGGGCAACAGGAATGGCCAGGCTTCCATCTGTTCACCTGTATGGTAAGGAGGGCATACTTAGCATTTAAGATTCTGCTCCCTGGGGTGCCTGGGAGGCTCCGTCCGTTAAGCGACCGACTCTTGATTTTGGCTCAGATTATGATCTCACAGTTTCTGGAATGGAGCCCCGCATCAGGCTCTGTGCTGACAGTGTAGAGCCTGCTTGGGATTCTCTCTCTCCCTCTCTCTCTGTGCACCTCCCCCCTCCCCCACCATGCTCGCTCTCTCTCTCTCTCTGTCTCTCTCAAAATTAAAAAAAAAAAAAATAATCTGGGGTGCCTGGTGGCTTACTCGGTTAAGCGTCTGACTTTCGCTTAGGTCATGATCTCGCAGTTCGTGGGTTCGAGCCCCGCGTCGGGCTCTGTGCTGACTGCCAGCTCGGAGCCTGGAGCCTGTTTCAGTCTGTGACTCCCTCTCTCTCTGACCCTCCCCTGCTCACGCTGTCTCTCTCTCTCTCTCCTAGAAATAAATAAAACATTAAAAAAAAAATCTGTTTCCCAATTGGAATGGTGGCATAAAAAGCAAGCATTAGAGAACCAAAGATTTCTCTTCGTTCATTCCTTTCCAAAAGCTCTGCCTGCAGCCCAATGGATGGGACTGTGCTCATGCATATTTCACACCCAAATGCTTGACAAATGAAGATGTTACCCACCCTTTATTGATAGGTCATATGTGTTGAGCTTTTGCTACAGATGGGGCAAGGGATCCTGATCATCCATGTATGCTCTCAATCCCAGATCTTGATTTGGGGCCTTCATTTAAAAAAATGTCTGGTTGGCATAAATGCTTGTGAAATAGATCGAAACACATTGTTTAAATATTTACATTGAAACTCTTCCTTTGAGCTAATTATCATATTCCAGCTAACTAAACTTATCGACCATGCAGTTGTACAAATGTATACATGTTTATAATGTTTTTTAAACACCAAACAGCTAGTATCTGGAATTAATATAGTATACTAATGTTTAGCCCTCCTTTACCAAGGTTAATTGTTCATTATTCCAAGGCAATTATTTATGTGCTTGAAAGTGGGTCTGCTGAGCCTGGGTCCTCAGTGCTATGTGTTAAGATTTGTAAGAGGCAAATACGCTTGCATAAAGGCAAATTAATTATTTAGGGCGGAAAGGCTTAATCAAGGCAGTGGGCCGCTACAATAATTAGACTTCAGAAAAGGAAGCAAACAGCAGCACAATCCACGATTATTTATTATTCTGCCTCCTCTTCAAATATCAGAATTAGATCTCTAGCCCTGAAAATATTCAGAGAAATGCATATACTCCCACCTGTATCATCTCTTTCCATTACTGTAGCCAAAGGACTGTGAGTAACAGATCACTTACAGCATTTTAGAGCAAATAATCCACTTGGTCATTCCTCAAGGCTCCAAAAAATAGACCTTTGAACAATGACAGCTGGAAAATCCTGAGGCATCAGACGTAGCTAATAGAGGATTCAACTCCTGTTTTCAGGAGTCTTTGAAAACCAAAAGGCATAGTCCTCAGCACAACATGTGACAAGGCATTTATTTTCATCTATTTGCTGTAAGCTGTTGAAAACTAGAAATATCAAATTAGATCAAATGTTTTAAAATAGGTTAAAGTCGGTCCTTTCTTGCATTTTGGGTTCTGCCCAAACAGTCCTCACGTTGGAGCATCTGCATCATGAATATATATTTCATCATAAGAGGGAAAGAAAAGCTGTTACTGGTGATAATTACTGTCACCAAACTATAAGGCTAATTGTCAGAGGAGTTCTCTCTACGCGGGGACATGTATTTCACTCTGATGAAGGGCGAGGTGGGAGGGCCAGCCGTCTTTGGGCAGAACCGTTTTCTCCTTTCGGTTCTTTCAGGATGTTTAAAATCATTTCATCTGTAGGCACAGACTCATCAGGTAAAATTCCGGTGAGAATTTTGCCAAACAAAGGCTTTATTTTTGTTTTATTTTGTGCCTGCCAACCCTCTTTGAGGAATGGGAAATGTGCAAACCCACAGGGCACAGAGCCCTTGTGACTTAGGCTGAAGTGTATTTATTCTATTTATTTTTAGGACTCCAATCCAAGGATAAACAGTACCTTTCTCAAAGAAACTCCAGGCCCTTGACTGCCTTTCTCTCATCATTAATCCTCACAACTTCCCAGAGAAGCAGAGAAGAGACAGCTCTCGGCACCCCCGTTTTATAGCTGGAGAAGCTGAGGTTTGGGAAGGTTAAGTGACTTGCCCAAGGTTATTTAGCAAATTAGGAGAGGCCACCTGGGAATAGAGCTCTGGGCTCGTAGGTTCTGGGGCTGCGGCCAGGAAACACCAGCCACAAAGAGGCTCTTTTCTGCTTGATTTCGTTGATGTCCTTTTTTGTACAGAGAATAAGTAAATGTTTCAGTTCTTCTGTCTGTCTTCCCCTTTTATGCCACACCAACACACACCTCTCCTGCCTGTTCATTAGCTGTTGGGGGAAAAGTTTCCCTGGGCATCAGAACCTGCAAATAACTTCACTGATTTGCTACAATGGGCTCAATGTAGTCTATTGTTTTAGGCCCTATTGCTTGGAGGTGTTCCTCCTACTTCCTGTCCTCACTCTGAGAGCTGGGCTCATATACCTCATTATGGCCATATTAAAGAGCTGGTACAAGAACAACTAATCCATTGATGTGGACTTTCTTTAAAAAAAACCTTTAAAGAAAATTTATTGCTATCAAGAGGGAGAGGAAAGATGGTGTATAATTCGTAGAGAAGAATGGATGTCCTACAAATCAAGGTACTTTTGCGGGATGTATCGGATTAGCATCCAGTCATGCAGGGGACTTGAAGAAGAGGTGCCTTAGTGCTCAGGAGTGAGTAGTGTTGAGGGAAGGCGAGGAAGAAACCACATCTTAAGGCATACATTTTTCTGCTCAGTCACAGCGCTAGGAATTGAAGGATGACACGCCAGAAGTTTAAAAAGGTGAACTCATAACAGAGATACTGCCTGTGGGGAGAAGTGACCTGTCCTGAGGAAGGAGGGAGAGGCATATCAAAGTCCAGGAGGAAAGAAAAGAATGTCATCTTCAGGGCAGGCAATGCCTTCTCATTTGTGTACACGCTGGTTTGTAAGTACAATAGATTCTTTGGTAAAATTCTTGTACCTCCCGGGCTGAGATTTTTTTAGTTTTGAATTGCAAGTACTCCATCTAGTGGTCAGTTTCTAAAACGACAAGCCCGTGGTGTTAACTGATGTCATCCTTTGGATGCAAATTACTTAGTTCAAGATTTTTTTTTTTTTTTCCAAATGACTAATGCCTGCATCAATCATAGCAAGCTATTGAGAATTTAACTTCCGGCAGGCACAGTTGGCAGTAGCTTCCAAGAACTTAAAGTATCTGTATATTGGTAATTTAAATCACAGCATTTTTCCACTGCTGAGATCAACTTCCCTGATTCATTATTATCTAAAATTTAATTATCTTGACATTGTTTCTGGGGTGAACAAGATAGTCCCTCAGAAAATTTACCAAAATTTATGCTTAAATTCAACATTTATTCTAGTGTAATAATGAAGGAATGTAGGGCATTCATTTGGCATTGAGTTACCAAAAAGGATGCATGAAGCTCTTTAAGTGTGAGTCTTACCCTTGAAGGGCCTTGCTGCGCCAGGGAGGGGAGGAGTCTGCTGACATCTAAAGGACTCACAGAGACCTGGTGTGGCAGCATTGTGGACTGCAAGGGTCTCAAAGTGGGAACATATCCTACTGATTGTATTTGAGAAAAATTCTTCTCCTTGGTATAAAAATGGCATTAAGTAGCATTAAAATCAAATCCAAAGCCCACTTTCATGTATCCTAGTAAGTCTTTAGCACCTCTGAGACTTGCCAATCATCCTTTATGATAAAAACAGGTTTCAGCTTATTTTCTTTTCCCAGGCAACAATACCTAGTTAGAATTCCATAAGTTACATTTCACATTGTCTTTATACCTTTCTATTAATGGAAAGTGATATGGCTTTTTTGTTAGGCAATTATAGAAACTCTCCCTTTGAAATAAATTTATTTAAGTAAAAATGTGACAGAACTTGAAGAGAAAGTATTGGGTAAATAATACTACAAGAGGTATATGGATACAGCAGGTTTCATGAGGGCAGACACAGATGCAGGACGATTGGAAACATAGTATGAGGACAGAGAGTCCTCTGGGGACATCTGGGCCTGTACCTGCATCTGGATCTGCCACCTGCACTCTGTGATTACTTGGGCATGCTATTAATCTCTTTTGACTTCCATTTTCCTCACCTATAGAGTAAGGCTTTGGTTTTAGGTGAACCCAAAGACACCAATCAGACTAGAACTTCTTAAAGTGATTTTTAAAGTGGAATTATTTCCTACTTGAGTTCACCAGATGGGTGGGAGATAGGGAAGGAAATAGAACATCCTAGGAAAACCGTCATGAAAGAACGAAGGGGGACACGTGGAAAACCCGAGTACAGAGTGGTGGTGAATTATGTCTGGTGTCTGAGTTGTACTTAACCACAAGCCCCAAATTATAGTCATGTCCTCCAAAATTTTAGCTCATGCAGACTAAGGACACATCAAATCAAAGGGCTGTCAAAATATACCATTTCTTATTATAGGGTATCTGGAAAAAGGCAGTATTTTGCCCCTTAAAGCCATGCAAAGGGCTGTCCAGTGGGAATATAATGCATGCACCTTTCAGCCTACCTTCAGACAGGCCTTTCTTGGTGCAGAGGAACAGCTTGCTGACAGTGCTGGGTCTAAGCGGGGGCATCTAGGTCTGGGTTCATGTGACCTAAGGTTTTAATGACAGAGAAGCACCAAGTATGAGTAGGGAAGTGTCCAGTGAGGGTTAACAAGGCCTCCTGGGGCCTGAGATGTGGCTCCATCTTCTCCCTTCACTGATCTGCCAGCTAGGACTACCTGGAGGCTGGGCCCTGTGCTCGTGGCCTGTGTAGGTCCAGTCCTGACCTGGGCCTTGCAGTGCAGGTGTGTTACTTCATGTTAACAGGTGTGGAAACTGGGGCCCAGAGCCAGTAAGCTCCTTGCCAGAAGCCGCCTGGCTTATGGAAGTGGCAACACCAAGTTTGGGTCTGGGTTTCTGTGATCTTAGGAATGCTGATTCCAACACCAGGTGCAACAGGAAGTCTGGACTCCACATTGGGAAGCCATGGCTCCACATCTTCTCTGTGATGGACAGAGGCAGTGGGCATGCAGAGAGACTGGCCTTCCACCTCTGTTACTAAGCTAATCAGTCCTGATTCTGCCTTATGATCTTTTTTTGTCAGCCCAAGCCTCTAGTATTCATGCTGTGGTGCCCAGAATTATGAGCTCCAGCCTTTCATTTTCTTCCTCAGAACCCTCCTCCAGCCATTCACTCCCACGAGGAGCCAATCCCTGCCTAGGTTTGGAGAGCTGAGCCACTCAGTTATTTCCTCTCCTGGGTCACAGATGGGCACATGGAAGATTGCCCCACCCCATGAGGAGAGCAGATTCCCTCCCTTATTCCCTGTCTCTCTCAGGAGTGTACATGATGCTTCCTTCTGCAAGGGAAGAAGGGCCTCCTTTGTTCACCTAAGACCTATCTATGGAACATAAAAGAATAACTATGTTCTTCTAGGTGAGAACAATAACCAATTGCAAGAAAACACAATGAGCTGGATTGTGTTACTCTGAAACATCACCCAACGCACTGAATGGATACATGCATCAGGCACTGCACTAGGCAGGGTGGGGCAAGATAAGATGAATAAGACCCTCTTCCTGCTCTCAAGACCTATTAGGGAAGATGCAAAATGGATAGACACACTACATGAGACGGTTCAGTAAGTGACATGTTACTTATTTGCACCTCAGTGTTTTTCTTCCTTTATAAAATGGAGATAGTGACACCACCTGCCTTGGAGGGTGGTTTGAAGGTTAAACAGAAAAACTCATCTGTTTAATGCACTACCTGGTGTGTAATAATCAATGTTGTGCACCAATATCGTCATCATCACCATCATTTGGAAAATGAAAGTGTCAGACTTTGTATGACATTTGGGGTGAACTTTGATGGCTGGATTTTGGCAGATTGTGGGGAAAGCAGGGTGACATTTAACATGAGGTTGCTAATCTGGAGGGGGGGAGGAAGCAAGGAGGTAAAAAAGCTTAAAAGAAAAAGGATAAGTATAGAGAACTCTAAGAAATATGGCATGGCAGGAGGGCAGGTCTGTGAAGGACAGGTCAGTCAGCAGGATGGGCAGGTGGTGCTCTGGGGCAAGAGTTTGCTTGAATTCATAAGCAGTGGAGACCTACCACTAAAAACATTTGATGGGAGTAACATAAAGTTGGCCTTTATGTACAGGAGGACAGAGAGAGGACAATCAGGGGAAAGGAGACCAGTCAAGTGGCAGTTAAAGCATCCAAATGACAGGTAAACACATTAATCTGGTGTGTTCTGACCAAGGTGACTTGGGAACATACACACCATTACTCCTTGGACTTTCTCCTCTGAAGTGTGCCTTCTACTCAAGCAGAGCAATGGGAGTCCCCATCATCAGAAGCTGACCTCACATCCCATTGCCTAGTGCTCCACACAGGAGAAATTTAAAGAAAATCCAAGTCCATTCCCTCTAAGACTATGGCTCCTAGTCCTTCCTACAGGCAAAGTTTAGATGACGGTTTGTAAGCACTGTTGACCTTTCCAAATGCAATGAGGATCTCAGTACAAAATCAGCTCCTGGTCAGAGGACGGCCTGTCTCAGTATACTCCCTGACCTCTTTCACCAAGTTTATTATGAGTGGGCACAGCCCCAGAACATAGATGGTTGGACAAATCACCTCAGGAGGGGATGGAGAGGTGGGGAGGGGCTTCTAGAGAGGTGGGTCTCAGAGCTGTCTCCCCTCCCTGTTGCCTAGGCATCCTCCCCTCTGGAAAATCTAGTGGTCTCCCTCTGGCCCAGCCTGGCTCTTGAGATAGGGGGATGAGTCTTTTGACAGGATCCGTTTCAATGCTTGCAACACTTGGGTCAATCAATGCTCAATGCTTCTAATTTGGCTCATGAATAGAATTGGGTAGGAAACACCTAAAGCCAAAACCCATCTTGACATCTATGTATTTGTTAAATTTTCACTTGGAAAAGAGTGTCAGTCCCCCCCAACACACACACACACCTTGAGTATAGAATGGTGGAATTTGAGGTCTAAAAATGACAGTCAGTGATTACTTTAAATCACTCCTCCCCACCATTTCAATCCAATAGAATCAAATATGGCGAACTGTGATGCCACCTGGTATAGCCACAGAGAGGCCCCTCACACACAGACCTGAGGTCCCCTCTTCAGGCCATTTTGCCTCTGTAGTTCCATTTCTTCTTCTGCATGGGGCTGAGGGTTGGGAGCCCTTACAGTCTTAGATTCAATTCCAGTCTTAGAAAAAACGAGTGCCAGATGTAGTCATATGGTCAATATTAGTCTTATCCCCAAACCTTTTCCCTCACTGATAACTCTAGACAACAAATGCAGGACTGTGGGAAAGGAAAACATGAGTCAAGAGAAGGCGCTAGCTAGGAGCCAGGAGCTGCCCTTTGGCGTCTGGGGCAGACACGTGCAGGCTTCTCGCAGACTGAGAGGGAGAGGCAGCTCCCTGAGGGGACAGCTATTGGTCAGATGTCTTTCCTCTCTGCTTGATCCACAGACCACAGGAAAAACAAATCCTGTGACTCTGGAAAATTGTTTCCTGGGCCAATTATCATCATCAACAACATGTTTAAAAACATTAAAAAAAAAATCTGTCTCATTAGACTTCTATGAATATGTGGAGGGTGGCACCAGGAGCTTTTTATAGGAGCTGAGCATAGAACTCAGGGGTGGCTCACCCCTTATCTGTCCCTCTCCAAACTGGGGGGAACAGTTCTCAGGCTTAGCATCTATACAGAATGTCACTGTGGACACGCGGCCTGAGGGACACTTTCTCAGAACGTGGCATTCCTGGGCATACATTTATACACTGCCTGCCCTCCACCCATGTAGAAAAATAAACCACTGAGGCATGATCTTGGCCAGCCAGCAAGGCCCACTGAGTAGCAAAGGAACTCATGCCTACCTTCCAATGAGGGAGATTCAAATCCACCCCTCATCAAAATAATCACAGCCCATACTGTGTGTGCTGAGGACCCACTGCCCTTCCTTATTCCAAGGGAGAGTTGGTAGGGGTAATGCCCTTACACCCTTCCCACTGCCTTTGCAGCAGCCCTGTGGCTTCCTGGTCCATGCTACACAGGAAATATGGTCCATACTCTGAACCCTCAAGGAGCCCAAGTGACAGATGGGGGAATAGACTCCTTAGGTGCACATTGCTCCTTATAGCACCAGAGCGGAAGCAGCTTGAGACCTTGGGCTATAAGAGGCAGAGGGAAGCCACATCAGCCTGACCATGAGCAGCCTGGGGCTGGACTGGGCTGTGGGCTCCTGTTACTCACATTCCTTCAGGAGTACTGATCTCTTTTTGCAAATAAGCCTATTTTCTGAGTATTGGATCTGAGAGGGTGCCAGAAAGTTTAGGGGCGCTTCCTTTCACTTTCCTTTCTCCCTTAAGGCTGCCTTATGGAAGAAGAAGCTGTCACCAGCCTTACCTGGATTACCCTCAAGAAGAACGGTATGTGGTGCCATTTCCTCCTTCAGGATAAATACTGTACCTGACTCATCAAAGCCAAAATCTTTGGCCCCTTAATCCCAAGACTTTGAGCCAATGTTTGTCCTTTGCTTAACTCTGATTCTGGATTTAAAGGTCAGCACTTCTTCTTTTGTGCTGAGGGCATGGAGCGAGAGAGGGGCATAGGGGCTGTTCCCTTCAAAACCTCTCGAAGGAAGCTTTGTCACTACTCTCTAGAGAATGATCACTATTGTTTTTACATTTGGGGCCTTAATCAGATGCTCCAGTATCTTTCTTTTATTGCTCGTCCCCTTGTCATCCTTAATTGAGGCTGCCATTGCATTAGATAATTACATTCAGCCTCCCCGGCTCCCCTTTCACAAACCTTCTTGGAAGTCTGAGCTCATGACTCATCTTTCTCTGATATAAAGTGACTCTCTGAATTCATCAATATGTGACACGGGGCTGCCCCTGTCCCCATTAGGCACCACATCATTGACTGGTTGGTTTCACGATTAGGCTTAGGGTCATAGGAATGGTTGCAAAATTTTTGTGACATCAGGTTCTTATAGCCCATCAGTTTATACAGGATCCAGGAATAACCTCCTTGCAAATTCCTAAGTGAGTAGCACTTGTCTGGGAATGAGCCACAAACATGGCCACTGCTCCTCCTAACCAACATTCCCCACTGTGTCTTCATATAGTCAGGCTGCTGCATGTTCAGGGGACTGCCATGAGGCCATTACACAGCCCACCCCCCTTCTGGAAATGTCTGCCTTTCTACTCTTACCCTGGAATAAACCACTCCTAATGGGGTCCTCATCTGTCTTGGCCCTCTCTCCTTTCCTCTTCCCTTGGAAAGCCACAGAATTCTTAAGACTAGAGATGAGAACCCCAAGACCCACAGCAATGGCTTCCTTCTTATTATTGACAGAGCCTACACATCCTGGCTGTGCTTTCCCCAGGGCCTCACGTCCCACCAGTGTGGTGAGTCTGGAATCTCCCCCCTCCCTGCCCAGGCCACCACCTCCCGACCCTTCACACACTGAGGCCCCTATCCAACATGACTCCAGACCTTCCCTGCAAGAATCCCTGGAAGAGCTGGCCGTGTGGGACGAGAAAGTCTTATTTTTATGGAGACCATGTAAGGAGCTAGTTGGGAGTTGGCCTTGCCCTCTCAGTTCAAATTCAGGGTGTGCTTTCTCACAGAGGCAAGGAATGTGTGTTGTTTTTGAAGGAGTGTGTATTGTTTATTAGTATGAAGAATATAGTCCAGCTATATTATGGTTATCTGTGAAATGGTCTAGACAGCAATCCATTAGTGAGCTGAAAGCTGTCTGTAATCCAGTTTTGCACAAGAGTGCAACATTCCTACTGACTGATCCAAGCTTCTGCCTTCTACTTGACATAGCAATGGCTGACAGTACAGGGATGTGGAGTCAGACACACCCCTGGGATCCCTCCCTGCAGAGAGGATCCTGGGACCTGGGGTCAGGGATCTGGGTTCGACTGCTAATCGGTCCACCTTGGACACTGCTTGTCCCCTGGGAGACTCTGTCTTTCCTCAAGGGTTTAAGGACAATTGTTGTGAAGGTAGAGTGTGATCATCGGGAAGAAACTTGGAGACAATTATTCAAGAACTGTTGGTTGAATATGATTTCCAAACAGAATAATGAGTGATGCCATGAGTTGCCAAGGTTATTTACAGGTTGTACAACTCTGGAATCACTCTCTCTGTTTCCAAAGACCAATATCTTCCCCCGCTTCAAAATCTAACTATCTTACCTTTAAACATTGCTAGCTCCTCCTCAGGTGACTGGAGAATTTTCCTGATGCCTTAAGTCATACCTTTTGCTTTGTGTCAAAGACTCTCAGAGTAGCCGCCTCCCCCATACCCACCCTTGACTCAGAAAGGAGTCATGAGGAACATTGCCAGATTTAGCAAATATAAATAGAGGACATGAAGTTAAACCTGACTTCTAGTTGAACAATGACTATTTGCACAGGGCATTCTTGTAATTAGAAAATGACTCATTATTTAAGGTCAGATTTAAACTGGGCACCAGGTATTTCATGTTAGCCCTAGGCATTTAGTATGTTCATATCATGTAGGTGATGGGTCAGATGTCCTCAGAACTGGGTCATTGGAACCACTGAGTGATAGAACTCTTTTCAGTGTTAAGCAGTTTCAGGATGTTTGGGGGTCCACCCTTGTAGCTCCCCTATTTCTCATCCCCTGGTCAGGACATGCCAGCAGCTGGAGGCTTCCTTTCAGCCCAAGACCGCCTGTCAAACGAAGAGTTAGTTCCCCTTCCTCCAGGAACAGCCCTCACCCAGTGATGGGTGGAGGTTGAAGGATCAATATCTCAGCCTTTTCATCTCTGGGTAGGGGGGGGGGCAATAAATCAGGGGTGTGTGTTCTCTTCTACACTGTCCCCAAGTTCTGCAATGTTACCTCAAATGTCCAAAGGAGTGCACCCCTTATAGGCTTCTCTCTGCTCCTCTCTGTCTTACTTTCTGACTCTTCTAAGTGCTACTTGGGCCACCTGCCAGATAAAACCCCTGCACACAGATCCATGACTCTAGGTTGGCTTTTGCAGGCTTCCACCTAGGACAAAGCTGGATGTTCTTTCTCTCTCTCACTCCAGACTCTCTGTCTACCTCAGCCCTCAGAAATCACCAAAGGTTAGGGGCGCCTGGGTGGCTTAGTTGATTAGGCGTACGACTTTCACTTAGGTCATGATCTCGCGGTTCGTGGGTTCGAGCCCCGCGTCGGGCTCTGTGCTGACTGCCAGCTCAGAGCCTGGAGCCTGTTTCAGTCTGTGACTCCCTCTCTCTCTGACCCTCCCCTGCTCACGCTGTCTCTCTCTCTCTCTCTCTCTCTCTCCTAGAAATAAATAAAACATTAAAAAAAAAAAAAAGAAATCGCCAAAGGTTAAACTCATAGGGTATTTCCAGAAAATACAGAACCCGGAGCCCATGAATGATGTCAGGAGCCCTAACACACTGGTTGCTGAGATTTGTGGACACCCTAGCAACCAAAGGTGACACTCGTGGGAGAAGGGCTCAGCCTTACTGTCCTGTTACCAGCCTCCCAAGCCAGGAGCCCCGGAGTGAGAGAGCCATGTTCTGTGTTCATGGACGAAAGATGGTATCCCAGGTCCTGTCCCATCCTTCCAGGAAGTTAACCCTGCAGTCCATTCACAAATCGATTTGCTCTCCAGAACCTGTCCTGTGAGTAGATTCCAGGGTCTGTGGGGTCTTAGTTGGCCTAAGATGCTGGGAAGGGCAAGGGCTTTGAAACCAGAGCAATCTGGGCTTAAATCTTGGTCTGCTTCTACCTACCTCTGATCCTGGATAAATAGCCTCTGTTTCTTCACAATTAAAATGAGAGTGATGATGACTTTCTTGGGTGAATTACATGAAATCATGTATATAAGAGCTGAACACTGGGTGGCAGTCAGTAAAGCACTCCACAAATGCTATATTTCTTTCCCAAATATAATCTACCAGTAGAACTGAGTAGACAAGAACATGTACCCTGGCATAACGCTGTCTGTGCACTAGCAGCTTTCACACCCCTGTCTCTCACTCAGACTAGAAGTCGGGCAGAGATCTTGCTAATTGATTCTGCAGCCTTGATCTGCTAAGCTCTTCCTCCCATGTTGCCCTTCTCTTGGTTATCAAGAAGGTTCTGCAAAGATTGCCACCAGCAAGGCCGTCCAGCCTTATTCTAGAGTGGATCACACCAGTAATTTGCTGTGATGGATAGCGTGCCTCAAACAGCCTGTGTAATTGTGGTGAGCAGGCAGAGCAGTGGAGCCACCGTGTTTAGGAAATTCAGACTTGCAGGGAACACGGCGCTGCCTAAGCCACAGTCATTCCAAAATTAGACCTTTCCTCTACTCCATCATTACATGGGTAAGCAGTCAGAGCACTTCCTGAATACGAACCACATATCAGAAGTGATTTATGGAAACATCCACATGTGTGTGGATGGGTGGCAGAGGGAGAGAGAGAGCCTCAGGGTTGGCCCAGACCTCACTGCCACTCTGCACATTTCTGCTCAGACCAGGCACTGGTAGGCTCAGCCACGGCTCTAGCAAAACAGTGGCTCTACCTCCATTGCAGGGACAGGGAAGGGCCACAATGTGCTGGGGAAAAGAAATGTAAAGTTCTTTCATTCACAGACTTGCCAGGCCGTGAGGCCCCTTGCCATGCACGTTACTAGTTCAGGTGCTCTGGATCCTGTCCTAAAGGTACTGATTCAGCAGGTCTAGCTTGGGGTCCAGGCATCTGTGTTGAACACGCTCCCTCAGTCAGAGGTTCTCAAACTGTGGCTGTGCATTAGAGTTACCGGGGAACTTTCAACTATCCTGATGTCCAGGCTTCATCCCAGAGTGATCAAATCAGAGTCGCTGCGTGTGGGACCCAAGGATGGGGGCTCTTTAAAGAGTTCCAGGTAATGCTAATGTGTGATCAAGTTTGAGACTCAATGCCTGGATAATTTGTAAATCAGACAGGTTTGGGAAATAGAAGCTGAGGGACAAAAGCCTAACTAGGCATTTATTTGTCATCAGCAAACTGCAATTCAAAGTCCCTGAAGGCTTAGGCAGAAAAAAAATGGTGTTGTGGGGGCTGATTCCAAGCAGTTGTCCTGAAACCTGGCTGATCATTAGAATCACCAAATTTATACATTTTTCTAATACAGTTTCCCAGATATCAACTCAAATTCAATGAACCATAGCTATATATTTTTTAAAGCTCTCATAGGCCATTTGGATGCTCCTCAGGTTCTCGGAGCCAGTGAGTGACTTCAGAGAATGTATAAAAGGTTGAATCTTTTGATTTATAATTACATAGGAGGCATGGGGGTTTGAGCCACAAGGAAATTTAATGGTGACTGAGCATTTCTAGACATATTTTTATTTTTTTAATTTTTGTTAGAGAAAAGATGCTTGGTTGATGAGTAGAAATTCTAAAATAGATGTCATGTTCTAAATTTCTAAGCTTGTGTTTCCTTAACTCTTGGATCATCAAATAGAAGCTGTAGTGAGGTAACTTCACTGTTCAAGTTGATTTCCCCTTCTTGGTGCCACTTGTAGCCAAAGCAAGGAAAGGTTCAAATATCCCTTGCCTTCCCAGTCACTACAACAGGAAAACAAAATTACCCAGTCAGAGGATCTGTGAAGTCCCAGAATCATCTCCTGGGTGCGGCTGCAGGCCAGCTGTTTCCTGGGGGGGGCTCCCCCTGCTGACAACGTGTGGAATAATTTCTGACTTGGGCACCACCGGGGCCATTGGGCTGCCTCCTTCAGTGGTCCCCTCATACTAGGCTTGGGTTTATCTCAGTGAGGCTTCTTTGTGCCAAGCACTCCTGAGTTTTATTTTCAGCCCTGCCAAGGGCAGATTAAATGGCTACATGAATGGGAAAATGCAGGAGGCTTTGAAACAGATGGTTGGCTGGGCAGGCTCAGTGACTTGCCAGGCCCTGGATTGTGTTGCCATATGAATGAAAATCCCACCGCGGCTTGGTTTTTATTTTTCCAACCTATGGATGACAGCCGCTCCCTGGTCCCCCTGGCAGTGAGGCTTGGAGCAGTTACCTGCTATTATTTGCCTCTCATCAGGGCTCAGCTTCTTACCTCTCTGGATTTTCCTGGTTCCTTTTTCTGAAAAGGAGTGCCATTCTAGACTAATTTCCTGATGGTGTAAATGATTTAGCAGGGCTGATGAATATCAATAGAGCTGCAGATGGGTTTAAGGCTCCTAATGAATGTGACAGTCACCAGTGCCAAATATTTTTCCAACTTGCATTTAGGATGAAAACAAGCTTGAATAGTGCTCACAAAGGTTACTTCTTTAATTATGCATTATAAATTTTAAAGTCAGTAGACAGGTGTCAGCAAATTATGTCACAGATGAGAAGCTGTGGCCATGTGCTGAATGCACAGGAACCAGAGAGCCCTGGGTTCAAATCCCAACTCTGCCACTAACAAGCTGTGTGGATTTGAACAGGTTATATAATTTCTCAAAGCTTGATTGCAAAATGCATATAATAATACTTGCCCTTAGGCATTTTAAAAATAATGAGCATGAGTGGAATTCATAATTCAACAAATTATTATGTCCTACTGTGTGGATAGGGTTTACCCCTGGGTGTTGGGAAGTCAGAAAATTCTGGAAACTCATAGGTAAGGAAAACAAGCAGATCGATGGTATGCCAAGGGCAGGACGGAGAGAGCGACTAAGCTCAAGGCAATAGGATGTGTGTTGTTTTAGAGAATTAAAAAAAAAATTTTTTTTTAATGTTTTATTTATTTCTAGGAGAGAGATAGAGACAGCATGAGCAGGGGAGGGTCAGAGAGAGAGAGGGAGTCACAGATTGAAACAGGCTCCAGGCTCTGAGCTGGCAGTCAGCACAGAGCCCGACACGGGGCTCGAACCCACGAACCGCGAGATCATGACCGAAGCGAAAGTCGGACGCTTAACCGACTAAGCCACCCAGGCGCCCCTGTTTTAGAGAATTTAAAAACAGTAACACAGCTGACTAAAAGTTCATCTGCTTTTTATTATCAACATGTGCCAACAATTCTAAACAGTATCAGTGATGAGATACTCTTTCCCCCCCAAAAAAACCACTAGTTGGTCTAAGTTCTAAAGAGCTATTGTGGTTATTATTGGGTTTTGATACTATATTTGTAAGCTTCAGAGTAAATGTCATTCTTAAAATTACTTATCCTCTAATAAATACTGTATTCTATGTGGAAGTTAATTAGAAGAGCTGCCAGTTATACAATGGGCCTCCTCCACCCAGTTTTCCCTGGGAACAATGTGGAATCCGCCTGCAGGAGTTTGTTCTAAGAGAAAGTTTGTAACTGTTGGAGATTGTTGGAGCCACTGGTTCTACAGCAGCTTTAGCCTCAGTCTTGGTGGTAGCTTCCTGCATTTAGACAATTTGTAAAAACTCCAGTGGGCCAAAAGCTGAGGGGCTTGCAAATGAGGAAATACCAACCATTGTTTGACCTCAAACTCTATTAGGGTAAAAGGTCAGGGGTTGAGCAACCTGACTCCTCCTGGCTGCAGCAAGCCCCTGAGATGTAAATTTCAGTGAACATTGTGATTAGAACGGTTAAACATGTTCTTCAAGCAACTGTTAAGCAACCCCCACCTCTAACCACAAAATTCTCACTTCTGTACACCGGCTGCGCCCCTCTCCCTATATAAACCCTGAGCTATGGCTCGGCAGGGCGCTCTTCTGAGGACTTTTTGGGTGCTCGGGAGGGGCCGGCCGGCCGGACTAAAATAAACCTGAATAACCAACTCCTTTTGTGTTTTGTGGGCTTTGTCCTCAGTGATTCTCCTTTGGTAAGGGAGGTCTAACAGATAGATTTAAAACAAACAGCAGAGGGATTCTCTGGGTGGCTCAGTTGGTTAAGCATCAGACTCTTGATTTTGGCTCAGAACATGATCTCATGGTATGTGAGATCAAGCCCTGCATCAGGCTCTGCGCTGACAGTTGGAGCCTGCTTGGGATTCTCTCTCTCCCTCTCTCTCTCTGCCCCCCTTGCACTTGTTCTCTCTCTCTCAAAATAAATAAATAAACTTTAAAAATATTTTAAACAAACAATAGCTGCTTAGTGATTGTCAAACCAAACATACAAAGGTCTTGAAGAATATCGGTTCTGTCATTTATGTGTAACCTCTTGGAGACTCTGTGTTTTAAATTGAAAATAAGGATACAGAACTGTGAAGTATAATATTTTTCTTTGGCAAGTGCACATTTTAGTTTATACCTGAAATGTATTGGATTCGAATGATCTTTAAATACGCAATTTGCTTTTCTTTTTAAATTGTTGATTATTTGCTTTAACACTAAAGAACAAATCAAGAAAATAATGATCATTGATGATTATTGTGATAATTACTGAAAATAATTTTATCATATAGAGAAGGGAGTGTTAAGCAGTGATTCGCTCCAGATATCAATTATGCAGGGTATATCACCGCAATGGATTACACCGTTTATTTTTTAAAAATTGCAATTGACATAAATAGTGGTCCTTCCTCTTCTAACATGACCCAACTCAAAGATGGACATTCATTATGGAAGAACTAAGGTATCTGTAGTCTTTCTGAATACGTGACGCTGTGGCCCTTTGTATATATCAGGCATGGAGCTGACATCTTACAAACATTATTTAGGCTTCTCAATGGTACAGTGAGATGGATATTAGTATCTTGACTTAAACAATGAAGGAATGGAGGTTACACGAAGAGCTGGACTCAACACCATGGATTACCTGTTTCTGAAGCTTGTTTTCTTAACCACCATGCCATCAAAGAAGGGACGCTGATGCTGAGATTTCAATTCCTGACTAGATTGCAGGAGAGGCTTTAGGCCAGTGAGATGTTAGACTTTACTTGTCTAAACAACCACACAATCAGACAGGACACTGATGCTCATAAATCAGATCAGTCTCAGAGCTGAAATGCAGCACACCGGAATTATGGAGAACTTCTTCATTCACAGGGAATGAAGCTGAGGCCCTGAGAAATTCTTGCACTAAGACACAACTACTATGAGATCAAGAAACCAAGTTTCTGTCCACCTACACCATGCTAACTCTGGGTCTAAAGTATATAAAATAAGCTCTTTTTTCCCTTTCCATATTTCTCCCTCTCTTATTTCCACGGAGTTTGGCTTGGAATGGGGAGATTCTGCTTGCGTGATGCTTTAGACTTGAGAGAGCAGGATGACAATGTCACTGATAGAAAGGAGAAGTGTGTGGACCAGAGTTAGTGTGGGTACCCTGGCTGTGATGATTCTGGGTATCTACTATTCTCCTTGGGCTATACTGTTCAGTTTCCCAGACACTGCTTAATATTGATGGTGAAGCCTCACCTTTCCTTTCAATGTAGAAAAATGGAGGGGTTTAAGTAGAACCGTGCTTTTTCTTCTTTTATTGCGTTGCTTTGTCCTAAAAGGTTTTACAACTTTGTCGCAGCCCAGTTCGTCTGCCTGGCTTTAGAGAATTGGTATTATTTTCCAGCAAGTCTAGCTTCTGCATGTAAAAGATATAAGCCCTCCCAGGCTTCACCCCAGATGTCCTGATTCACTAGGTCTGAGGGGGACCCTGGAATCTGCATTTTCAGTGAAGGTTTGTTGCAGGTGTTCTATAGACTCCACTTTGAGATGCTCTCAAACGATGATATTGTTCTTCCGTCCTTCCCAACTCTTTATGAATGACAGGCCCTCAGTATCTGCTGTTTGAAAATTAAGGCCACTTTTATCATTCTACTGCACATATGCTATTTGGAAAAGTTTATGACTACCTCAGGCTAGGCTTATTTTAAAGAACACTGATATTGATTCTTAAGGCCATTTCTCTCAGACATTAGTTATAGTTTTTATTTTTCCGAGTTTCTTTTCTTTTCTTAAGGATCTGGGGGCACCTGAGTGGCTCAGTAAGATAAGCATTTGACTCTTGATTTCAGCTCAGGTCATGATTCCAGGGTTGTGGGGATGGAGCCCAACATTGGGCTCCATGCTGAGTGTAGAATCTGTTTGAAATTCTTTTTCTTGCCCTCTTCCCCTCCCCCACTTGTGCCCAAGCTCTTTCTCTCTCTCAAAAAAGTAATTAATTAATTAATTAAAGATCCAGAAGTTAAGGCTGAAGAAGAAGTTGCTTAATCAGCAATCTGATTTAGAAAAGCATTGGCAACATTTATTTCATAAACATTTCATATTAACTGTTAGGAAATAGATTGAAAGGTAGAGTAAGAAATCATAATCCATTTGTAGGTACTTCTAACAACAACAAAAAATAGAGCTTATAAAAAACAATGGATTTCCCTTTCCTGATAATATAGAGTCTTTTTAATATTTGTAATGTCAAGAAAAAAAGAATTGATTAGAAAGATTCAGAGAACCTAAATTCAAAGGAAACCCAACAGTCATTTTTGCAATAATGAGACCTCCCAAGCATAATGTAGTGGCAGAAATTGGAATCTAATAGAGTCTAGGAAATGTAGGGTAGTCTCTCAAAATAAAAAAATAAAATCCTAGGGTTCTTCTGCCAGTTTCTGTGACAGTCATTATTTTTACACTTACACCAAAGTTTTAAAAAATGAGTAAAACAACGGGAAGCATATGTTTCTCTAACATCTGTCAACAGTCTGTGAGACCAAAAAAAAAAAAAAAAAAAATTAACAGAGGACTTGGTTATTTGCTCTACAAGTTATTACAGGGCATCAGACAAGGTGGTTACCAATTATTATACACCTCCTGGCATTAGTGGACTGCTGGAGGATTTTACCATTATTTTCAAGAAATTCAGTTTGGAAATCCATTTGTCATATGTGACTTCATAATCAAATTATGGTAGAGCCCCAAACTGGGCCACTTGGAACTTTGATGAGCAAAAGTAAACCTACTTCCTGTTTTGTGAGAATTTCACCTAAAAGCTAAGGCAATCCATTCTAAATGAACCGTCTGTGTGGTTCTAATCTCAAATTAAGAATAATTCAAAGTTCAAAACTCTCAAGAGCCTTCTTTATCATGCTCTTCCAATCACATCCTGTCTAAGGCTCTCTGAACTTCGCATCTAAATTACTTGGAGGTGCTGCTGTCTCTTGAGATAGCAGAGACATGTTTGCTGGTCATCTGCTAGACTCTGTCTCAATTTATTTTGCCCAAGTGAGGAGTCAGATTATGACCAATCACATATCTTGAAAAGAACATCCCTAAATCCCAAGGTAAAAGAGCAAAGACAATATAACATTTTAATTTCCCTTGATGTTCAAGAATATTCTGGAGACGCTGGTTTAAAATTAGAGCAACTAAAACTTAAACAGACTTACATTTTTCAGAATTAACCACAGTGTGAACAAAAATAGAAGAAAAATCAACTTCAGGACATAATATACTAGGCTCTCAATTTCTCCAGATCGGATCTCCTATAGAGTGGGGGAAATACCTTTCTTCATAAGAAATGCTGGCTAACTTCATTTTCTTCCACAAGTAATGCTGGATGTGAAGGTCTCTGTCATCCATATTTTCAGGAAAAAAGAAAATGGAACACAGGAACATTATCATGTGTTTACATTTCATGATGACTTGTTCTTCAATCTACTTGAATTTACAGACAAAAGAGCCCTTTGGCAATTCATTCATCTAAAGCAATGAATTGTTCCTACAGTAGATGACCCAAAATTAAGTGATACAATTGTAGAAAGACTATATTTTTATTCAGGATTTTAAAATGAGCCCAAATAGATGTATAGCCTTATGGGATGTATCCCTGTTTTTTTTTAATGTTTGTCTGGTTGAGAGAGAGAAAGAGAGAAAAAACAACTAGGGGAGGGGAAGAGAGAGAGAGGAAGACATAGAATACAATGCAGCTTCCAGGCTCTGAGCTGTCAGCACAGAGCCCAATGCAGGCCTCAAACTCACCACTGTGAGATCATGACTTGAGCCAAAGTTGGACACTTAACTGACTGAGCCACCCAGGTGCCCCAGATGTGTCCTCCCCCGACCCCTTTTTAAAGCTATTTAACCCAATCTTGCTCGTCCATGGTATCTGTAGATATAAGAGCAGTACCAGAGGCTTTGCTCAAACACACCTGCAAGCTCTACCTGTCTGAAAAGTTCCAGACCTGGGCTGGTGGAAATCACAGCAGGCTGGAGCTCAGGGGATTCATCTCAGGCCTTCCGCTTTATCTGTATGACTTTTGTCTAAGTCATTTAATATCCCGAGACCTCAAAGTCTACATATATAAAATGGGAGATTTATAGGTGAAATATCTATAAAACTCTAGCTTTCTAGATTGTGTGACATAACTTGCAAAGTGCTTTTACTAGTCAAAAGAAACATACGAACCTCCAAATAACAGGAAACTCTATGAATTATAAAGATAACAGCTAACATTCATTGAGGCCCTGCAATGTGCCAAGCAAAATGCTACTGTACACTTACCACACTATTGGAAAATACTAAGTTTTTGTTTTTTTTTTAATTCTACACATTTCAGAGTAGAATGCCGCAGGAGATATAATTGCTTTTATAGACACTGCTTGATTCAGGCAATATAAAAATCATCATTATGTTATGGTCATATAACATTTATGTACAGCTTAATAAGATTGAAGGTATCAAGGATCAAGGTAAATCTTTGAAGTGACTTGTAAAGAAAATCTCCTTTTAGAAATATTCATTCCAACATGATATAAATACATTTAATATTCAGATATGCCCATTTCATTTATCTGAAGGATATGAAACATATAAAAGGCACACGGCCCTCAGGAGTGACAGTCCAAACTTTGAATTGTTTGAGGTTAGAACATCCTGATAATGGGAACATTGATGATAAAATATTGCCCAACGTTTACAATTCAACTTCAGTGAGTGTTGGTTTCCATCTCAAAACAGAATACCGATTTGCAAAGTCTTGCCAATATTTCTTGGAAAATTTGATGAACTATATTCACTAAAGTCCAAGACTCTCACCCCTTTTAGTACCTTTTTTGGCATCTGCACCTCTACCCACTTGAAAATGTGTACTTGAGGCAACTAGCACAGAGCAGGAAGAGACCAGCTAACTTTGAACATGTAAGGTATTTATGGTAGCCAACACGTTGCTAATGAAACTTTTTGATCTTTGAAAAGCAAATTGAATTAACAAGTTATAATAACATAAATATAAAAGATGATTATTATCAACCAAAATTCTTTCATCATGAATTATAGAAAATGTGTTACATATATAGAATGTTCAAAATTTTACAAGTTCCGCCCCAAATTTTAATTTACACACACACACACACACCAAAACAAAACAAAAACTAAAGATTGTGAAGCTCAACTTCATCATGAAACAAAATTAAATTTTATACTTAGAGAGGCATTTAAAATCATCAGTGTTAATTTAGTTTCAAAATTTTATTAATGTACATATACAAAAGTGTGGATATGCCCCTCACCTCTGCCAAACATCACACTTACCTACCTACTTGCAAAGCTGCAGTAACATGAAAAGGAAAAAGACTAGCGTTATTATTATACTTTCTAAAATTTATAAATATTTCAGAATATTTAAATTAAATTTAGACCACATCTCATGGATGATGATGGGGTAATGAAAGGAAAGATATTATAGGTAGAATTGGGTCCTTTTGTGATGACCCAGTATAACTGTGTCTCCACCTTCTTCAGTCTCTGGCAGACATGTGACCTTGCAAATATATACTACAAAAAGGGTGAAAATTAAAAGAGTGTTTTCTTCCTCCTTTCCTCGGGTCCCTAACTACATAATTCACTAATCGTCTACGTACCAAAACTGTATCAGCTACTCATAAGAAAATATCCATGTTGTCCTAACAGACAGAACGATTGAGCTCATCTGCTAAAAAATGGGCAGATACAAGCTAGATTTGCACAGAATTCTTGTATCAGACCAGTAAGGTGTATCATTTGAGGGCTATAGGAGCATGCTCTTGCTCTAAGGATAGACACAGCTATTGTTGGCCGGCCAACTATTCCCACACCTTTGTACTAAAACTTGACATTTTTCTAACAGTACTTTCAAAGATATAAGGTGAAAGTTTGGGAGAATCCATTCATTCATTCATTTTTTCAACAAATATTTGTTGACTGTCTACCATTCTCTTAGTAGGAAGTCCAGGGGATACAACGAATAGACAGCAAATAGTCTTTGCCCTTGTGAAATCATATAATAATAGGGGAGACATAGGTAGTTAGCATAGAACGTAACCAATGCATTCATGTAAATGAATTTTACCAAGTTACTTTTTTCTATGGTAAATGGTACCTTTGGTACAAAGAGAGAACTGGACACTTGACTGGGGAAATGAAATATAACTGTGTCGTCCTTCCTTAACCTTTCTCTGGTCTATATCCCCTTCTATAGAACTTTAGAGTGATGCCACTCTAAAGTTTTGTATTTGCCACCAAGACATGTTAGAAAGATGGTTAAAATTTTATGTAGAATAACAGTGCCAAGTACTAATCAATGTTTTTTTTTTTCCTCTTGGTGTTTCCTTTCTTTAGTAACAGGGAAAACCTTATATTCACATTGCTCTTTAAAACTACTTTCATTAGAGTCTTGGAGTTTTTTGAACAGGCTTATAGGGAGAAAGCTAAGTAAAGGGTTTGATGTTTTTTTTTTTTTTAACTAAATGAAGTCAAGGCCTTTATATAAGAGTAAAGTAACAGAATGAAGTTAGAGAGGCCACAGAGCTGGTGTGTACATTACAACTTTAGGTGAGTGAACTTGATTTCTAGCAATAAACATTCTATCAAATTCAATTTCCTTTCACAAACTTATAGTGCGTAAATGCAATTTCCCACTCCAAGCAAGTATGTCTCTGAGATTAAGGATATAGTCCAGAGAAGATAACAATAAAGTTTAGAGTCAGTATTTCTCCAAGGAAATTCTTGCAAACTAGTCAGAGAATGATTTAATGACAACAAGAAACGGAATAAATATAAACATGGGGAGAAAAAGACCTTCTCTCCAACCTTGCTGTTTATGTTCTTAGTGTGTTTAAAGTAAACATCTTACATTTTCGAGCCATTATAGATTAAGATGTTCTGGCTAACTCAGTGCTTTGTGTTTGCCAAACTCTGTGCCAGCATTCTTTAAAGTTCTTCATTAAACTGATCCCTAAAGCTTGTGATCCTCTGGTTTTCATCACAATTTCAGCCATGGCTGAATCAAATAAGTTTCAGATTTTATCCAATTTTCTATTTCCGTTACTCCTTAGTGTCACCCAATGTTTTTAGCTGGGTGCTTATTGCCTTGGGGAACAAGTGATGGTGCCTAAAGAGAGAAACAAGGCTTATTTTTAAAAAAATTTAATTTAGAATTTATTTATTTATTTTTGAGTGGGGGAGGAGAAGACAGAGAGGGGAAGAGAGAATCCCAAGTAAGCAGGCTCCTCATTGTCAGCACAGAGCCTGACACAGGGCTCGAACTCACAAACCATGAGCTCATGACCCAAGTCAGAAACAATAATTGGATTCCCAACTGACTGAGCCACCCAGGTGCCCCAAGGCATTTTCTCTGATTTGTTCCAAGGTTCACCCCTCAAAGGAAAACTAAAAGGATGCTTGTGCAGAAATGATGTAACAGATTTGTAAGAATGCTTGATCATGTAAGTGCAAGGCTTACTGCCCCAGAGGTTGGAAAAGATTTCCTGGAGCAGAGGGAAGGGCAGCAGGAAGGAGATGCTGGGGCCTTGTTGGGGGGCGGGGGGGGGTGGCTGGCAATCACAAACACAGTGAAATGGAAGAAACCTACCCCTCTTTCCTGGACATAGCATGGGGAGCAGCAATATCCCAGAGTGGAAATGGTTACGCCTTGTATGCCAGAGACAACCACATGGTGTACCCCTGCCCAGGGTGGTTTGGAAGAAGCAGACTCATCTTCTTATGTCCAGGAGATGCATGAATTAGTGGAGACCCAAAGCCTTGCCATGGGGTATGAGGGATGACATAGCAGCAAGGACCAGTCAGGAATGAGGTCATTTCAGGGATGTGGGCAGGAACATATGATGACTCCAATCTCATGGATAACCTCCATGCCACCCCTCCATCCTGTGCCTTGGAATCACTTATATTCCCAATAACTTAGTGTATCCCCTGGAAAAGAGGTAGAAAATACTCTTTATTGACTAAAACTAAGATTTTCTTACCTAATGGAATGGAGGATGAAATAGAAACAGAGTTGAGTTACCAAAAATAAAATAAATAAAGTTCCCTTTCTTTCACACCTAAATTTATGGACAGTATTTTAACCTGGTATGTTTCTTATAAAGAGATTGGTATTTCAGCTGAATTAGGATTTGTTTGTGGTGATTCTGGACAGGTAATTGTTTTAGTAAACAGATTTTCTGTCTTTTAGTCACATGGTTTGGTTTTGTTTGGTTGGTTTGAAGGAATCAAGAGGAAGAGAAGGAGATCTCTTTAAATTAGAGAAGAACATGGAAGTGGCTCCACTTACTAGTTTGAATCCTGAATTGGCAAAGCTTTTACTAGATAAACTAATAATGTTTGATAAAATTGGAATCATAGGGGTTAAAATTGTTTGGTGTCAAATTTAACCTTGTTCTCAAAACTGTTATCAAAGTTTGAGAAGTGGAATGTAATCAGTGATTTTGTAACCTTACCTATATATCAAAATCATCCACAGGACTTTCTGTATGTATATATACCCAGAACCTACCAAATCAGAATTGGTGGGGCCTTGTTCTTAAGTAAGCCTATTCTGGGCAGTCATTTTTTAAAATGTCACGAGGCCCTAGAATAGCTAGTGTCAATGGAGGTGTGAGAAACTTCTTCTGATGCAACAGGATGCAAGTATTATCAAAAACCATGTGAAAGGACATTGCTGCATTTGTTTAAAAAATTATTAAGCACCAATAATCTGATAGGCTCTCTAGGAGTTATTACATACAGATAAATAGGCTCTGAAGACTTGCACGCAAGATAAAATGTTGTTTCAGCTTCAACACCTAATGGGAACAGTGTCACAGAAACCCTAAACTAAACTAAAGTTTAGTGTCCCTGCAAGAGTTGAGCTAGGACTTTCCTCAGAAGCCCAGAGCCAAGCACGCCTCCTGAATTCTTCCACTCATGGGTACATTCCCTGCTCAACTAAGAAGCAAATAATGTCAAGAGGCCTGGCAACTCTCTTTTATTGGCAGGGGTTGTCAGGGGTGAGGTGGTAAGAGTTGGAACTTCAACAAGGCAGTGAAGATGCTTTCTCACTAGTATGCAGTGGTGAGTCCTGACTCTCTCCCACCAACTCCACTCTCCCTGAGCCGAGTTGTGAGTCAGGCCTGGGATCCCGTCATGCTCCCACTGCTGACGGCCACGAGGGATTTGGCAGGTGTCAGGCCTCGTCTGACAACTCCATGTAAGACAATGTCTCCAAAATGCTGCTTTGATTATGGCATTGTTCCACAACCTTCTGTGGAACCCCACTGCCCACTGATGGCCTTCAAGGCTCTAAGGATCTGACCTCCCTCTGCTAGCCTGTTCTCTTCTGGCCCTGTAGTAGTTCTCCCCTGGCCAGTTTTATTAGATCTCAAGTCCCTGCCCACCTCTAAGCTTTGTTCTTTCTCTTCTGTCTGCCCAGAATTTCTTTCTTCTTATCTTCAGCTACTGAGGCACCCATTCTTTCAAGCCCACATCAAATGCTCCCTCCTCCATGAAGACTTCTGTATTAGCTTGCTTGGGCTGCTGTAATAAAGTACCACACAGTGGCTTAAACAGTGATGCTTATTTTCATACAGTTCTGGAGGCTGGATGTTCAAGGGTAAGGTGTTAGGAGACCTGAGTCCTTCTAAGAGCCATGAGGACAGGCTCTGTGCAAGGTTTCTCTCCTTGGCTTATAGATGGCCCCTTACTTAGTGCCTACACCTTGTCTTCCCTCTGTCCATGTTTGTATCGAAATTTCCTCTTCTTACAAGGATACCTGTCATACTGGATTAGGGCTCCACCTTAATGACCTCATTTTGACTTAACTACTCCTTTATAGATGCTACCTCCAAATACAATTACATTCTGAGGTACTAGAGGTTAGGATTTCAACATATGAGCTTTGGGGGAAACACAATTAAACCCATAACAGCTATATTCCAGTTGCTCATTTCAGCCAGAAGTGATTTCTCCTCCCTTGTGCTGATTATCTCTACAGCACATAACACTTAGCAGCAACTGGACTTCTATCTTTGTTCCCCAACTGGGGACTGTCACATAGTGCTCTACATGGTAAGCATTGAGTCTACTCTAGTAGAAGCAGCTTCACAGACCCTGGCATGCAAATCCTCCAGATGAGTGGTCCCCTACACCCTCAGTAAGCCTCCTCCTTCTTTGCCCAACTCTGATAGCCATCAGAGATCAGGCATCTCTCTAGAACCATGGACTTCTACTCTGAGTTGTAAGGTCACCAAGAATCAGTAGTTTTTGATCCCCAAACTCTGTGTGCCCTTTTGGGCTCATATATGTAGACAATTCAAGTATTATGTGAAGCAATGATATGAGTGCAAAGGGAAGGGAGTGTTTATGCGAAAATGAGGAAGGCTGCTTTGGAAAGGCTTGCCAAATGGGAGCTCCTTAAAGTAGTGCAAAATTAAGCACAAGTGAGACAACTGTAAGATTCAGGGAAAAAATAATTACAATCTGGAGGCCTGTGTTCTTAGATGACAGTATGAGTGTTTTTAAGTTCTCATAATGAAGACTAATTTTAAAAAAGCCAAACACTGGAAACTGTAGATGGTGCATTGTTTTTTTCTTAAAGAAGCATGTTTATTTCAAAAAATTTTAATGTTTTTTATTTATTTCTCAGTGAGAGAGAGAGAGAAAGAGAGAAGAGAGAGAGACAGCGTGAGCAGGGGAGGGTCAGAGAGAGAGGGAGATATAGAATCTGAAACAGGCTTCAGGCTCTGAGCTAGCTGTCAGCACAGAGCCCAATGCAGGGCTTGAACCCACAAACCGTGCGATCATGACATGAGCCGAAGTCAGACTCTTAACTGACTGAGCCACCCAGGTGCCCCTGTAGATGGTGCATTGTAAACGGGATTTGTGAAAGATTGCTCCAATATCAGACCCAGATTCAAAGAAAACACTTTCCCATTCCTACACCAAATGATTCCTGAATGAATACACTGTTTTGTATTTTAAGTTAAAAGGAAATGTTTATGGTATGTATGTATTATCTTTTTTAAGATGACTCTTCATTTTATGTAACTTTTCCAATCAAGGATCCAGTTTCCCATCTCTTCTGAATAAGTTGCATGTCAGTGAAGGATTGTACTGAGGTGTGGTTTTCATAAACAACGAAGGCACTAGAGCTGCCTATACATTTGCTAAGCTCCAGGCAGCAGCTGACAGACCTCAGGCTTGAGGAATGATATTTCTTTCCAAACAAAGGGCTCAGCGCAGCTGCCTCAGAGGCCAAGTCCTGAACAGAGACACTGTCTGGAGAGTGGCAGCAGAGGCAGCAGAGGCATCACAGCCCAGCCCCCTCCTGCCCAGGGAGGAAGGCCTGCACTGGGCTCTCCCAGCCATACCCACCCACCTACATGCACAGGTCAGTCCACTCCGCGGTGTTTGATCCAATGTTTATGGAACGCCTCCTCATACCAGGCAATTCTGCTTTGAAAATGCTTTGCAATCTTTTCCAGAGCCAGTGCACTCCACACATAATCAATACATTCCTCAAAGCCTCCTAGGAAATGAAACGTTTTACAATTACCCACAACAGAAGGGATGTCTAATCCCCACTCAACCTGTCCGCTTTAAGAGATCAGGGTGTCACATGGAACACACCTGAGTGGTTTTTGTTTGTTTGTTTGTTTGTTATTCTATACATTAAAGAAATAAGAACCACTGCGGATTACTGGATAAAGTTAGGAATAGAGATAGTAATTCCTACAGATTTTCAGATCAACTGAAATGTAGCCAGTTGTAGAAAACCTTGATGGGAAACACATTCTTTATTTTGTAACCAATGGACCTGGTGGGGGCAGAATGTGATAGAATGAACACGCTCTCGAAGGGAAAGGCAAGATCTGGTCCCTGTACCCAAACAGTGTCAACAGGAGAATGTTCCTCATCGCACAGCCGTCAGAGGCTGTGGGTCCTACTCTAGGATGCCTCTTCATTAGTTAGTAACGGTTCTCCTTCCGGCACCACCAAACTGGGCTGTCGTGTCTCTGCCTGCGGTACAGAATCAACTGTACAATCATCTGGAATGTTTTTCTTACGGAAAAAGTTAAAAGGATTATTAATTCTGACACTACTTACAGAATTACACTGCAAATCATCAGCTATTTCCCCCTCATATTAAATCTGAGATACAGGAAATTAACCCGCCTCCCACAGTCCTGTCACCCCATTACTTATCTGTAAGCTTATTTCCTTTCATTCTTCTCCAAGTTCTTTCTCACTCTTATTTCCCCTTCCTGATTTTTGCCTTCCTTGCCTTCTTCCTGATTGCCTGCTTTCCTTTATATCCTACACCCAAAGGAATTAAACAAACAAACACAGAAAGCTCTTGAGTTGAATATAGAGAAGAGACAAAGAATCCTAAAGCTGGAAAGGCTATTAAGGATGTAATTGAATTCCTTCCATTATTGACAAGCACAGTGAGGCGCTAAGACTCAAAAGCTGTTATGGCAGAATCTTTGGCTCCAGCGGCTTTTGTCGGTAGCTTTCAGGTTGTACTAGTGCAGGGACTTGCTAACGCAAAGACCATGCCCTGCTCTTTGAACTTACTGAAGCTTCCCTCCAAAAAGCAGCGAGTCTTAAATGCCATGTGTGAAACTGCTCTGTCACCTGGATAACACTGTAAGTGTTTAAATGTTTTTAAAACTCTGTGTATCACCAAGGTACTGTAGTGACATAGCTCCTCAGTTCTGAAGTCACATCCAGGCATGATGAGGACTTGTGTGAAAACTTCATTTAATCAGGTCTCTGGCATGCATCCTCAGTGGAAGGAGTTAAATGAACACCTCCATAGGATACACACTTAAATTATCTCATGTAAAATAGCCCAGCCTGGGGGCGCCTGGGTGGCTCAGTTGGTTTAGCGTCCGACTTTGGCTCTGGTCATGATCTCATGGTTCATGGGTTTGAGCCCTGCATCGGGCTCTGTGCTGACAGCACAGATTTGGATTCTGTGTCTCCCTGTCTCTGCCCCTTCCCCCCCCCAAAAAAAATTAAACAAATTAAATTCACCAAGAACTCTCAGGAAAGTGATAATAAAAAGGAGAGTACCATATGCTAGGACTGTGTGTTATTCTTGTCAGCACCCAGAATCACGTGTGAATCCATTCTCTTATGGAGAATTGACATTTTTCTCAGTTTAAACAAGAATAAAATTCGTCTTTTGAATAATCTGAACATGTCCCATTTACTTATTTATTTATTTACTTACTCCTTATTTACTTCATATTTGGCATCGTCACTTCCTGCCTTTGTTACTGACATTCTCCTCCAGGAGATATTCTGCCTTTGGCTCAGGAATTTCTAGAATTAAGTTCATGGCCGGAGTGTTTTCCAAGTATAAAATTCTGTATTATGGCACAAGTAATGAGAAATACAAGAGCATTCCTCAGCCTATCATCTGGTAATCACCCCCAAGGGATATTCTATCCATGGCTCTTATTTCTTTTAACTAAAGGATGTGTTTTGCTGTTAAGAAATGCAGTGCCATTGTACTAACTTTTCCTCTCTCTCATCTAGGTTTACAGGGACCATGGGGAGGATCTATGCTCTGGTATCCAACACTGGTTTAGATTGAGGTGACTCACAGAGAGGAGGCGTGAAGAAAGAGTCATTCTTTCAAGTTGGCTGAACTCAACTTAGCACCCTCAGGGCCTAAAAATCCCTCTGCCCTTCTTTAGACACACAACACCTTGGAATAACATCACATGGGTGACAGAGATTCTACCGGGTGCCACAGTACACTGGCACAGAACAGAGGGCAGACAGGGCACTAAACACAGAGAGCTGACCGAAAGATGAGGGACGAGTGGGATGGACACCCTTAATCTCAGCCACTGAATCAGGAATCAAAGCAGAAAGCGGGAGAAAATGAATCCAAGTCTCATTCCCTCTGAATGTAAAATAATTTTAAAAGAGTTTTCTGAGGGCAGAAACCACCACCAAGGCTATAGAAGTCAGGCTAGCTGTGGTCTGTGACTGGTCTGACAAAGGCTAACTCTTACCCAGATGTCCAATAAAAACACTTAGCAAGTATCATTTCCATAAGGCTTTGTCTACTCGAAACACAAGCCAATTGTTTGGGCCCAATTTATGAAGCAAGGTCTTTCGAAGGTTATGGGGTGAGGAAGCCTGATGACAACTAAATTGCCTTAAATGGAGCTCAAAATACCACCTTAAACATTCTCCTCTCCCAAGAAATGCTTCATCATAAATCAAGTGGCTCAAAACGTATTAAAAATGACAAATAGAGCAAGCACTTACATTTCATTTTTTTCTTTTAATTCACCAATGCATCAAAGATTTCTGAAGGATATATTCCACACAAAAGAGATGAAGTGCACCAGGAATGCAAGATTCCAGGGATAAAAGGGGAGATTAAAAATCAAATGGTGGACCAGACTTAATGCTGAAAATTATTCTGAAAATAGACGTACTCATTTTAGAACCAAGATATGAGGATGGTCTGTTCTGAACTTGTAGGGAGTGGTGAATCTCACAATAATTGGACACATGTTTTTCATCTTAGAAGAACTTATGAATCCATTTTAATGCATTAAAGTTCACGGGGACTATTTGTCCACAAGTGAGCTTTCTCCTCCCTTTCCCCACCATGCATACTTTAATGGGGTTTTGATTCAATGGGGGAAGAAAACCTTCCAAAACTCACTAATGTTTCCTGAGTTGCCATTAGGCTAGCTTTAGAAAGAGTTTTATAGCATGTGTGAAATGAAACTTTCTGGGCAATAATCTTTAATATTCTAGTACTTTGGGATAACAATTTATTTTTTATGTGCCCCTTTATATGTAGAAATTAATTCTCAGTAATAAGAATTATTGAGTGCCTAACATAAGATGCAAATTTGTCTTGAGCTGGAATAGATTAGGATATAGATCGGGCAGAAAAGTCCAGTCTGGCAAATCATAATACATTTCCTCAAAAGGCACTGGTTCTGAGCACTTGGAGGTTTCAGTAGAAGGAAGGAAGGAAGGAAGGTAAGGAGGGAGGAAGGAAAGAGGGAGGGATGGAGGGAGGGAGGGAGGGAGGGAAGCAAGGGTAAACTCCCTGAGAATAACCCTTATTTCTCCTCCTTTTCTGTTGATTATAAATATCTGAAAAATTCAACCAATTCTAAAGGCAGTGAACCTGACTTTTTTCCCCACAACTTTTTTCAGTCTATTTGGAAACATCTGTTTTTAATTGCATTTGGATTTGAAAACTAATTTCAGGTGAGATTGAGTTCAAGCTCCAATCAAGTTGGAGCTGAGAGATTATTGCTTATCCATGCATCCCAAAATTCAGGGAGGCTTGAGGCCAAGGATACCATACTTTCTGAATGCATGCACCAGGTCCATATGTTTAGAAATGAGAAGGAATGGCCTAATTCTCTCTGGGAAACTTCTTTAAGGCCATGATTGGGGGTTTTAGGTTACAGCTTTTAGATTCAGGATTCAATTTTGGGAAAGGTCATTGGGAGGACAATACCCTCCCAGGCATTCCAATACATAGAGCAGGAGACTAAGCTTTCATATGATCAAATCAAAATCAAAATATATTTTGGGTTGTTCATTGAAGAGACCATAAATCCACCCCACTCACCCAGTATGAAAGAAACTGAAATAAACGTGCTGCTGTATAACCACTATCCTCCACATCCCTCCACAGTCTTGCAATGGATGACATGGAGCCTCTCTGCCCACTGTAGTCCTTGAACGGTGAAGAGAGAAGTATGACTCAAGAATTCGTCTTTGTACAGGTACTAGGTCTGCCTTTCCCACTCCAGAACCTGCTGAGACTGGGGATTCTGGGGTCAGTCCCAACCTTGCCCCTCACTCACAGCATATTCCTAGGCTCTCTGCCTCTAAGTATTCAGTTTTAAATGAGGCTCTTACTTTTCTGCTTCACAAAAACATTCTGGGAGTACTCATTACTGATCTGTCATAAAGTACTAAAAATCATAAAGATCTGCTACAGTGCAAGAGGCTATTTTGATTCTCTTTAATGGCCGAGTCCAAGAAATAAAAGTAAAATTCATGCCAAGAATTCTTAAGTGATTATTTGATATTCTGTATGAAAATCCAGAACGTGAGCCTTGGGTCTCTCACTTTGTAATTCCACATGACTAGTACCAGTTTTATTTAGCTGATCCACCATAAGCACTGCTATGATTTTTAAAACTCAAAGTACCAATGAATAAAAGAACATAAAAATATATTTCAGTTTGACTATAAAGCTATTATAAATTTTAACAAGCTAAGATACTGAGAACACAGAGTGCCCTCCTATTTGTACCCTACATTCAAAGGATGTAGACAGGGTCAACACGAGTATTAATTTTCATTAAATTAATTAGCCAATTATTCCAAATGTCTTACATACCATAAACTATTAATACATGAGATTCACTTTTATTGAATGACAGAACACCAGCAGTTATTTGTTAATCATTCCAATGTCCTACTTCTGAGGGAAAAACCACAATAGTTTTCCCTGAAGAAAGTACTGTTTCCATGAAGCTTTTTTGTTCTTATTTAGAGCCCACAATGTGATTTTTTATTGCTGATTATTGGTTTATTTATTCTTCTTGGTATATATTTATAGCTATATAGTTATAGTTATATAAATATACATATTGTTTTGAAAATTGTACATTTCATAATACTTCATTTCAAAATATTGACAAATATGTAAGACCATTTGTTCTCTGTGCAAATTCAAAGGCATTAATTAGAAAAAAAACTATAGTTTTACTTTCATTAAACATTTAGAAATTTAGTCGGGAGGTTTTAATTTCTAGGACCTGATAGTATAAGAAAATGCTGTATCAAGACATTCACATAAATCATAAAGATAAAGTACACATCTCCAAGTTTGGTCATTTCTGGCCACAATGTATTGAGCTGGCTGCAAAGTGCAAGGAAATAGTGACTCTTTCGCAAGTTGAAACAACTGTAATATCCATGGCAAATGTTTTGTATAATTTACTGTGACTTTGTTATGTTGCTGTTAATTTGCAAGCCCAACAAAAACAGATTTAGCTAAAATTTTGGCTAATCTAGGGGTGCCTGGGTGGCTCAGTCCGTTAAGCATCTGACTCTTAGTTTCAGCTCAGGTAACTATCTCCTGATTTAGTGGGTTCGAGCCCCGTGTCTGGCTCTGCCCTGGTAGTGTGGAGCCTGCTTGGGATTTTCTCTCTCTCCCTCCCTCTCTCTGCTCCTCCCCAACTTGCACTGTCTCTGTTGCTCTCAAAAGTAAATAAACCTAAAAAAATAAAAATAAATTCTGGCTGATCTAATTCTATTGCCTAAGCTGAAAGGAGTTTAACAAACAAACAAACAAATCTGAGCAAGAATCATTTCAGCATTCCATGTTGCTGGTCCCAAATTAGAATTCTAACTCTAATTCTAAGGCATCTTCCAAAAGTAGACAAAAAGAAATAAGCACTTTTGATTTATCGGAGCATAAACAGCAAATAATGTACTTAATTGGGAGAATCAAGATCCTACTTAGAATATACGATAAACATAGCCACAAATAAAGGCTGACATTCTAATATGCCTGGAATGTCCTTAAAAGCAGTAACACAGAGAGATATGATAACATTACGGGACAGCCTAAATATACCTTAGGATCTGAATATTTTTTTAAAAAAAATTTAAATTTTTAAAAATATATTTCTGAGAGAGAGAAAGAGAGAGAGAGAGAGAGAGAGCAGGAGAGGGTCAGAGAGAGAGGGAGACACAGAATCTGAAACAGGCTCCAGGCTCTGAGCTTGCTGTCAGTACATAGCCCAACACAGGGCTTGAACCCATGAACCGTGAGATCGTGACCTGAGCCAAAGTTGGACACTTAACCGACTGAGCCACCCAGGTGCCCCCAGAATCTGAATATTTTAAGGGAAACTGGGAATCATTAGAGAAAACTGGGATGGAGGTAAGTTTTGTCCTGCATCCTTGTTATTTTGGAGACCGATTAATGTTAAGCATCTCTTTCTAGGGTGGGTAGTATCTCTAATCATATAGCAAAATCAATTATGCACTCAAATGTGCTAAGTAGTTTTGAATAATAATATAAAAACATTTTCTAAATAACTTCTGTAGAGCTTTATTTATCTGGTTTCCATCTGAATTTCTTCTTCAGCGCATGGGACCCCTTCAATAGGAAATCATCTGCCTGTAGAAGGGCCAAGCAGGCAGGTTCACCCACAGGATGGGTCTCCTCACTTTGGGTCAGGCTTCTCTGCCCACCAGGTTCTGTCCCATCAGTAGAGAAGGTGCTTTCAGGAGTTTCATGTATATGGATCTTACCAAACTCTGATCAGTTATGGTATACTAAAGTATACCATACTTTATACCATGTATACCGTGCAACCCCAAAGGCTTGAAGTTTCTTAGATACATTTTAAAACATGAGTAGAAATTCTTTCTTCAGCTTTTTTACTGGGAGATCACAGAGGGGGTGAGGATTGCTTCCTAGCATGCTCTCATTTCTTTTTCAACATAGTTATTTCCTAGACTAACATTAGCACACATAAAATATCCTTATGAAGTTAAAAAATGAACAACCGTGAAAGACTAGGCAAAAGTATTTCTTTTTTTAAAATTTATTTATTTTGGGTTTTTTTTCTTTTTTAAAATTTTTTAATTATTATTATTTTTTTACAAATAGTTTATTGTCAAGTTGGTTTCCATGTAACACCCAGTGCTCTAGATGCTGGCGAGGATGTGGAGAAACAGGCACCCTCCTACACTGTTGGTGGGAATGTAAGCTGGTACAGCCCCTCTGGAAAACAGTGTGGAGGTTCCTCAAAAAGTTAACAATAGAACTCCCCTAGGACCTAGCAATAGCACTGCTAGGAATTTACCCAAGGGATACAGGAGTGCTGATGCATAGGAGCACATGTACCCCAACAATAGCCAAAACATGGAAAGAG
Source organism: Hyaena hyaena (assembly GCF_003009895.1). Classification (NCBI taxonomy): domain Eukaryota; kingdom Metazoa; phylum Chordata; class Mammalia; order Carnivora; family Hyaenidae; genus Hyaena; species Hyaena hyaena. The sequence continues at coordinate 2,247,420 of NW_024080737.1, read as the reverse complement.
CCTAAGTGTCCATCAACAGACGAATGGATCAAGAAGATGTGGTTTATCTATACTATGGATTACTACATGGCAATGAGAAAGAATGAAATCTGGCCATGTGTAGCAACATGGATGGACCTTGAGGGTGTTATGCTGAGTGAAATAAGTCAGGCAGAAAAGGACAATTATCATATGTTTGCACGTATAGGAGGATTGGGAGGAACTTAAAATTTATTTATTTTGAAGACAGCACAAGTGGGAGAAGAGCGGCAAGAGAGAACAGAGGATCCATAGCGAGCTCTGTGCCGACAGCCTGTCAGCCAAAGCCTGATGCGGGACTTAAACTCAGGAATCGTGAGATCATGACCTGAGCTGAAGTCAAACACTTAACCGACTGAGCCACCCAGGTGCCCCTTGGCAAAAATATTTCTTAAGTGATGGCCAAAAATGGATCTAAAAGAGAGAGTTTATTGCTATTCAAGTCCCCTGTTGATTTGTTGATTCTTCATCAATAATAGACTTGGTATTGCCACTGATGGCACAATGAATACCAGCACCCTGAGTAAACATAGATTTTCAGGCTTCTACTTCCCAGTGCTTAACAGCAAACAAACAGGGCAATGGGGAGCAAAGGCCACCAACTACCGAACCAACCAAACAATGGCACACGGAAAGAAATTATTGCCACTGAATAGCACTTATCTGGCATTTAATCTCCCTAATACTTGCGTTTCTGGAATGGCTCCACAGCATAAGGTATCAGGGAAAAAAATATATATCCTCATATTTTTATGCCCTTAGAACTCAGCATCCCTAAGTGAGTCTGGGAGGACAGCCACAGGTAGTGTCTGATGGACTGTGGTGATTGGCTGCATCAATTATAGGAAAGCAAAGTAGTCTTTTAATTGCCCACCGACACATTTATAAGCTCAATGCCTCCATACCAGCATTGACAGACTTTGGGAGGGGACTGCAGGTGAGAAAGAACACTACAGAGATGAAGTAGGAAGAGAGTGCAGAATAGGACAGAGGAGATTAAAAACTGTGCTAGTGTGTTAGTGGCAGCGTAATGGGCGGAATTAAGAGCAGTAACAGGGAGGGTGCTCCAGGCTTCTGAGAGGAGAGAGGCAGCGAACCCTAAAGTGACCGAAAGAAACCCCAGCATCAGTGAAACATGTCAAGCAAGGGTCTTGCGTTGGGGGAAACGAAGAGTCATTTAACCAACACATTCTGAATAATCTCATTGTCTGCTTGTAGCACTCAAGGTTAAATTAGCAGTGCCAGTCGAGATATTTCGAGAAGCTCTCCAAGGCAAAAACCATTACTACTGCAGAACAGAATGGCTCCTTCTGCAAATGCACTGGCTGGCTATATTCTAACTCCAGCAGGTAGTATTAAAAGCTAAAGAACTTCTAGGAGTGATGATCGGATTAACTACCCTTGTTTAGGGAGTTAGGAATACTGGGATGTGGAACCTCAGTAACTGGGAAAGGCAAAGCCAGAAACTGAAAGCAATTACACAAAGTAGAAAACTGGGTCCCGTATGAGTCTGATTATCATAGCACCATGGTTGGCTAGGTGCAGAACAAGTCCATGCAATTTTACCTCTGTATTCTATTTCTAATTTTTTAGTTATGTTGCATCAGTATTAGGGTTAGCATCAGGAGACAGCAGACACACAGACATCTGACTGCAAGATTCTGGGTAAATCATTCCCACTTGTTTAACATCAGACTGATAAAGCTTTTATTTAAAAACATTTGTGGAGTTATAACTGCAGAGGTAGAATGCACAGTTTCTTACATATTACAACCACATGTTAAGACGATAGGCTTCAATAAAAAATTACCTTCAAACACATTTTGTATATGGGGGATTTGCTTTATCCCCTAATGCTCCAGGTTAGAGAAACCATTGAGCACACGTTCCTTTGCAAAACTTAATTTTCTTTTGAACTCTGCATTGACCTTAAGTTTAACATCATTCCAAATCCAGTCTACTTTACCCACACAAGATATTGCAGCTAAGCAAAACTGTTCCGGAAGCCTCATAAATTGTATGAGCAGCTCATTTTAGGCCTGAGGGAGTAAATTGAAGAGAGCTAGTCTGTCATATTGTTTTAGGCTGTTTGCCACAGAAATTCAGGATGTGTTCTAGATAGATTGAACTAGTTACGGTGGTGTCTGTGTGTGTATTATAAAATATATACATATAATTCATATTCTGTTATTATAGTGACCTTAACCAAGTTGTCCCTTTATTTTCGTTCCTGATGCCATGCTTTATTTAATACACTTAAAGTGTGTTTGGTGTTGTGGGAGGTACAGGGGAGAAAACTGATTAGGTGCTCGCTAACTACCAAATGTTTCACTAGGGCCATCACTTTTTTTTCAGTCTCATGTTTTTATTCACCATTTTAGAACTACAGATTTAACACTTTTTCTTTTTCATTTTTCATTTCTTTTTAATTTACATCCAAGTTAGTTAGCATATAGTGCAACAATCACTTCAGGAGTAGATTCCTTAACGCCCCTTACCCATTCAGCCCATACCCCCTCCCACAATCCCTCCAGTAACCCTCCAATATGTTCTCCATATTTAAGAATTTCTTATGTTTTGTCACCTCCCGGTTTTTATATTATTTTTGCTTCCTTCCCATTATGGTCATCTGTTTTATATCTTAAAGTCCTCATATAAGAGAAGTCATGTTATTTGTCTTTGTCTGACTGACCAATTTCACTTAGCATAATACCCTCTAGTTCTATCCATGTAATTGCAAATGGAAAGATTTCATTCTTTTTGATTGGCGAGTGATATTCCATTGTATACATGTACCACATCTTGTTTATCTATTCGTCCATTGATGGACATTTGGGCTCTTTCCATACTTTGGCTATTGTCAATAGTGCCATTATAAACATTGGGGTGCATGCTTCGAAACAGCATACCTGTATCCCTTGGATAAATACCTAGGAGTGCAACTGCTGGGTTGTAGGGTAGTTCTATTTTTAATTAATTAATTTATTTTTTATTTAAAAAAATTTTTTTTAATTTTTTTTATTTATTTCTAGGAGAGAGAGAGAGACAGAGTGAGCAGGGGTGGGTCAGAGAGAGAGGGAGTCACAGACTCTGAAACAGGTTCCAGGCTCTGGGCTGGCAGTCAGCACAGAGCCCAACGCGGGGCTCGAACCCACGAACCGCGAGATCATGACCTAAGTGAAAGTCAGACGCTTAACTGACTAAGCCACCCAGGCTCCCCTGTTTTTAATTTTTTTAGGAACCTCCATACTGTTTTCCAGAGTGGCCACGCCAGTTTGCATTCCCACCAGCAGTGCAAAACAGATCCTTTTTCTCACCCTCCTTGCCAACATCTGTTGTTGCCTGAGTTGTTAATGTTAGCCATTCTGACAGGTGTAGGTGGTATCTCATTGTGGTTTTGATTTGTATTTCCCTGATGATGAGTGATGTTGAGCATTTTTTTAATGCATCAGTTGGCCATCTGGATGTCTTCTTTGGAGAAGTGTCTGTTCATGTCTTTTGCCCATTTCTTGTCTGGATAATTTATTTTTTTGGGTGATGAGTTTGATAAGTTCTTTATAAATTTTGGATACTAACCTTTTATCTGATATGTCGTTTGCAAATATTTTCTCCCATTCTGTCTGTTGCCTTTGAGTTTGGCTGATTGTTCCCTTCCCTGTGCAGAAGTTTTTATTTTGATGAGGTCCCAATAGGTCATTTTTGCTTTTGTTTCCCTTGCCTTTGGAGACATGTTGAATAAGAGGTTTTTGCCTGCTTTCTCTTTGAGGATTTTGATGGCTTCCTGTCTTATGTTTAGGTCTTTCATCCATTTAAGTTTATTTTTGTGTATAGTGTAGAAAATGGTCCAGGTTCATTTTTCTGCATGTTGCTGTCCAGTCTTCCCAGCACCACTTGCTGAAAAGACTGTCTTTATTCCATTGGATATTCTTTTCTGCTCTGTCAAAATTAGTTGGCCATAAGTTTGTGGGTCCATTTCTGGGTTCTGTATTCTGTTGCATTGATCTGTGTGTCTGTTTTTGTGCCAGTATCATAGTGTCTTGATGATTACAGCTTTGTAATACATCTTGAAGTCCAGGATTGTGATGCCTCCAGCTTTGGTTTTCTTCTTCAAGATTGATTTGGCTATTCGGGGTCTTTTCTGGTTCCAAAAAAATTTTAGGATTGTTTGTTCTAGGCCTGCGAAGAATGTTGGTGTTATTTTGATACGTATTGCATTGACTATGTAGATTGCTTTGGGTAGTATTGACATTTTAACAATATTTGTTCTTCCTATCCAGGAGCATGGAATATTTTTCCATTTTTTTGTGTCTTCTTCAATTTCTTTCATAAGCTTTCTATAGTTTTCAGTGTATAGATTTTTCACCTCTTTGGTTAGTTTTATTCCTAGGTATTTTATGGGTTTTGGTGCAATTGTAAATGGGATCATTCCTTGATTTCTCTTTCTGTTGTTTCATTGTTGGTGTACAGGAATGCAACCAGTTTCTGTGCATTGATTTTATATCCTGTGGCTTTGCTGAATTCATGGATCAGTTCTAGCAGGTTTTTGGTGGAATGTTTTGGGTTTTCCATATAGAGTATCATGCCATCTGTGAAGAGGGAAAGTTTGACCTCCTCCTGGCCAATTTGGATGCCTTTTATTTCTTTGTGTTGTCTGATTGCTGAGGCTAAGATTTCCAACACTATGTTGAATAACAGTAGTGAGAGTGGACATCTCTGTCTTGTTATAGCTCTGTTCCAATTTTCTATTTCTTCCTGTTTCAGTAGTTTAATGTTTCTAGGAATTTGTCCATTTCTTCCAGATTGCCCATTTTTTTGGTGTATAATTGCTCATACTATTTTCTTATTATTGTTTGTATTTCTGCTGTGTTGGTTGTGATCTCTCCTCTTTCATTCTTGACTTTATTTATCTGGGTCCTTTTTTTTTTTCTTTTTGATCAAGCTGGCTAGGGGTTTATCAATTTTGTTAATTCTATCAAAGAACCAGCTTCTGGTTTCATTGATCCATTCTACTGTGTTTTTTTTGTTTTTGTTTTTTTGTTTGTTTTGGTTTTGATAGCATTGATTTCTGCTCTAATCTTTATTATTTCCTATCTTCTGTTGGTTTGGGGTTTTATTTGCTGTTCTTTTTCCAGCTCTTTAAGGTGTAACATTACGTTGTGTACCTGAGACCTTTCTTCCTTCTATAGGAAGGCCTGGATTGCTATGTACTTTCCTCTTATGACCCCCTTTGCTGTGTCCCAGAGGTTTTGGACTGTGGTGTTATCATTTTCATTGGCTTCCATGTACTTTTTAATTTCCTCCTTAACTTCTTGGTTAGACTATTCATTCTTTAGTAGGATGGTCTTTAGTCTCCAAATATTTGTTATCTTTCCAAAATTTTTCTTGTGGTTGATTCTGAGTTTCATTGTATTGTGGTCTGAAAATATACAAGGTATGATCTCAGTCTTTTTGTAGTTGTTGAGGGCTGATTTGTGTCCCAGTATGTGATCTATTCTGGAGAATGTTCCATGTGCACTGGAGAAGAATGTATATGCTGATTCTTTAGGATGAAATGTTCTGAATATATCTGTTAAGTCCATCCAGTCCAGTGTGTCATTCAAAGCCATTGTTTCCCTGTTGATCAATACCCAGTGGGGTATTGAAGTCTTCTACTATTATGATATTATTGTCAATGAGTTTCTTCATGTTTGTGATTAATTGATTTATATGTTTGGGAGTTCCACATTTGGAGCATAAATGTTTATAATTGTTAGGTCTTCTTGGTGGATAGACCCCTTAATTATGGTGTAATGCCCTTCTTCATCTCTTGTTACAGCCTTTATTTTAAAGTCTCAATTGTCTGATATGTTTGGCTACTCTGGCTTTCTTTTGTTAACCATTAGCATGATAGATGATTCTCTATCCCCTTAGTTTCAATCTGAAGGTGCTTTTAAGTTTAAAGTGATTCTCTTGTAAACAGCATAAAGATGGATCTTGTTTTCTTATCCAGTCTGTTACGCTATGTCTCTTGATTGGAGCATTTAGTCCATTGATGTTTAGAGTGAGTACTAAAAGATATGAATTGATTGCCATTATGTTTCCTGTGAAGTTGGAGTTTCTGGTGGTGGTCTCTGGTCCTTTCTAGTCTTTATGGCTTTTGGTCTTTTTTTCTTTTTTGGTCTTTTCTCCCTTCAGAGAATCCCCCTAAAATTTCTTGCAGGGCTGGTTTAGTGGTCATGAACTCCTTTAAGTTTTGTTTATGAAACTTTTACTCTCTCCTATTTTTTTTTTAATGTTTATTTATTTTTGAGAGAGAGAGAGAAAGAAAGAGAGAGAGACAGAACATTCATGGGGTAGGGACAGAGAGAGAGGGAGGCACAGATCTGAAGCAGGCTCCAGGCTCTGAGCGGTCAGCACAGAGCCCAATGCGGGACTCGAACTCACACATCATGAGATCATGACCTGAGCTGAAGTCAGACGTTTAACTGACTGAGCCACCTTGCGCCCCACTCTCTCCTATTTTGAATGACAGCCTTGCTGGATAAAGAATTCTTGGCTGCATATTTTTCTAGTTCAGTACATTGAATATACCCTACCACTACTTTCTGGCCTGCCAAGTTTCTGTGGATAGGTCTGTTGCAAATCTGATCTGTCTTCCCTTGTAGGTTAAGGATTTTTTTTCCCCTTGATGCTTTCATGATTCTTTCCTTGCCTGAGTATTTTGTGAATTTGACTATGATATGCCTTTTTGATGGTCAGTTTTTGTTGAATAATGGGAGTCCTCTGTGCTTCCTGGATTTTGATGTCTGTGTCTTTCCCCAGGTTAGGAAAGTTTTCTGCTATGATTTGCTCACATAACCCCTCTACCCCCTTTTCTCTCTCTACATCTTATAGGACTCCTATGATTCTGATGTTTTTCCTTTTTAATGAGTCACTTATTTCTCTAATTCTTAAATCATGCTCTTTTGCCTTTATTTCCCTCTTTTTCTCCTGCTTCATTATTCTCCATAAATTTGTCCTCTTTATCGCTGATTTGCTGGTCTGCCTCAACCATCCTTGCGACCATCACATCTATTTGAGATTACAGCTCAGTTAAAGCATTTTTTATTTCATCCTGAGTAGGTTTTACTTCTTTTATCTCTGCAGAAAGAGATTCTGGTCTATTTTCAACCCCAGCTAGTATTCTTATTATTGTGTTTCTAAATTCTGGTTCTGACATCTTGCTTGTATCTGTGTTGATTAAGTCCCTGGCTGTAGTTTCTTCCTGCTCTTTCTTTTGGGGTGAATTCCTTCATTTCATCATTTTGAAGGCAGAAAAGGAATTAGTAAGATAAAAAACTTATAAAAACAACACACACATACACAAAAATCAAACAAGTGATGCTTGGTCCTATGTGTGTTTTGGCCTGGTTATTGAAAGAAGCTTGACAGATAATAGAAAAAAGGGAAAGATAAGAAAAGAAAAAAAGAAAAAAAATGAAAATTTTTGAAAATTAAAAAAAATGAATCCTATGAAATAGAATAAAATGAAGTGATGGAAGTAAAATAGAATTTGAAAATGTCACAATATATATATAGTAGAAAAAATTAAAGAAAAATATTTTAATAAAAATTGAAAATAAAAATAAGTTTTTACTCCTTCTGTATTCAAGGAAAAGAAAAGAAATGAAAAAGAAAGAAATGTTTAATTGACTAGATGGACCAGCAAACAGATTGAAATACGATTGAAATTACATCGTTTTCCCCTAGAAGTCAAACTATGAGGCACTTTATAGTCTGAACACGAAGCAGGTGAAGAGATTTGTATTGTTCCTAAAAATCGAGGTTGGCCCTGTTGGGTGGGGGGAGGGAGTTAGTGTAATGACTCTGTTCTCCACTAGATGGCGCTGCTTAGCTCACTTGATTGTTGCGGCGCTTGTACGTGTGTGCATGCGCCGGAGGGCTGAAAATGGCATCACCCAGGTACCCAGTTTCTAATATAGGAACTCTGTTCTCCTGAGCAGCAATCCCACACCCCTCCCTTGTCTCCACCTTCAGTCCACTCCCTACTTTTAACCTGTCTGTGATCAAGCCGTCAGGTTGACAGGTGGCACCTCCCTCCTGAGTTTTATTCAGATGTGGCTGTGTTTCCCAGTCCCTCACTTCTGAGGGACAGCGGCTTTGCCGTGCTCAGACCTTCTAGGGGAGGGTCTCACCAAGCAGTCATGGGGTGCCTGCCACACCCAGGAGCCTTCACGGGACCATGCTGCTGCCAATGCCCAGAGGCTGCTGCTGGGCGCCAGCCCGCCCCGGAGAAAGTTCACGCGATCGTGCAGCACCAGCGTTTTCAGGGACTAAGGTAAGTCACCACACACATCTGGTGCCAGGCTTACCCGGTAACATCCTTGTTCCAGCACCAGCGAATGTGGTTGTTCTCTGGGGTCTGCTGGGACCTGTACCTATAGGGGAGCCCGCACAGCCATCACTTTACCAAATGTCCTCCCAGCAGGGGAACCGCTTCTCCCCAGTGTGGCCCGAGGACTTTCCAGACTCTGCACTCACCCTGTTTATAGGGTCTTAATGGAATTTAAACCCTCTCCTGTCTCCTTTCTCCCTTTTTTTGTTCAGTCCCTGTGGCTATTTCCACTTTTCCACTTTCTCTCCAGCTACTTTGAGGCGGGGGGGGGCGGGGAGGGGGGCATGCTTTTCCCGTACCCTCCCCCCCCCCACAAGCAAAAGCAGCTCCCTGCCCTCTGCGGCTTCTCTCTCCCCTAATTCACCTCTCTGCACCGTGTACCTGCTGAGTTCTGTGTTCAGGTCGTGCAGATTGTTGTCCTAATGCTCAAATCAGTTTTCTAGGTGTGCAGGATGGTTTAGTGTTGATCTGGCTGCATTTCTTGTATGCAAGACACAAAAAGAACTTCAGGCTGTTCTGCCATCTTGGCCTCTCCTCCACACATTTTATAATTCATTCTATTCCACTGCTATTCACCCAACGTCTACCACGTGCTAGGTGCTTGGGATCTAATATTGAGCAGAGGGACCCCTTCTTATGAAGGTTATTATTCACGTGACACCACTTAAACTGTGAATTGGTCAGATAAGTTCCTGACATCACATAACATTGATTCAGAAATCTAATGACCTTCGTCCAGTTCATGACCGCCTCAGTTTTCTCATCTGTAAAGTTGAGGTCACTATGAGGAATAAGCGACAGCAAAGAGCACATATAAAAGGGACACCACTGGGTGGTGTCCCCATGCCTTCCTCACAGCAGTACTCAGTGAAATTTAGAGGTTATTGCGTAGATTTGTGCAGCTGTCCTCATCCTTGTCACAGTTATAGTCACCAGAGGGCAGTAGGAAATGTGTCCCATTAGTACCAAGGGGAGAAATGGGCCACTTTCACTGATACAGAGTTAAAACCAAATTTCACTTTTGTGCTGGTTCTAAGTAAACAGATGGAGAAGCACACAGATTAAACAGTATTTAAAGAAATGGTAAACAGCAAAATTCAAAATAATGATAGTTATTCAATAAATACATGTTGAGGGCCTTAAAGATAAAAATAGTACCTCCCCTATGGAGTGGTGTGGGGATTAAATGAGCGTCAACAGTACTGACAAATCAGTACACATTGGAACCATTTGCAGTTATTATTTCGGGGAGGGGGTGTTTTTAGAGCAGCCAGGAGAGAAAAGGTGGTACTGTTTGTTACCTACAGAAATCTCTAAGAATATTTGACTTGCCTTGCCAATCTCTCCCTCATCTAGAGGAGCCAAAATTTTCTGATTAATCATTTCTGTTTACTTTTCACACAGACCAATTGAAATAAAAGGTAATAACATGGAATCTAAATGTGCCACCTCCAAAAATTCTCCAAGGACTCATTGGGATGAGTAAGAGGAATGTTATGTCTTATCAAAGTATGCCTTATCCTATTGAAAGTAACTCTAAGATGTTCTATTGGTTTCTAAATGAGAAAATGTCAATTACAAATAGAAGTATTAGAATGAATGATTACCAACCTTACGTTTTTCTTCTGATTCTTTAACTTGTAGTACATGAATTGTGAGAGCATGCTGATATGCATATTCATGTAAAAATCTGGAGCAGTAAATAAGGATGGGGCATCCATGAATATAAAATGCAAAGCCACCATTATCCAACATTATAATGTCGTGTAGGAGGATGACAAAGTCATCTCCATGTTTAAATACATTAACACGAAATTTTAAAGCTTACGAATCTTCCACTTTAATTTTTTTTCTCCATTTGAATGCTGTCGCGGAGAAGTTTGCCTGTGGCCACTGACTATATTTTTAATGATTACTGTCATTGTGGAGAATCTGTCAGCATCTGTGGATCATTCTTTGGCCTTCATATAGAAAAGAATAAGATATCCCCTAACGGCAACATACCATGTTCAGCTACCTTGAGGCAAGAAAATATTAAAGCCGGATGAAGACAAGAAATTAAAACTGGATGTAGATTTAAAAAAAAGAAAGAATATCTGAAAACATACTGGCCTCCTTTTCACTCTACATAAGTTGCAATATTAAGGGAGTTGCTGGATAAAATGCAGGCTATTCATGCAATATTTAAGGCGTGTTCATACTAAAATTTTAATCATTGTTTATTTGAAAATCACATTAAACTGGATATCCTGCATTTTTATTTGCTGTATCTGTCAACCCTGTACATGAAGCCCTCCATGTACATATAACACAGAACCTTCACTCTTTTGAAGATAAATCTTGAGAGAAGTTTATCTCAATAGGCAGTTGGTTAGTCAGGTAGTAGCCTATGAATTTTGCCAGGTCCCCACCTATCCAGCACATCTGAAAGCCCGGAGAAACTGTTTCATCCGCTTTGCCATTACTGTAGGCCATGCAGAGATGGCTGCAAAGTGACAGTTGACAAATAAACACTCAGAGGACAAAACTTAATGAGTAATGAGCCAACTTAGTACCAATTACAAACATAACTGATGGTATACAGCAATGAAACATGTCATTCATTCCTGGTCAAGGCTCTACGACTGTTCTCTAACTTCTCTTTTTTATGGCAAGCAGCAAATACATTTAAGATCTAAAGGAAACCCAGGGGCAATGCTAAAAAATTAATCTGCCTCTTCTCTCTGCCGTTTCTTTGACCATTTGTAGGGAAAGTCATATACACATCTTATGTACACGCTGTGCTTTCGTGGCCTCAAAATGAGGGGATTTATTAAGTTAGGTAATTAGACAGACTAGACATGTCACTAAAACATACATAAGACCACAGTTTCAAAATTTCTGTCAGTGGTTAGATTTTAAACCAGCACCTTTTTTACAAAATAAAATTCACTTTTAAACAAATTGCCAATGTGTGCTAGTATAGATAGGGAAATTAATGTGAAGATGTATTTGATTCTTGTGTGGAATGGTTAAAAAAAAAGCTTGGGCTCTGAGGTCCAAAAGACCTAAAACCATGACTTGTTACTTGGGAGAAACCAGACAATTACTTAAACTCTCAGAACCTCAGTTTCTGTGTCTATAAAGCGAAGCTAAATAACGACAATCACAAGCTAGTGGTAGAACTGGGCATCACCCTCAGTGTCCTGGCTGCCAGTGAATCTTCCAGTAGGACAAAAATTACCTGCCTAAGAGTTAACATTCCCAGCACACAGATCTGAGACCATGAACCTCAATGCTGAGTCATTCCACCAGAGAGTGCTGGTGCATGGGATACTAATCCATTTTCAAAATGCATGTCCTTATGTTTTAGATTTCCAGTGCATCTGATGACTGACTGTATTCTGACTTTTCTACAATATCTTCTAAACAGATGACTTATCTAGACATGTGTAACATTTTACAGCTTCTCTAGAAGCAGCTCTCACTTGTAGAGATTATTTGTATAGTAGATATGGCTGGTGCCTGACTTCTAAATATAAATAAGATGGACAATTTGTAGAACTATACTTCTCAGACTCTTCTAAAAAGGACTCCCTTATCCACTAGAGAGAATAGGATAATGCACTGACCAAAGATGATTCAGATTTTGCTCTCATCAAAAAGCATATTCAAAAGAAATTCAACATAGAATAGTGAAGAGATAAAGTACATATGCTCTATTGTCTTTTTTTTTTTTTTTTTACTAAATAAAAAGGTTGATACACCTTAATCAAGAAAATATCAGTCAGGGCAATATATCAATAACCTTGCTGTCATATTTCAAGATGTTTTAGAATGATGCTTCTCTGGAACACTGAAAATATATAACTCAAATAGAACATGTGTTCAATAGCAGGCCCAATAGAAATATTTGAATGATGATGAGGTATTTAACTATTTAAAATATGAAAGAATATTATGGACAAGAATATTAACTTATGAACTTGAAATCCAAGATTCTTAACTCATGTTAGAGTAGCAAATGAGAAACAGACATCAGAAACCAGTCCTGTAAAAACACTCCAGTATTCCCAGGAACTGGACACACAGTCCTATAGGAGATATCAAATCAATTACATCTCATTCATACAACTCTTCCTGTTCTCTGCTGAAGAGATGTTGGCAGCAGGCAAATGCACTTGAAGTTCCACCATTAAGCATGGGTAATTGATGGTGCTATCTTCTGAGAAAGTACAATTTTAATTTCAGAATGAAGTCTTGCCTCCACAGAACTTGCAGCCTAGTTGGGAAGGTGGAAAAGAGCTATGACAGAATACTATGGGAGCCCTCAGTGTGAGTACCTTACCTGCTCTGGGTCCAGTGTGAGAGAGGTGTGTAGCCAGGGTGATATGGTACTTAGAAAAGGTTCTGCACATTTTGCTTCCAAACCACGCAACTTTAACAAGTTGAGTGTAACTGCAGAAAAATTATCTAAGCTTCTGCTATGTGCAAAACTCTGCTAAGCCCAGTGAGTGATATAGATATAAAGTATACACATACATTGAATTATAAATTAAATTTAATGAAGAATAGACAATGGTTGAGTCTGTTGAAAAGACGCAAAGAAAATAACAGGGGAGTGAGGAACAGTGATGATAGTTCAGATTTCCAGAGAAGAGGGAGCAATGTAGAGAAAGGGCTCCATAAATCTGCTTATGGGTCACCTTGAGTCTTTGGTTGATCATTAATCCAAAGTAGGGCAAGGCCCTGTGAAGCCAAGCAGAGAATTACTACTAGGGAAAGCAAAACTATTGGAGCTCACACAGGTTTAGAAGACATTTGAGTTCTGCTGGGGCACGGCAGAGAGACTTTGTTGAATATAAGGAACATTCAGTAGAAATCCCAGAAGGCCACACCTTGTAAGTAGGGGTAACTTGCCTTAGAGGAGGTCTCAAATTTAAAAGAAGGACCATACCAAGTTTTGGTGAGAAGATGGAGTCACTGATTCTTATACATAGTTGATGGGGGTATGAGATGATTCAAGCACTCAGGAAGAGGTTTGGCTATACTTTGGCTGGGTTTTTTTTTTTTTAAATAAAATTAAATACACATTTACCTCATGACCCAGAAATTCCACTGGCAGGTATTTGCCCAAGAGTAATGAAAACATGCCCACACAAAGAGCTGTACAAAAATATTTATAGGAGCTTTTATTCATAATTTCCAAAATTTGGAAACAATTCAAATGTCTGTCAACGGATGACTGGATAAAAATTTGTGGCTTAGTTGTACAATAAAATCTACGCAGGATTAAAAAAGAGTGAGTTACTGATATACTAACAAAATAGACATATCTCAAAAATATACTGAGCAAAAAAAGCTGGCCCCAAGAGAGTAAAGACACAGTATTTGCAAGAGGTTCTAAAATAGGGATACTAATCTATAGTGTGAGAAAACAGACTTGAAGTAACTGGCTGGCTGTGCCAAGTGCTGATGTGACTGGAAAGGGACACAAGGGGAACTTTCTGAGTGATGGGAATGTTCTATATCTTTTTTTTTTTTTTTTTTTTTTTTGAGAGAGAGATAGAGACAGCATGAGCAGGGGAGAATCAGAGAGAGAGGGAGGCACAGAATCTGAAACAGGCTCCAGGCTCTGAGCTAGCTGTCAGCACAGAGCCCGATGCAGGGCTCGAACCCACGAACCGCAAGATCATGACCTGAGCCGAAGTTGGACGCTCAACCGACTGAGCCACCCAGGCGCCCCGGGAATGTTCTATATCTTGATTGAGGTGGTAATTTTATGGCTGTGTTATATAAACATTCATGGACATATCCACTTAAATTCAGTGCATTTTATTGCATGGATATTATACCTCATTAAAAGATTTTTTAATTGAGGTGAAATTCATGTTATTAATTTTATATTAACTACCTTATTTTCTGCCCTTTAAAATACTTTTATTTCATATTACTTTTTTTATTTTAATTCCAATATAGTTAACATACAGTGTCATATTAGTTTCAGGTGTACAATATAGTGATTCAGCAATTCTATACATCATTACTCAGTGCTTATCATCAGTGTAATCTTAATCCCCTTCACCCGTTTCCCCCATCCTCCCATCCCCCTACCTCCCCTCTGATATGCTTGATTTTATGTGTTAATTATTTTAATGTGTAAAACCCAGTGGCTTCCAGTACATCACAGTGTTAGGCAACCACCACCTCCATCTAGTTCCAAAACATTTTCATCACCCCAGAAGAAATATTCATGCCCATTAAATAGTTACTCCATGTTGCTCCCTCATCCTGACCCCTGGCAACCACCAGTCTGCTTTCTGTCTCTACGGATTTACCTATGCTGGATATATTTCATAGCAATGAAGTCATACAATACGTGACCTTTTGCACATGGCTTCTTTTACTTATCTTATGTTCTCGAGATTCATCCATGCTGGAGCATGTATCAGTACTCCAGTCCTCTATACAGCTGATTAATATTCTGTTGTACACATATACCATGACTGGTTTATCCATTCATCTGTTGATGGATATTTTGGTTGTTTCCACCTTTGGGCTATTGTAAATAGTGCTACTATGAACACGCATATGTTTGAACATATGGTTTCAGTTATTTGAGATTTATAAAGAAGTTGGGTTTTCTCAGTTATGTGGTAATTCCATATTTAACTTTTTGAGGAAATGACAAGCTGTTTTACAAAGCAAGTTGGACCATTTTACATTGCCATGCACAATGTATGAGGGTACCAATTTTTCTGTATCCTAATACTTATTTTCCTTATAACCATCCTAGGAGGTATGAAATGGTATCTCGTATGGTTTTTAACTGCAGTTCTCTAATGACTATGTCAAGTGTCTTTTCATATGCTTTTCATATCTGTATCTGCTTTGGAGAAATGTCTATTCAGGTCCCTTGCCATTTTTTATTTATTTTTTTAATTTTTATTTATTTCTAGGAGAGAGAGAGAGACAGCGTGACCAGGGGAGGGTCAGAGAGAGAGGGAGACACAGACTCCGAAATAGGCTCCAGGCTCTAAGCTAGCAGTCAGCACAGAGCCCGACGTGGGGCTTGAACCCACGAACTGCGAGATCATGACCCAAGCGAAAGTCAGACGCTTAACCGACTAAGCCACCCAGGCGCCCCCCACCCCCTTGCCAGTTTTTAATTGGATTATTGGTCTTTTTGTTATTGAGTTGGAAAGATTTTTTTTTCCTTTTGGTTTATTTATTTTAGAGACCAAGAGAGACAGAGTACTAATGAGGGAGTGGCAGAGAGTGAGGGAGACAGGGAATCTGAAGTAGGCTCCTGGGGCTTGAACTCACAAACTATGAGATCATGACCTGAGCTGAAGTCGGATGCTTTACTGACTGAGCCACCCAAGCGCCCCTTGAGTTGGAAGGATTCTTAATATCTTCTGGATACTATACCGTTACCAAGTAGTATATGATTTACAAATAATTTCTCCCAATCTATGAGTAATCTTTTTTTTAAAAATATTTTTATTTATTTCTAGGAGAGAGAGAGATAGACAGTGTGAGCAGGGGAGGGTCAGAGAGAGAGGGAGACACAGACTCTGAAACAGGCTCCAGGCTCTGAGCTGGCAGCACAGAGCCCGACGCGGGGCTCGAACCCACGAACCGCGAGATGATGACCTAAGCGAAAGTCGGACGCTTAACCGACTAAGCCACCCAGGCGCCCCCTATGAGTAATCTTTTTACTTTTTTACAGTGTCCCTTGATGTACAAAGGTTTTTAATTTTGATGAAATCCAATTTATCTATTTTTGGTTTTGTTGCTCATGTTTTTGGTGTTATATCTACAAATCCATTGTCAAGGCAAAGGTCATAAAGATTTAACTTTATGCTTTCTTACAAGAGTTTTACAGTTTTTGCTCTTCCATATAGGTTATTGATCCATTTTGAGTTAATTTTTGTATATGGGTGAGGTAAGGGTCCAACTTCACCTTTTGCTTGTAGATATCCAGTTGTCCCAGAACCATTTGTTGGGAAGACTACTCTTTCCCCATTAAATGACTTTGGTACCCTTGTCAAAAATCAATTGCCCATAAATGTGTGGATTTACTTACGGCTTCTCAATTCTATTCCATTAATTATATGTCTATCCTTATGACAGTACCACACTGTTTTGATTACTGTGGCTTTGTTGTAAATTTTGAAATTAAGAAGTATGAGTACTCTAACTTTATCCTTCTTTTTCAATATTGTCTTGGCTATTCAAGGACCTTTGCAAGTCCACATGCATTTGAGTATCATCTTTTCCATTTTTGTAAAAAAGGCTGTTGGAATTTCAATAAGGATTTCATTGACTGTATAGATTTCTTTGGGTAGTATGCCATCTGAATAATATTAGATCTTCCAATCTGTGAAGGTGGGTGCTTTTCCATTTATTCAGGTCTTCTTTAAATACTCTGCACAGTGGTTCATAGCGTTCAGTGTACAAGTCTTTCACATCCTTGGTTCAATTTATTCCTAGGGGCTTTATTCTTTAGATGTTTTGTAAATACAATTGTTTTCTTAATTTCCTTTTTGGTTGGTACATTACTGGTGTCTAAGAAACACAAGTGATTTTTGTGTATTAATCCTGTCCCCTGCAACTTTGCTGAATTCATTTATTAGCTCTAGTGGGTTTATGTTGTTGTTATATTTTGCTTTGTTTTTTTGGCCCTTTGGGATTATCTATATATAGTACTATGTCATCCGTGAATAGAGATATTTTTACTTCTTCTTTTCCAATGTGGATGTTTTTTATTCTTTTGTTTCATCTAATTGTACTGGCTAGAGCTTCCAGTACAGTAAGAAATACTAGTGGGAAAACAGGCACTGTCGTGTTGTTCTTCATTTTAGGGAGAAAGCCTATAGTCTTTCACCATTGAGTGAAATGTTAGCTATGACTTGATGTTAGCTGTGGTTTTCCATAAATACCCTTTATCATGTTGAAGAAGTTCCTTCAATTTCTAGTTTTCTGAGTATTTTTATCATGAAAGGGTGTTGGATTTTGTCAACCGTATTTTCTGTGTCAATTGAGATGATGTGCTTTTTCTTTCATTCTATTAATGTGATGTGTTACATTGACTGATTCTCTTATGTTGACCCGGTCTTGCATTCTTGACGTAAATCCCATTTGGTCATGGTACGTAATCCTTTTAATGTATTATTGGATTCAGTTTACTAGAGTTGTATTGGTGATTCCTACACCTTTATTCATAAGAGCTATCACCTGTAGTTTTCTTGTGGGGTCTTTATCTGATCTTGGTTTCAGAATAAGGTATATTGTTCTCACAGAATGAATTTGGAAGTATTCTCTTCTCTTCAATTTTTTTTGAAATGTTTGAGTAAGATTGGTGTTAATTATTATTTTTTAAAAATTGTATTTATTTTTTGGGAGAGAGAGAGCGCACACACACATGCAACCTGGGGAGAGGGGCATAGGGACAGACAGAGAGAATCTCAAACAGGCTCCACACTCAGCACAGACCCTGATGCAGATCTCAACCTCATGGCCATGAGATCATGACCTGAGCCATAATCAAGAGTAGGACGCCTAACCAACTGAGCCACCCAGGCTCCCCAGTGTTAATTTTTTTTTTTTTTTTTATGTTTGGTAGAACACCAGGGAAGCCATCTGGCCCTAGACCTTTCTTTGTTGGAAAGTTTGATTATTGAGCCAGTCTCTTGTTATAAATCTATTCAGATTTTAATTTTTTCTGAGTCAGTGTTGGGTATTTATGTGTTTCTAGGAATTTGCCCATCTCATCTAGGCTATTTAATTTTTTGGCCTATAATTAATTGTTCATAGTATTTTCTTTTAATCCATTTGATTTTCTGTGAAGCTGGGCATAACAACCTTCCTTCATTTCTGATTTTAGTTATTTGCATCCTTTTTTCTCAGCAAATCTAGCTAAAGCTTTGTCAATTTTGTTGATCTTTCCAAAGAACCAACTTTGGGTTCACTGCTTCCCTCTATTGTTTTTCTTCTCTAATACAATACATATATTTTTTAATAGTATAAAGGGCATCGATGACAGAGAAATCAATTTTAGTTAAGGACTCTTGGGAGGGTTTCTTTGAAGGGTTAGAATAGAATTTGGCATTAAATTCCTAAAAAGCAAACTTATTTCACAGCTCTCTCTCAAATTGAGAAAAAGGCCTGGAAACAATTTCCCCCTTTTGAAGAACTGATGGTTTAGGGAAGGTGATGCATTTGGCAGACCTTATGTGTTTATTTGACATCTTATTTAGTGGCTTTTTGGGTAGTGGTTAACTTTTAAAATGCTAATACTAAGGGAAAAAATCATATAAGCAGCTTATGTTACCACATACTGCTTCTTTCAACTTTCTGATCCTCAACAGCATGGTTCATCATTGTTATTTTGAAATCTGAAGTGATACAGAGGCCTATCTTATTCATCAAAGTGCTACATGTTTATATCTTTAAAGATGTGTTTTGGAAATGACTATGATCAAAAGAAGTGGTATTCAAAACAACAACAACAACAAAGAGAGAGAGAGAGAGCTTAAAGGTAAAGACTACTCATGTTTCAACAATGAAATGAAGGTGGGAAAAACAATTCATGCATAAGTATGTTGGAAACTTCACTTGGAATTTGGAGACTGAAATCTTCTCTTTTTGACTACTCCCAAATATGTCACTTTTTTTTAACATACACATTAAAGCAAAGAAGAATGTAGAGAAAGTAGAAAAAACAAATTTTAAAAAAGGCTTACACCTTGTTCTATCATAGTATTTACCATTAAATTTACTCTCCCACATCAAAATGCAGCAATAAGCCATTCATAACCTTAGAGATGCTACCAACTTTATTAGTATAAAAATTCAGATTTGGAGCGCCTGAGTGGCTCATTCAGTTAAGCATCTGACTTCAGGTCAGGTCATGATCTCACCGTTTGTGAGTTCAAGCCCTGCGTCAGGCTCTGTGCTGACAGCTCAGAGCCTGGAGCCTGCTTCAGATTCTGTGTCTCCCTCTCTCTCTTTTCCTCTCCCACACCCACTCTGTCTCTCTCTCAAAAATAAACATTTAAAAAAATAAAAAATATTCAGATCCTATCTATAAAATCCCATGAGATTTCATTTTAATCTGATCATCAACAGCTATGTTTTCTTTCGAGACCACACTTAGCTTTGAGATACACACACACACCCCACCCAATATGTCGTCAGTAGGCTCTTACTAATATGTCAAATTTGTGCCTCTAACATCATTCTCTTGAGCTTAGAAATAAATCCATGGTGGAAATTATACATCAAAGAATATACCTGGATTTAGGTCAGTCTAGCTTTCCATTGACCAACACTCAGCTATAAACTAAGCAGCTGTCAGGTAGGATGGCCCAATAGATTTTGTTGTTGTTCTTGATACTTTATGTAATCTATAATAAAAAAATTGCTGGCAATTAAAGTGTGAACAGATTTCGTTAAAGATCCTCACAACACTCCCTCTACAGCACGTGGAGCTGTCAGATCAGTCTTTTCCCAGAGATTCTAAATAAATCCAATCTTGGCAGATTGCAATCATTATATGATCAAAGCTATTCAAACATCTGAAAAGTAAATATTATACATTGGAAGTCCTGTACTGCTCCTTTTGCCTGCTTGAAGAACACACTTTCACGCTTTCTGCTGACCACATAAGAACAGCGAACTAGTCTGTTGAAAGAAAGATACCAATTAAGATACAATTAGAAGTTTCAGGTAAAGAGTCTCCAAAGCAAATATTTCACACTATGTTTTTCATCCGCGTTGCATCCATGCTAGTCAAATACTTTATAGCAAGCACACTGTGCCCCCTTTTCTCTCACAGTGTCTGAAATTAATACTAGGGTACAGATTTTAGAATTGGTGGTTTCTGATCCCCATGTACAAACTGCCAAGCAAACAGTTATCACTGGCAGACAATGCGGGGCAGGCATCATAACATTCTCTTCCAGCAGTTAGTGATGCCAGGTCTAGAGCCACAGACTAGCATCAAGGACTCATCCAGACAGATTCCATTCTTTTCTCATGCTGAGCCTCCTTGTTACATGCCTCATGACCACCACACAAGGTGGCTCTGGGCTAGTGATTTCGGTTCTTGAAAGGGATATAAAAATACAACATGTGCCGGAGAGGGCTGTCAGCTGGCTTGTTGCTACAGGGCCTTATCTAAAGTCAGATAAGTGGAGGGCACCTGGGTGGCTCAGTTGCCTGAGCATCCAACTTTGGCTCAGGTCATGATCTCATGGTTGGTGGGTTTGAGCCCCTCGTTGGGCTCTGAGCTGGAGCCTGCTTCAGATTCTGTCTGTCTCCCTGTCTGCCTTCCCCCACTCATGCTCTGTCTGTCTCTGTCTCTCAAAAAATAAATAAACATTTAAAAAAAAGTCAGACAAGTGAGATGGCTGCCCTGGAGCCCACCTTGGGTAGAAGAGGTTCATGGGGACCAGGATCTGAAGCAAAATGCTCTCTCCCACCACAAACAACCTGGAAACAGGCACTGGTAGCACCAGAAATCCCAGGCCATATCACTAAGGTATAGGCTCCAGCTCTCAGCCTCATCCTTCTTGAACCTCTTCTACCAGCTTCCATTTCTTTTCCATCTCCTAAGATCTATTTTGAGGGCAAAATACCAGAGAGCTGTGGTCAAAGGGAGCATGTAGCAGGATAATTTGGGGGGGGGGGCCTCTAGCTATAAAATTTTTAAAAAGTTGTTGCCAACACTTAAAACCAAAGAGATTTAGGTTTGAATCTCTTTAGGTTTGAACTGAATGGCTCAGTTGGTTTAGCATCCGACTTCAGCTCAGGTAGCAATCAGAGAGTTTGTGAGTTCAAGCTTTGCATTGGACCTGTGCTGATGCCTCAGAGCCTGGAGCCTGATTCGTATTCTGTGTTTCCCTTTCTTTCTGTCCCTCCCCCACTGATACTCTGTCTCTCTCAAAAACAAATAAACATTAAAAAAAATTTTTTTTAAAAACAACAACAACAGAAAAGAGACTTCACATAACAATAGAGAATTTGGGCTTCTTTTGGGAATGAGCTTTCTCCGTAACAGTGGACTGAGCTGAGAAACAGCTTCATCTTCTAAGACAGGACAAGCACCCTATGTACCTGTTGACATTTGAGTTCACAACTCTGACTCTCCACTTCCCCGAAACCTTTAAAATGTGTTCACAGATTCTACAGCGTGAATGCCGAGGGATCTGTAAGGAAGGTATTACTTTCTGAATGGGAGGCATGGTTTTGAATGTGTCTTAGTGAAACCAGCCAATATGACTCTCTGGTCTCCTGTTCATCTTATTTACTCACTTAAAAAAAAAAAGTCTCTCTGAAGGTACCTGGGTGGCTTGGTGGGTTAAGCGTCTGACTTGCTTTCAGCTTAGGTTATGATCTCACGGTTTGTGAGTTGGAGCCCCATATTCCACATCAGGCTCTGTGCTGGCAGTGCAGAGCCTGCTTGGGATTCTCTCTCTCTCTCTCTCTCTCTCTCTCTCTCTCTCTCAAAATAAATTAAAAACTTTTAAAACATCTCTCTGCTACTTTCTTGAGTAGCATTTGTGAAATTTGTGCTCCTCAGTGTGTTAAAGCCATTTGTTAAATGGCTGCAGATACCATCCCTGCTCTAATTTCTCTCATTTCCCTGGACACTTTAATACTGTTACCTCTGAGACAGTCATGCTTGGTTGAATGAGCAACATCAGTATCACTTGGGAGCTTGTTCAATACACAGAATCTCAGGCTCCACCCCAGACCTACAGAATCAGAAACTGTATCTTAACAAAATTTCTAGATGATTTCTACATGCATTACAGTGTGAGAAGCACTGCCACAGCTCACATATTTGTCAGTCGAGCACCTGATTATTCTCTGTTCAGGATGTTCCCTGAGCACTTATGTGCCAGGTACTGTTAGAGGTACTGTTAGAGCTTTTGAGAGTCTTTAATCTTCACAAAAGTAGGAATTATTATTAATTTATCTCTGTTCAAACTGAAGCTTGGAGAGTTTGAGTGTTTTTCCTTAAGACAAGTCAAGAAAGGATCATGGCATTCTAGCAGGACTCTACCTCTCAATTCTAGAGCTGAGGCCCTCAAATGGGTTTAGGAGGCAGGGTCTGAAAGTTATGGTAATCTCTCTGAAGAATGCCTCAAAATATAAGACATTTAATTTTATCACATGAATGAGAAGTACCTTTACTAGCAGGTTAGGTCTAAATTGTGTGTTTGCAATATAAAACTCACAAGCTAGAGCATGGAGAGAAAAAGCAAGCTGTCACACTTTGCAGTTAGCTGCTTCTGAATTTTGCCATTAATATTCATCTGCTCCCAGATCACTTACTTTGCCTTCTGCTCACACTCACAAGCCAACAAGCTGTAACAGGCACCAAAGCTTTAGAAAATACATATGAGGAAATACTTAAAGATAAGACAGTTTTGTTAATTTCCCCTCCCCTCACTGCCCTGCGATTTGGTTGAAAACCATGCCTGGCCCATTCCAGGCAGTAAAGTATTGCTGGATGTAGCTCCTCCCGTTTTGTGGGGGAGAAATTTGAGAGGTATTGGCTGAGAAACTACTTAGGCAGTTTATGATGCAGAAAACCAGCCATGCAGCCTCTTTGGTACTGGAAAGGCTTTCTCCCAAATAGGTCCGTGGGAAATCACATATTTTCTGTACACCTCCACCCCCTGAAAGTACCCACAGCCATCGATAGACCATTAATGGCAGCCAGGTGAGACAGCACCCCTCTCAACACCTACAGGAATTGAGGCCAGAAATGAGATCTAAACTATGGCATCCTCTGCTCCTTCTCCATCTTTACTCTTTCCCTATATTTCTATGCATTCAGTGAGGGCTTATTGAATAAGAGAACAATGCGAATTGATAATACAATATTGCCACTTATTGGGCGCCTGCAAAGTGCCAGATGCTGTAGGATACCTTCAGAAGCCATCTTCTTCAGTTCTCACAAAAACAGAAAACTCAGGCTTGCAGAGATCGACTTGCCCTTGGTCATAGAGCTGGTGAAAGGTGGGGATGGGGTGAGCTAAAACTTCAATTCTTTTTAAAAAAATTTTTTTTAGTGTTTATTTATTTTTGAGAGAGAGACAGAGCATGAATGGGGAAGGGGCAGAGAGAGGGAGACACAGAATCCGAAGCAGGCTCCAGGCTCTGAGCTGTTAGCACAGAGCCCCACTTGGGGCTCCAACTCACAAACTATGAGATCATGACCTGAGCTGAAGTCAGATGCTTAAGGGACTGAACCATGCAGGCACCCCTCAAACTGCAATTCTTGCCAGCCCTGCTAGGCCACACTGCCTGCTAGAGGTCAGAAAACAGGATGTAGGCCTCTCGGACAAAGCAGCCTTTCTTCACACTTCACCAGGTGATCTATCTACAAAGATGATAAGGTTCCCGGAGTTCTTGAGATGGGGAGATAATCCTGGGTTATCAAGAGAGCCCTAAATAATCACCTATATTCTTAGAGAAGGGAAGTAGAGAGAGATTGAACGTAGAAGAGAAAGCAATGTGAACAAGAGGCAAAGTTGGAGTGATGAGGTCAGATCCAAGGAATGCTAGCAGCCACCAGAAGCTAGAGAGGTAAGGGAGTAACAGAATCTGGGGAGGGCGTGCTCCCCTGCCAACACCTAGACTTCAGCCCAGTGAAACTGATTTCTGACTTCCGGTCTGCAGAACTGTGAAAGAATACGTGTCTGTTGTTTTAAGAGGTTACTCATTACAGAAATTGTTGGAAATTAGTACTTTCTTACTCATGCTTCTCACCCATAATTCAGCATGCTGGAGTCTTTGGAGTAAAAATTAGGATCATGCCATTTATAATAGTTGTTTCACTGTAGCCAGCTTACTGAACCTTTGGCAGTCTTGGTATCCTCATCCTGAAAACCTAGATAGTAATGCCTACCTGATGAGCAGGTGATGGTGAGGACTCATATGTGCTTTCTTGCTTTTATTCCCAATTAATAAACCACTTCCTGATTTGTACTAGGCACTGCTCTGGGGGCTGGGTTACGTGATCCTCCTGATTGTAGGTACAGAGCAGCGCTGAATTCTACTTCTGAAATCAATATTGCACTGGGTATTAACTAACTAAAATTTAAAGGAAAAAAGTGGGGCACCTAGTGGCTCAATTGGTTAAGCATCTGACTCTTGGTTTTGGCTCAGGTAATGGTCTCAGTTTGTGAGATCGAGCTCCCTGTGGGGCTCTGCACAGCCTGCATGGGATTCTGTCTGTCTATCTGTCTGTCTGTCTGTCTCTCTCTCTCTCCCCCCACTCTCTCTGCCCCTCCCCCATTCTTGCTGTCTCAGAATAAATAAATAAACTTAAACAAATAATAAAGGGAAAAAAAGCTCTTGGAACCATGACCGTCTGACATACCGATGTTGCAGACATCATCATTAGAGTTCAAACACCCAGCCCCACTTTAACAGGAGTTCACACCAGCATCTAATAGAGAGAGAATCTAAAGAAACAGTAATAAAAAAAACTGAAAGAGACTTCTTGCCCTCAGAACACAAAAACTGTCCTTTCTACTCTCCCTAAGCCCCAGACACTTTTCGCCTTTCCTTCCAGCAATGCTACACATGCTTCTGTTCAAGACTGAAACATCCAGCGGGCAGGGTCTGTGATTGACTACCTGTGGTTCTCTCTGCTGAATGGAGTTCACGTTTATCCCTTACTTTGAGCCCAGCCAATATCCATACAGAGCTAAGGGGACTTTTCTCTTCTCTCTGCTACCTATCTCACTTCAAATAGTCATTCCATCTCTTACTTGAGCTGTTTTCATAACTGAACTTACCCTAACTGGCTTGTAAGTGGCAGAACAGTACTCAGGCTGGACTTCTAAACCCAGGACCTATGCTCCTTCAAAACCACTCTAATAGCTGATTCTGAGCACACACACGTCTTTTCTTCACACTAACATGTGAGCTCCTCACAGAAGGGACAGCCTGCTGTGTCTACTGATATACAGTGACACCACTGGCTTTTTGAATGGGATGATTCTTTATGGGGTCAGGCTGTCTTCCGGCATTGTAGAACTTCTAGCCACCCTGGCCTTAATCATTTGTGTGGCATCTCAGTATTTGTGACAATCAAAACTGACTACACATTTCCACACAGAAGTAGGGAGGTGAGGCCACATGGGTGGGACAGTCCTCATTAAGTTTTTCAATTGAATTTAGCCTCCACATTTCCCCTCCCCCATTACCTTTAGTAATGCCTTATTTAGCAATAAGTATGCATAATTATAAACAAAGCAAATACCCCCAAATATGTAGTAATCTTTAAAATAGAGAATGTTCCATGGAGTACAACAGCCACTGTGACCTCAGGCAAGTGGCTTAACTTCTCTGTGCATTAGTTTCCTCAACTGAGAAATGGAGATGATAAAGGCCCTCAAGGACAGACGATTCTTGTTCCCTTCCCATAATATATAATTGTTCTGTGAAGTGGCTTCCTGACCAGAAACTACATTTCCCAGCTCCCACTGTGGCTAGGTGGAACTATGTTGTTATTCACTAAAATGCGAGAAATGATGTGGTTATTCAGTAAGATGGAAAGTAACGTGTGTTACTTTCTGTTACTGTGGTTTGGAAATAGGTGCACCTTCTGCACCTGTTTCCTCATTTGCTAGCTAGATGTCAGTATCCAGAACATCCTAGGAAGCCACACCTTGGAAATGAAGGGACAGCAATGTGGAAAGAGCCTGCGATCCTCATTTGGATCTTCATTTGGAGGAGAACTGCCTGCCAGTCCGGAATTCTCATACTGGACTTGGATGGACAAAGAAGCTTCTATTGTGTTTGAACCATAGTACATTTTGGAGATTGTTAGAGCAGGTAGAGAGTTGATTTTTGTGCATGGTGTGAGAAAATGTTCTAGTTTCATTCTTCTGCATGTTGCTGTCCAGTTCTCCCAACACCATCTGTTAAATGGGCTGTCTTTTTTCCACTGGATATTCTTTCCTGCTTTGTCAAAGATTAGTTGGCTGTATACTTTTGGGTCCACTTCTGAGTTCTCCATTCTGTTCCATTGGTCTATGTGTCTGTTTTTGTGCCAATACCATACTGTCTTGATGATGACAGCTTTGTAGTAGAGGCTAAAGTCTGGGATGGTGATCCCTCCCGTTTTGGTTTTATTTTTCAGTACTACTTTGGCTATTCGGGGTCTTTTGTGGTTCCATACAAATTTTAGGATTGTTTGTTCTAGTTTTGAGAAGTATGCTGGTGCACTTTTGATTGGGATTGAATTGAATGTGTAGAGTGCTTTGGGTAGTAATGACATCTTAACTATATTTATTCTTCCTATCCATGAGCCTGGAATGTTTTTACATTTCTTTGTGTCTTCTTCAATTTCCTTCATAAGTTTTCTATAGTTTTCATCCTACAGATCTCTTGTATCCTTGGTTAGGTTTATTCCTAGGTATTTTGTGGTTTTTTGTGCAATTGTGAATGGGATCAGCTTCTTGATTTCTCTTTCTGTTTCTTCATCATTGGTGTATAAAAATGCAACCGATTTCTGTACATTGATTTTGTACCCTGCAACTTGGCTGAATTCTTGGATCAGTTCTAGTAGGCTTCTGGTGGAGTCTGTCGGGTTTTCGATGTAGAGTATCATGTCATCTGCGAAGAGTGAAAGTTTGACTTCCTCTTTGCCAATTCTGATGCCTTTGATTTCCTTTTGTTGTCTGATGGCTGATGCTAGGACTTCCAGCACTATGTTAAACAACAGTGGTGAGAGTGGACATCCCTGTCGTGTTCCTGATCTCAGGGGGAAAGCTCTCAGTTTTTCCCCGTTGAGGATGATGTTAGCTGAAGGCTTCTCATAGATGGCTTTGATGATGTTTAAGTAGGTTCCTTCTATCCCAACTTTCTCGAGAGTCTTTATTAAGAAGGGATGCTGTATTTTGTCAAATGCTTTTTCTGCATCTATTGACAGGATCATATGGTTTTTATCTTTTCTTTTATTGATATGATGGATCACATTGATTGATTTGCGAATGTTGAACCAGCCCTGTAACCCAGGAATGAATCCCACTTGATCTTGGTGGATGATTCTTTTGATATGCTGCTGGATTCGATTTGCAAGGATCTTGTTGAGAATTTTTGCATCCGTATTCATCAAGGATATTGGCCTATAGTTCTCTTTTTTTGTTGGATCTCTGTCTGGCTTGGGAATCAGAGTGATGCTGGCTTCATAAAATGAGTCCGGGAGTTTTCCTTCGACTTCTATTTTTTGGAATAGCTTGAGAAGAATTGGGATTAATTCTGTTTTAAATGTCTGGTAGAATTCCCCAGGGAAACCATCAGGTCCAGGGCTCTTATTTGTTGGGAGATTTTTGATCACTGATTCGATTTCTTCACTCGTTATGGGTCTGTTCAGGTTTTCTATTTCTTCCCGTGTGAATTTTGGTAGTGAGTGTGTGTTTAGGAATTTGTCCATTTCTTCTAAGTTGTCCAATTTGTTGGCATATAATTTTTCATAGTATTCCCTGATAATTGCTTGTATTTCTGAGGGGTTGGTTGTAATAAGTCCATTTTCATTCATAATTTTGTCTATTTGGGTGCTCTCTCTTTTCTTTTTGATAAGCCTGGCTAGAGGTTTGTCAATTTTGTTTACTTTTTCAAAAAACCAACTCTTGGTTTCATTGATCTGTTCAATTGTTTCTTTGGTCTCTATGTTGTTTATTTCTGCTCTAATTTTTACTATTTCTCTTCTTCTACTGGGTTTAGGGCGTTCTTGTTGCTCTGCCTCTAGCTCCTTTAGGTGAGCTGTTAGATTTTGGACTTGTGCTTTTTCTAATCTCTTGAAATAGGCCTGGAGAGCAATGTACTTTCCTCTTAGGACTGCCTTGGCCGCATCCCATAGATTTTGAATTGTTGTGTTTTCATTTTCATTTGTTTCCATATATTTTTTAATTTCCTCTCTAATTGCCTGATTGGCCCATTCATTCTTTAGAAGGGTGTTCTTTAACCTCCATGTTTTTGGCGGTTTTCCAGACTTCTTCCTGTAATTGATTTCAAGTTTCAAAGCATTGTGATCTGACAGTGTGCATGGTATGATCTCTATTCTTTTATATTTATTGAGGGCTGCTTTATGTCCCAGTATGTGATCTATCTTGGAGAATGTGCCATGCGCACTTGAGAAGAAAGTAAATTCCCTGGCCTCAGGATGTAAAGTTCTAAATATATCCGTCAGATCCATCTGGTCCAATGTGTCTTTCAAGTCCATTATTTCTTTAGTGATTTTCTGTCTGGTTGACCTATCCATTGCTGTAAGCGGAGTATTAAAGTCCCCTGCTATTAGCACATTCTTATCTATAAGCTTGTTTCTGTTTGTGATTAATTGTTTTAGATATTTAGGTGCTCCCATATTCGGTGCGTAGACATTTATGATTGTTAGTTCTTCCTGATGGATGGACCCTGTAATTATTATGTAGTGCCCTTCTTCATCTCTTGTGATTGTCTTTAATTTAAAGTCCAGTTTGTCTGATATAAGTATCGCTACTCCGGCTTTCTTTTGATTTCCTGTAGCATGATATATATTTCTCCATCCCCTTACTTTTAATCTGAAGGTATCTTCCCGTCTAAAATGAGTTTCTTGTAGACAGCATATTGATGGATTTTGTTTTTTAATCCATTCTGCTACCCTATGTCTTTTGATTGGAGCATTCAGCCCATTTACATTCAGTGTTATTATTGAAATATGTGGGTTTAGAGTCTTTGTATCTTTTGTAGGGTTCATGTTTGTGGTGGTGTCTCTGGTATCTTTGTTCCTTGCAACCTTTCCTTCAGAGTGTCCCCCTCAGGATTTCTTGTAGGGCTGGCTTAGTGGTGACAAATTCTTTCAATTTCTGTTTATTTGGAAAGGTTTTTATCTCTCCTTCTATTTTGAATGACAGGCTTGCTGGACAGAGGATTCTTGGCTGCATATTTTTCGTGTTCATTACATTGAAGATCTCCTGCCATTCCTTTCTGGCCTGCCAAGTTTCAGTAGATAGGTCTGTCACCACTCTGATAGGTTTCCCTTTGTATGTTAGGGCCCTTTTCTCCCTAGCTGCTTTCAAAATTCTCTCTTTGCCCTTGTATTTTGCCATTTTTACTATGATATGCCGTGCAGAAGATCGATTCAAGTTACGTCTGAGGGGAGTCCTTTGAGACTCTTGTATTTTCACATTTACTTCCTTCCCCAGGTCGGGGAAGTTCTCTGCTATGATTTGTTCCAGGACTCCTTCAGCACCTTTCCCTCTCTCTTCCTCTTCTGGAATTCCTATGATACGGATATTGTTGCGTTTGACCGTATCGCTGAGCTCTCGAACTCTTCTTTCATGTTCCTGGATCAGTTTGTCTCTTTTTTTGTCAGCTTCTTGTTTTTCTATAATGGTGTCTTCTAAATCACTTATTCTCCTTTCTGCCTCTTCAATCCGTGCATTGGAGGCCTCTAATTTATTTTATATCTCATTTTTTCGCATTTTTTAATTCTTCATGCCTATTTTTATTTTCCATTCTGTCTGTAGCCATAGTTTCTTTGATGTCCCCTATGTTTTTTTCAAGCCCAGCTATTAATTTTACCATTATTAGTCTAAAATCATGTTCAGTTATGCTTCTGATATCTGTTTTGAGCAGTTCATTAGTTGTCATTTCTTCTTGGAGTGTCTTTGGAGGAGAGCTCTTTCGTTTCGTCATTTTAGTTAGCTTTCCGGCTCTTGTTGGTTTTAAAGACCTGTTATGCTCTCTGTATCTATGAGCACTGCTATATCCAAGAAGACTCTTAGACTGTGCAGGGCCTATCCTTTCAGAGTGTGTTTTTTGAATGGTATCTCTCGGTCTCTCTTGTTGGGACCTTGGTTATTTTATTTTCCTATTCGTAGTGATATTTGGGACTCTCCACCTTGTGTACTCTGGCTTGTTTCTTGAGGTAGCCGTTAGAAGGCTTTCTCAGTGGATTCTGCATCCTTTTTCTCCCAATCTCTCAGGTTTTGTAAGGTTTCCAATGGCTTCAGATCTTTTCCGTGTGATGTATGGGCACGAGTGCAAGTACGGAGCTCCTTACTTCTCCGGCATCTTACCCCCTCCCCAATTCCCCCTTATCTTTAATGAGATAATTCCAAGGTACATGACTATCCCTGTTCCTGTGGAATTTAACTGTCGTCATCCATGGGAGTGATCTTGCTAAATAACAGTCTTTATTAGCCATTTTCTCTTCCTTGTGTTCTTTAACTCCCTATCAATATTTCCTGGAATAACCTCCCAAATGATACTTCTATCAAAGTTCTACTAAAGTTCTTGTCACAGAATTTACTTCCAGGGGAAGGAAAGTAGGACAGCTTGAATGGATAAGTAGGGGAAATGACAATGAACACTGTTTACCAGTTAGCTTCTTCACACAACATTTTAAATATCTCTTCTCTATTAATAAAAAAATCCCGTTGACTCTTTTTGTTGAATGGAAAACTTATCAAGGTCAAGGAGATGCCAATCATCCTGGTACCCTCAGTACACAGCACAGTGCCTGATACATAGTAAGTGCTCAAAAATGTTGTTTATGGAACTAAATTCGTTTACTAGGCTGGCCAATTACTCTGGCTTACCTAGGACTGAGGGTTTCCCAAGACATTTCCATTGTGAAAACTGAGGATGAATTGGCCATCCCATCTAGGACCTCTGTAATCAGTTTCCACCCTACTTTCCCCTCATGAGTTTATGGTTAGGAACAGTGTATTTTCTGTTGAGACTGTAAGGTTTGGTATAGCAGTTTGATAAAGGCAGCTGATTTCATTTGAATGTGAACATTTATTTTTCTGTCATTATAGCCATTCTGCCACCTGTGGAATTGTCACCTGTAGAGAATAGATAGAGCCACCTGCTTGGCCAAGACCATGGCTCAGGGACATATTAAGTAGCTGGCTGAAATGCAAAGAATGGCTGGTATGAGACACAGCCTGGGGCTGTGGCTGGGGGCTCAGGAGGTTACATCTCCCTGTCCTCTGGGTCTGCAGCAGGGGTAATCTAAGATGGGTGTAAATCCTGAGAGCACATTTAATAGAATAGGATCAGAAAGCCATACTTTAAAAGCATAATTTTATTTACCTCTCTAATTGCATTTCCTATTATTTTTGTTTACATTTTATACTTTGTTAATTCCTTCTGTGAATTTCAGCTGATCTTGCTGTGCTAAAACAGAAAAGGAGTTTGGTTAACATTTGGGCTAGCATTTTTAATTACTGGAATTGTCTTCTGGCTGGAAAACAATGGTAATCTACATAAAGGATCTCCAAGAGGAAGGGAAACATCAGAACTGCTTTACCACCCACCTCCTCCCATTTTCCAGGGCTGAATCTTGATGGGTATTGCATTTTGTTTTAATAATGTTAACAATCTCTTATCCCTTACTGCTTAATAGCATGAACTGGGTAGCCAAATTGCTTGAATTCTTAGCTCATCACATACCACAGACAGGGTGGCTTAAACAACAGAAATTTATTTCTCATAGTTCTAGAGGCTAGGAAGTCCAAGATCAAGTTTCCAACAGCATTCAACTTCTGATGAGAACTCACTTTCTTGCTTGCAGATAGCTCCTTCTTGCTATGCCTTCACAAAGCCTTTCTTCTGTGATGCAAGCTGAGAGAGAGAGAGAGAGAGAGAGAGGGCTCCCTTGTGTCTCTTCTTACAAGGGCACTAATTTCACCATGAAGGCCCCACCCTTGTGACTTTATCTAAACCTAATAATCTCCCAAAGGCTTCATCTCCAAATCCCATCACATTGGGGGTACAGCTTCAATATATGCATTGTATGGTTGGGAGTGGGGGATGGACACAAACATTCAGTCCATAATGAATTCAGTTCTGGTTTTGCCATTTTTGCCTTGGATAAGTTACTTGTCTCTAAGTTTCCTCATCTATAAAATGGGGATTAAGAAAGGCCTCAGGGTGCCTGCATGGCTCAGTAGGTTAAGCATCCAACTCAATTTCAGCTCAGGTCATGATCTTGTGGTTCATGGGATTGAGCCCCATGTCAGGCTCTGCACTGGGATCCTGCTTGGGATTCTTTCTCTCTAAAAATAAATAAATAAACCTTAACCAAAAGATGAAAATGAAAAAACTAAAGTCCTCATAAGATTATTGTGAGGATTAAAATGATGTAATAGAGGCAAAGCGCTTAGAAAAGTGTTAGTTATTATTCACATTATCGTTTCCCCAAAGGAATGCTTTATGCTTCCAACACAAGCCTATTTTACTCATCTTGCAAGCATCCTTTATCACATTTACCTTTGTGCCTTTGCTCTTGCTCATTATGTCCACTGGGATGGGGGGAGTGGGAATTGGAGGAAGGTGGTAAAAAGGTACAAACTTCCAGTTATATGAAAAATAAATACTAGGGATGTAATATGCAGCCTGGTGACTATAGTTAACATTGCTCTATGATATGTAGAAATGTGGTTAAGAGAAAAATCCTAAGTTCTCATCACAAGGAAAACAATATTTTTTTCTTTCTCTTTTTATTGTACCTTCATGAGGTAATGGCAGCAAATCAAACTTATTGCAGTAATCATTTCACAGTATTCATAAGTCAAACCAGTATGCTGTACACCTTAAAATTATACAGTGATGTATGTCAATTATACCTCAATAAAACTGGGGGGAAAAGGACCAAATCTTCTGATCCATGAAAAAACTTTCTGATCTGGCTCACATACTTGGTAGATATTGAGCAAGTAATTTAATCACTATGAACCCTGGTTTTCTTATCAGTAAAATGGGAATAATAAATTGCTTTAAAAAATTTACCTGCAATAGCATACCCATTTGGTAAACAAAGAATTACTACCACACAAACTCGATTTGTACAGTGTTCATCTGTTAGTGTACCTCAATCCTCACTCTCAAGCACTGAAATAACCCCAAGGGGAAACTTCATCACTACAGTTGCACCAAGAAGGTAAAAGTGGCATGTTTCCAGTAGATCAAAAGACTCCTGGTCATTCTGGATATCAGGTGTAATCATGTATTTCCTTCTCCAGAAAAAATTGTGTCACCATTTGTCTTTTCTCTGCAAAGAGATCTAGGGCATTAAATCACAAAGAAGAGAAAATACAGGAAGGGTGGATTTAGGAAATCACTTAGTAGTTGCCTTAGGACTTGCACATAGAATATACAAGATGAAAGAAAGTGAAGACACAATCACTTTTAATAGTCCCTTGGAAAAACTCCATCCCCAAATGTCCTTCATTCTTGTTTCTATTTGTTGAAGGTTCGCAAAGCTGACTAAGAGTGTTTTATGCTAATTGGCTTTATCTGACATCCCTTTATCATTTGAAATTAATACGACAGCCTAGTAGATACAAGGTTAATGGAATATCTTCTCCACCTCAGATTTGCAGCTTGGCGTTTTCCCCAAAACACCACTTTCATCTTTGTATAAATGGTCGTGTCTATAAAGTCTTCTAAGAAAGGCATGCTGTCTAATCCCATCAACCCATTTGTGAAACGTTCCAGAGGGAAATTGTTACACTGTCATTGTGGAAGCTGTTCTGTTCTTGGCATGCCCCTAAATGCCCAACAGCTTTGACATCCTCTTAGCATGGTAGGGAGACAGCAGCCTGATGTGCCAGGCACTAAGCAACAGCTGGCCCGGCAGCAAAGCCTCTTCTTCTTCAGCTCTTCGGAATGATTGCCATCTGAGAAAAGGAGAGCTTAATGTGAAATAGAACTGCACTCCTCCCCAAGATGCAGAGTTGATCGAGGCTGTCTGTCCTTTACTCCTGCTTCTCCCTTTCTAGGAATAGAGGCTGAGGTGATACTTGGAAAGGAAGTATGAATATGTTGTAAGATGGGAAAGACTTAGGGCTGAAGGAAGGCCTCTCTTAGTATCTGTGAAGACCAAGACCAAGAGCAGAGGGGAGGAAGGGAAGCAGACAGGGTGGTTGCTTTGTTCTTCAAGGAAGAGAGTCAAAAGAACCTGTAGGTTTATTTCTGTTTGTCCAACTCAGGTTAGTAAAGGGAAAGGAGAATTGAGGGAGGGCAGATCAAAACCAGGGTCCATAATGAATAACTCCATATGCCTTATGCTCCAAAGCCTCCTAAGTCTTAAATAATGTGATGCCAGTATTTAAGTCACACAAAAAGTATAAAGAATACAGCAAAACAGAGTCAATACACATTGTATAGACATCTCCCATATCTTCCCCCTGCACCCCACCCCAAAAATGATCACAGTCCTGAATTTGTTGTTTACCACTGCATGCTTTGCAGTACCTTTGCTACAAGCTAATTGATTTGCGTGTTTTTAAATCTCATTTACATCTATATCAGATGTAATGGAAACAAATGGTATAACACAGAAAAATAGAAAGACAGAAAGCAGCTTAAACCAAATACAAGTTTATTCCTCTATTGCATAAAAGCAGTCTAGAGGTAGGCTATCTAGGGCTGATACAGGGGTACCTAGGAATCTGTTTCATCCCAGCTCATGGCTTCTATTCTAAATGCTACCTTCTAGTCTAAAGTTAGCTGCCATAGAGGCATCTTGATGGCCCAGTCAGTTAAGCTTCCAACTTTGGTTCAGGTCACTATCTCATGGTTCATGAGTTCGAGCCTGCATCAGGCTCTCTGTTGTCAGCATGCAGCCCACTTCCAATCCTTTGTCTCCCTCTCTGTCTGCCCCTCCCTTGCATGGTCTCTCTCTCTCTCTCTCTCAAAAATAATTAAACATTAAAAAACAAATAAAGTTAGCTGCTGGGACTTTGGCCTGTATGTTCATGTGGCTCCCTAGAAGAAAGGGAAAAGCCAGAAAGGCAAGAAAGGATCATTAACAGCTGAGCACAGCTCCTTTAAGTTCCTGGAAGTTATAGTTATCCCTTCTGATTACAACCTATTGATCTGAACAAAATCACATGGCCACACCAAGCTGCAGGTCCCCTTTATTATTATTATTTTTAAATAGGCTCCATGCCCAGCATAGAGCCCAATGCAGAGCCTGAACTCACAACCTTGAGATCAAGACCTGAGGTGAGATCAAGATTTGGGAGCTTAACCGTCTAACTCACCAGACACTCCAGGGTCCTCTTTATTCTGAGAAGCAATTTGCCAAGTAATATTGGTGTTTCATTAAACAGAAGGAAGTAGAGAATGGCTTGAGTAGTTATCATTTCTGCAAAGGTTAGTGGTCTGTATGTGCTTATTTTTGCTTAACTGCATTTGTGAGATTCATCCACATTGAATATTATGCTCTGGCTCATTCATTTTCACTGCTATATATTTTTATGAATATCTTATAACTTATTTATCCAGTCTCCTGTTTATACTCTTCTTTTCCTAGAGGGGCGGGAAAGGAGGATGGTGAAAAGAAGGGTTTATGGAAATAATACTATGAATGGTCTTGTGTATTTCTTGGTTCACACATATGACTACGGTTCTTAATGGAGAGTGCAGTTGCTGGATCAGGGGTATTTACCTGTTCAACTTTATAAGATATTACTGAATTTTTCTTCAAAGTGATGGTACCATTTTATGCTTCACCAGCAGTCAATGGGGTCCCTCGTATTCTGTTTCCTCAGTGACATTTGGTGGTTTGAGACATTTTTGCCTTTGATGAGTGTAAAATATCTTTCCATTATGGCTTTCTTTTGCATTTTCTTGGTTATTAGTGTAAGGTGAGCATCTTTAATGTGTTTATTAGCCATCTATCTTTTGTTTTCTATAAACTGTCCATCTTTTTGTCCATTTTTAAAAAATATAATTGTTTGCTTTGTTCTTTTTGATTATTTGTATATCTTGGTTATTAATACTTTTCCAGTTATAAGTGTTGAAAATATTTTTCCCTGGTTGACATTTGCCCTTCCACTTACTATATGGCATCCTTTGACTAACAGAGATTTTAAATTGCAATATGGTTGAATTTATCAAACTTATATATAGTTTGTTTTTTACTTTAAGAAATATTTTCTACCCCATTTCAAAATATTTCTCTATTCTCTTCTAAAACTGTTTAAAGTTTTTTTTTCCACATTTGAATCTTTAATCTACTTACACCTAAATTTTGTTTATAATGTAAGCTGAAGTTCTAATTTTGTTTTTAGTATTTGACTAATCATAGTCCCAACACTACTTATTAAATAGTTCTTATTTCCCTCATTGGTCTGCAACAGCAGGTATGAATTATATTGTTTCCAAATATTGGTAGGACTTCCTTTGGCTCTTTCATTCTTTTTCTCTAGTTTGTTTGTTTGTCACTGTCAGGAAGACACTGTCTTAATTAGCCGGCTTTAATCACCAAGTTAGCATAGTGTTAATGGTGTTAGACAAGTGAAGCAAAGAAACAGAATGAAAGAACTCATGTTCTTCTACTTCTGTGTTCTTTTAAGTGATGGTCAGTCAGGGTGCAGCCATAAGAGGAGTCCTAGGAGAGACTCAGAAAAACAGAGTTTATCATACTCGTAGGTCCAAGAGAGGGGAAAACCACAGCTTTCTCTTCTCAGTGCTCACTTTGGCATATTCTAGCCATCTTGGCCTCTCTGGACTCTTGGCTCCATCTCCTGAACTCAGAGAGTCCACCTGACTCCCCTTAGGTTTTCATCTCTGCAACTTGGTGTGGAAACTTTCTCAAGGCAACAATCTGGGCCAAGCAAAAGACTCATCTCATTTGTTTCCCATATTTCAGGAATTACTGTCCTTCATTGCCTGATGTTCAGTGTCATGAGAAACATTTTTTTCATATGTCTTGTCCATTTTTTGGCTTTTCAAGTATTGGATAAATCTGGTCCTTGTTATGCCAGCCTGACTGGAAACAACAATCTGATCAATTTCCATTTAGTCAACATCCATGAACATGTTAGTTAAGATTTTTATTGGAATGACATTGAATTCATACAAATGACACCATTGTGATACTGAGTCTTCCTTTTAGTGCTATGAATACATATAATCAACTTTGATACAAACATGGTACATCTCCCAACTTTCAAAGATTTTAAAACAATTTTTAATAATTTAATTCATTAAAGTGTTGCACATTTTTGCTACATTTATTCTTAATACTTTTATCTCTATCTTTAAAAATTTTTTAATGTTTTTTATTTATTTTTGAGAGAGAGAGAGAGAGAGAGAAAACATGAGCAGTAGAGGAGCAAAGAGAGGGAAACACAGAATCCAAAGTAGGAAGCAGGCTCCCAGCCATCAGCACAGAGTCTAATGTGGGGCTGGAACTCATGAACCATGAGATCATGACCTAAGCCGAAGTCAGATGCTTAACCAACTGAGCCAAGTGCCCCTGTCTGTCTCTAATATTATAAGAGCTATTTTATTTAACTTTTAAAGATGTGTTTCTATAGTTTTTGTAGTTAGTGTTTTGCAATGCAGTTGGGCTTATAAATGTTGATCTGAAAATCTAGCTACCTTGTTTAACTCTCTTATGAATTATGTCTAGAGAGTCTTTTAGATTTTGTATGTAGATAATTATATCATCCGTGTAAAATTAGCTTTTTCCTTCTTCCAATATCATACTTTTTCTTTCTTTTCTTTTTCTTCTACCCTTTCCTTCCCACCTTTCCCCTTTCCTCCCTCCTTCCCTTCCTTTCTTCCTTCCTTCCTCCCTTCCTTTCTTTTTTGTGGTTTCTCCTCTCCCCCACCCCCCAATCACATTGGACTGACTTGAATGTCCATTGCAGTGGTCAGTACTGAATACAAGTTGTGGTGGCAGGACTTCTTGTCACATTCCCTATTTCAAAAAGAATTTTTTTTTAACTTTTCACCAGTTTGAGGTTTGCTATAGGTTTTCATAAAGTTCTGTATTGGGTCTTTTTTATGCCCCCTCAGCTTAAATATATATCAAACTTTTGCAACATGAAAGCTACATGCAACATGCTAGGTAGGGGCAATGAAGAGAACAAAGATGCAGGACATGAATCCCCATCTCAGGAAACTGACTGGACCATTAGTGATAGGACATACATTCAAGTAACTTTAATGCAGAGCAGGCTGAACAGGAACAGTTGAAAGATATAAATCAATAGTTTAGATAATGCATCATCTTGAAAGATTCAATTCCATAAGTAAAGTACCTACTCTGTACAAGAATTAGGGACATCTCTAAAAAGAGGTTATTTAAATCTTAGAAATGGTTCCTAAAATTAAATGAATAAACTCTTAGGTTAGTAAAAGGATAAAGTTGTGTTCAGTCTTATATTTAATGATTTAGCTCTTAACATCCCAAGGTTTTATTTTTTAATTAAAAATTTTTTTTTATGTTTTATTTATTTCTGAGAGAGAGAGAGAAAGAGAGAGACAGTGTGAGCAGAGGAGGGTCAGAGAGAGAGAGGGAGACACAGCATCCGAAGTAGGCTCCAGGCTCTGAGCTAACTGTCAGCACAGAGCCCGATGCAGGGCTCAAACCCACAAACCGTGAGATCATGACCTGAGCTGAAGTTGGACACCTAACCGACCGAGCCACCCAGGCGCCCCGCCATCCCAAGGTTTTAAAAAGGGAAAAAGACCAATTGAATCCCCACAATAGTGCCAAACTCTAAAATGTACACTGCAAAGAGAAAAAGGACATCTTATATGTCAGTATTATGGGAAATATTGTATCAGGAAGAAGAGATACATTTTAAACATAAATTTAGAAAATAGTATGGACCGGAGCACCTGGTGGCTCAGTGGGTTAAGTGTCTGACTATTTTGGCTCAGATCATGATCTCATGAACCATGAGATCAAATCCCAAGTTGGGGCAGAGAATCCTTGCTTGGGATTGTCTCTCTCCCATTCTCTGTACCCTTCCCCTGCTCACATGTACACAGCATGTGTGTGGTAAATAACAAAATAAATAACTAAATAAACATTTAAAAAAAGAAAAGGAGTGGAAGTGCAAAAGTTGCAGTACTATCTTTAGAGAAATAGAGAAAAAAATACTGCCCATAAGTAGTTGCTTTTAGTGCCTTTAGAACTTGATTTTGTGTGTGTGTAATTTTGGAGTTAAACTCAATTCAGTAAGTTGCAAGAAAAGATTACCTTCTAGGGCTTGTATAAAACTATTTTTCAGTATGTTTTTCTCATTGTAGGTAGAGATAAAACATGATTGTGCCCTCTTCTGACTGTCATACAAAGAAGTAAATAATCACTTTCTTAAATCATTTGTACTTGCCAATGTTACATGTATTGTAACCACATAGGGGGAAAAAAAGACTTCTTTTAACACTTTCCTGTGCAAAACATACATCTCTCTTATTATTATTAATATTTTCTAGCTAAAATCTTATCTGTTTGGTTGTGTGTGAGAAGTCAGTAAAAGCAGTCCCTAATTCTCTGGTATAAAGTCTAATAATAATTACTGGAGAGAAACAGATAAGAATGCAGGGATGATCAACAGTTTCCTGTGCCAGCGAGATTAAGAAAGATGTCTGAGAAGTGTCCCTTTGATTGGGCCACTGGGAAGTTACTGGTGACCTCATCCAGACCATTTTCAGTGAAGTGATAAGGGAGGGAAGACCCTAACCAGGAAAGATGAAGGAAAGGTGAAGGAGAGGAGACAGTGATTAGAAACTACTGTTTCCAGTAGTGAGTCTTCTGCTGTATTTCAAATTCCCTCAGGGGAGTTGGAGTTCTGAAATCAATGGCTCCCAAAGACCAATTGTCGTTCCCATAAAGGAGCATGATAGAATTTTCACTGGTCTGAATCAAAGTGAGAAAGCTATGGACCATGTAGGGAGTTGTTCATAAAACTAAGTTTATTCAGTTTCAAAAACTGGCTCATACTCTGGGATAATGATCTACCAAAGAATCCCTCATTTCTTGATGGAGATGGGGTGGGGGTGGAGATGGGGAAAGTGTGTGAAACACAATCTTTCTCCTATGAAATGATGGGGAAAGAAGAAAGATATTTTTTAGTTATGGCTTTTTTTAAAAAAAAATGTTCTAACTTAGTAAATATTTAAAAGTTGATGGTTGTATATTCATTTTCCTTCATTTTTGTTGTTTTGATTTTGATTTTGTTTTTGTTTTATTTGTTTTTGTTTTTCTTTTTGCTCTCCTAGGATTTCAAAAGTCTTAGAATCAGATTTCTTTACCTGAAAGAGAAACTGCTTTGGATAGACCATTACCACAGCAACCCACCTGGGATACTACCCGGGCTTCCTCTCAGATGCTTGTCTACTTCCCTCCCAAATCTGCTTCCTCAGCTGTCCTGACTTAGGGAGCATACAGGGACCCACATGGAGGCCACTTCCTTTTCTTCTCAGCCCAACTACATGGAGCAGAGTAACTGCACCTCTAGAGTCATAAGATTGCTAACTACCAGCTCAGAACCCGGCACAGTCTCCATTAGAGCATCTGCTTATGGCTGCTATGCCAAGTGTGGCAGTATTTTTAGTCATATGCTGTGGGTGGTGAATTCTTGTAGAGTTCACACTATTAACAGTTTGGTAGACTCCACAGGTTCTTTGAGTCCTTCTCTTTTGCTAGATGATGATGATGATGATGATGATGATGATGATGATGATTGGTGTTTCATAGACAGAAAGTCCTTTAACTTTATAAAGCATGCCTATTAAATTACTCCTCATTTACAAAACATAATTTTGTTCAAGAATGACAAATAGCAAGAATATTATGCACGTCACATTTCTCAATTTGAAAGCTCTGACAATTGTAGTTTTCAACATGGCCACATAAGATCCCCCGTTTTACATGCTTTTCCTGAGATGTGATGTTGACATTCTTCCAATTAAGAGGGTATGTCTATAATGCTACCTTTGAATGTCGGTGAGCCTAGCACTGTTGCAGAAGTGATGTCATGTGACTTCTAAGGGTAGGTCTCAAAAGATGATACAACTTCCACTGTTCTCTCATGGGATACTTACTCTCCGAGTCCAGCCACCATGACATGAAGAAGTAAAGAGACCACATGTGGGTGATCTTGCCCACAGCTTAGCTGAGATCCTAGCAAACTACCAGCACTGACTGTCCAACATCTGAATGAACAAGCCTTCTGATGACTCCAGCTCCTAGCTGCTAAGTCACTACAGATCTTTAAGTCTTCCCAGCTAAAGTTTCGGACATTATGGGGCAGAAACAAGCTGTCCCCACTGTGCCCTTTTTCTGTTCCCGACCCACAAAATCTCTGAGCATATCTCTGAGAACATTTGTTGTTTTAAGCCACTAATTTTAGATGGTTTGTTATGCAGCGGTAGTTAAGTGACAAAGAAGCTTGTTATATTGTTATAAAATAGTAATGAAAGCTAACATTTATTGGGCCTGGCAACAGGTATTTTATAGTAGTTTCTCACTGAATCCTCAAAATGAGTCCTTATAGTAGATATTACTTATTATTAATCCCATTTCATAGGTAAGCAAACTGATGCATAAGGGCATAGATGTAACCTCATGGAGACACATATATGTTTTATGTTTTCACAATTACAACTATATTATTTTTTTCAATATTTTGGCTTTTTTGTATGTGCCAGTAAAAGGATCATTCAATGTGGAATATTTCTTTTTTTTTTTCAATTTGAACTACTTTTGGAAGAATCCGACTTCTGAATAAACCTTGAAGTAAACTTACGAATGCAAATACATAGTTTGCATTGTCTTGTAAAGGAGGTTATAAAACAATTTAATGGAAGAATCCTGGCAAATACATTGCTCAGAGAGAAGGTATTATAATAAACTAATTTCTGTAAAGAATATAAAACATTACATTCTTATATTTTATTATAAGGAGCTCAAAAGACTGCAAAGTGGTTATCATTATCTCTCAGCCACATCAATCATACTTCTGTCTCTATTTTGAAGGCTGGGAATAGTATAATTAAGTGAGCATAGGGGATCAAATTCTCAGCAGGAGGATGAAGTATAAGACTTGGACCCCCTAATTTGTATTCTGAGCTCTTTATTTGCCCAACTGAAGTTTTCTGACATTGAGCATATATTTATTCAGTCATTTACTTATTATTAACTTTTAAATTTAGAAATAACTATTCTACCCCAACAGTGTATCAGGCACAATAGTGGTGTGATGGAGAAATATTTTTGAACCATTACTTAATTAAAAAAAGTTTTTCCCACCTCCTTGTTCAGCTCTTTCCCCCAATTTGGCCAGTTAGGATGTTCTGGGTTCATAGGTTTAGGAAAGTGACATGAAAACAGAAAGCAGAGTAGGGGCACCTGCTCTGCTCAGTCAGTTAAGCATCCAACTCTTGATTTTGCTCAGGTCATGATCTCATGGTTCGTGGGTTCAAGCCCCATGTTGGGCTCTATGCTGATGGCACGGAGCCTGCTTGGGATTCTCTGCCCCTCCACTGCTCATGTACTTTCTCAGAATAAACAAATAAACTTAAAAAAAAAAAAAAAGCAGAGAATGAAGTTTCCCTTTGCTTCTAAGTTTCAAAAGATTAGGCCCTTAAAGGAACACATAACACGTCATATAGAAAAGATGTTTGAGAGAGGGACCTCAAAAATAAGAGCAAGCCTTCTATCTCTCTCTCTTCCTGCTCCTTCTAGGGAAGGTTTCTCTGAGCTGAGACAATAGAGGAGTTAGAGGAAGGTAGTAAGAGTACAGACATTGATGGGTCCTAGATAGGGGGTCCAGTGCCCATCCCCAAGTAGGAATGACTAAGAGACTGAGACAGACCAAGCTCCAGCCAGCAGCACAGACTGCCCAGGACCCAGCAGGGTGTCAGAACTGTAGAATAGTCTGTTTTCACCTAATGAAAATAGGAGTGAGAACAACTGGATGGAAGGGCCTTGTGTTTAGGAAGAGGAGGTCTCTCTGGGGCCTTTGTGAGATACCCACTGAGGCCTGGAAGGGTAACAGGTATTCGACCAGGTGCTAGTATGGACATAGAACACAGAAATCTTGAGGGGGTGCCTATGTAATTCCTCTACCACTTGGGTGCAACACCAGTGAAGTGGATAAGGGTCCACCTTGATTTAGATTAAATTGTCTATCTTGGTAGAACAGGAATTTGTAAACAAAATGAAATATTTAAATAGTCATATTTTTGTATATCTATGTTGTGGACACTGACTTTTATTGACTGAACCATGGTTAGAGATTACATAGTTGTTAAAGACAGAGAGAGAGATAATAAATAAGCAAGCAAAGAAATTAATAGAATAATTATAGGCTGCTAAAAGCACTAAAAAGGAAATAAATAGGATGCTGGTGAGTAACCAGGAGGACCTACCTACATAGGATGGCCAGGAGAGGCCTGAAGGAACAGCTGGCCCACGGGCCCCAAGGTATGGAAGAGCATGGCCTGTTCCAGATGCCACAGAAGGCCAGCTGTCTGGAATTACTATTATAATAAAGTGGAAAAGGTTATAGGCACCGTGGGTCTCTCATAGGGAGTCGGAATTTTATTCCTTGTGCAATGAGAAGCCAGTGAAGGGTTTTAATTAGGAGAGATCAGAGTCAAATCTACATTTTAAGAAGATTAATCAAGGTACTATGTGGGGGCTGGATTGTCAGAGAGAGAGAAAAGAATAGGAGTGGTGGTCCAGTGACAGGCTCCTACAGTGGTCCAGGCCAGAGATGACAGAATCTTGAATTGAAGTGGAACATGAAATGGAAAGAAAATGGAAACACATATAAGATATGGTTTTGATGTAGAATCAAGAGGAATGGCTGATGCATTTGAGCCAAAGGTGGGTGTCAGGATGACTCCCCCCAGGGTCTGGTTTTAGAAAC
Source organism: Hyaena hyaena (assembly GCF_003009895.1). Taxonomy (NCBI): domain Eukaryota; kingdom Metazoa; phylum Chordata; class Mammalia; order Carnivora; family Hyaenidae; genus Hyaena; species Hyaena hyaena. The sequence goes on along the minus strand of NW_024080737.1, from coordinate 2,203,341 downwards.
CAAGTGTATGCCAGGGCCATTTCTTGAACTTGGGGAAAAGGTGATGCCTTTTTGGGATTGTGGTGGGAAATCAGTTGTTTCATTAAGACCTGTTCAGTTTGACATGTCAAGAAGCTGTCTGCATGGAGTTATCAGGAAGGTATTTAGATATGAATCGGGTTCAGAGGGGAGTTCTGGGGAGATAGAAGTTTGAGATTCATTACTCTACAAATGGTCTTCAAAGTCACGGAAATGGACAAGGTCCATTAGGGAAAGAATGTGAGGGCAAATAAGAGAGGGACTGGAACTAAGCTGGATGCCCACAGTTAGAAGTCAGGGAGGTAAGGAGGGCACAGTCAGCTTTACCTCAAAGTGAGATGTGTATTTACATTTCTTTACTCTTTGTGATGGCTCCAGTCAGTAGACAGGGAAACAATCAAAGGAGCCCTGTTCCTCATAAAGGGCCCATACTCAGGCTCTGAGTCAGTCCCCTCAAGCATTAGTTTCCTCAGCTATACAAAAAGGCCCTGTGGTAGCAACCACCTACCTTCCTCACACAGTTTGGTGAGAAGTGTCAAGATGGAATTAAACTCAGGCACAAAGATTTACATTCAAATGCCAGCCATTTTCTCAGTCTTAATGAATAGTCCAGACTTTGTATTTTAGGCCTTTAGAAATACTAATAATGCAAACGGAATCAAAATCATCATTCATATTATTAACAAGCAGTTTTGAGTAATGTTTTGAGTAACTGCCTAATAAAGTTTAAGAAACACAAGTAACTCATGTTTATTAAAGAAGAATTACTAGGTCTCCATTCATAAGCTTCAATATCCTGCTTAATGGATTCCATACAACTTAACATAGAAACCCAGTGAATGAATTATGGAGAAACAGTCCACAAAAATCATATGGTTTCCCTTTTTACTGTTGTTTCCCCCCTCCATGAAATAGCAATGAGGAGTGTAGCTTGAATAAAGCCATTTCTTGCAGCAGAATGAAGGCATTAAGGTGACGCCAGTTTATTTTAGCTGACCGACAGGCACATCCTAAAGCTTTATGGTCAGAACGCGCCCCCTTGTGGAAGATGTGTATAAGGATGGTGGAGAGGAAACTGTCACCCTCAAGATCTTGTGAGAATTGAGGTGGGCAGAGACCTAAGGACGCAATGAATAAAACGCTGGTGGACCACATTGTATAAAGAGCTGTGTAAGGAAGAGGGCTGTTTATCTAATAAGAAAAGGAGTGTAGCCGGATGGAAAGGAAAGCCTGGGGCAATTAAGCTTGCAGCCTTAGGTTCTAGAAAACTTGAATCATTTATGATGAATAATAAATGGAAAAGCCACTGAATGAATTGTAAAGTAGTGGAGGAGGGTGTTGTCTCTAGGCAATGCCTGCCTGGGTGCAGATCTTGGCTCCTGTAGTAGCTGTGTGATTTGGGGGAATCATGTTGCTGCTTTCTAAGCTCCTGTCACCCCGCCTGTAAAGCAGAATTAACAACAGCGCTGTGATTGTTGGTTGTTGCTATATATCAAGGTTGTTGTGAAGAGCAAATGAAGTAAGGTATAAAAAGTGTTTGGAGTACAGTGACTGCTATGTGAAAATAGCTCTCACTGCTACCTGCCAGTATGTGCATTTAAAATCAGAGAAAGACATTTGCATTTCTGTTTTAAAAAAAATGGCTTCCTGACACAGACATTTGTCAACTAGACAGGGATGCTCTGTGGTGCTGTGCAAGTTGGGAGACTGAAGATGCTCAAACCCTTCTGCGAGGTGCCCCAGCTGTGGTCCGTCAGCCACCATCTGCGCATCTGCTGTGTGTGTGTCGCCAAAGGTGTACAGACACGTTTGGATCAGTGTGACCAATCCACTTTTACTACAGGTCAGTCAGGGCTGGTCGGGTGGGGGCTGGGGCAGGGGTCACCTTGCTGTGTGTGACAGGTTAAAGCATACATGGGAACTTAAGCCAGGGCCACAAGAAGGGCACAGATTGACTGGAACCCAGAAAAGTCGTACTCCAGGAGGACACAAAAGAACACTCTCAGGGAAGTAACCATTTCCATTCAAGTGGCAATATGGTGCCATTGGGCAAACAAAAGAATAGTAGGATAATTATAGGAAGGTTTCTGAAACTTGCTTTAAACAAACAAAAAAAGCATTTGTCTTTTAATTCCCTCAGATGTGCTGCCAAAAATTCAAGTATTTGAAAATGTCAAGAAGCAATGGTGAAACTAAGCATCTCAAGCAGGGAAGAGAGGCTGAGTGATGCATGTGTTGGGTCTGAGGGCCATGCACCGGGCTGGAGGCTTTCCTTTCTGGGGAGGGGCTGGGGCACCTCAGGGAGGCGTGCCGATGGATGGCTCTGCACACCTCTCTCATTCAGTGAAGAAGTCCACAACCTGGATTTCAAACCCAGCTTCTGTGAAACAGGTCTCAGATGGGGAATTCCCTTTCAATGAGCTAACATTTGGAAGACTCTTCCTTCATGTCTTCTGTTTTTTCATATCACAAAATTATAGTTCAGTGGCCTTTGGAAATTCATTCTAGTAAATGTTATGAAATGAAACAAAATGAGCTTAATGATTCTGTTGTCATATTGGGCTTCCAGGACCTTCCTGGCATCCATGCCATCCTTCCGACTTCACGTGGCTGCCTTCTCGGCCAGGATCATACTTTTTCTGACCCCACAGCACTCTCTCTGGCAGTCACAATCCTTCTCCTCGTTGGCTTTCTGCAATTCCCACCAGTCAGTTCACACCTCTGAGTAACTCACACTTTCTTTTTTGTCTTTTCTTCATCTGCGCTGACAAGTGTTACTTGGGGGAAACACATCCCTAAATAGTGCTATTAGATTCCGTCATGTTTTTGTGTTCTCAAAATCGGATCTGGGACCTTGAGGCCTCTTTCAAATTTTTTATTCATATTGTTCTCTCACAATCCCCACAGTGTCTGAGTCAGACTTACTCCTCTGCCCTCAGGTTCCCAGCCCCAAAGGTGCCACTTTTCACTTCCAGTGAATCATATTCTGTCCTTTACTTTAGAAGGAGATCTAGGGTAATTTTTCTCGGCCCTTCCTTATCCACAGCGAACTAATTTTTGTTGTCATTGTAGATGTTCTTTTCTGTGTCTCAGGGGGATGTGGCCCTTCATTTCTGCCAAGACTGATCTTACATTCTGCTCTGGATCTCATTCTTTTGAGATTTCTTCAGTGCCCTACTCCATCAATTATTCCCTTTCTGCCCCTTCATCACTAGCTTCCTGTATACTTTCTTCTCCTCTCACTAGTTCCAACTATACTTACCTACCCTTCAATTTCTACTTCTCTTTCAAATTTCTTGAAATAGATCTCTGTGCCTATTCCCAGTAGACTATGGTCCTTACTATCTAGTCTGGCCCTTATCGCTCTATTATGATGCTTTCTCGAGGGCCATTGATGACCTGTCTTCAGACCTTATCTTTCCTCTTTTATTTGTTTTGTTGTTATTGTTTATGTTTCACGTTTTTATTTAAATTCCAGTTAGTTAACATATAGTGTAATATTAGTTTCAGGTGTACAATATAGTGGTTCAACACTTACATATAATACCCAGTGCTCATCACAAGTGCTCTCCTTAATACCCATCACCCCTTTAGCCAATCCCCCTCCAACCTCCCCTGCAGCAACCCTCAGTTTGTTCTCAATTATTCAGAATCTGTTTTATGGATTGCCGTCTTCTCTTTCTTCCCTTTCTCCTATGTTCATCTGTTTTATTTCTTAAACTCCACATATGAGTGAAATCATTTGGTATTTGTCTTTCTTGGACTGACGTGTTTCACTTGGCATAATACACTCTAGCTCTATCCACATTTTTGCAAATGGCAAGATTTCATTAATTTTTATGGCTGAATAATACTCCATTTACATGCACACACGTGATACACACACATATATACATATGTATATATACCACATATTCTTTATCCATTCATCACTTGGTGGACATTTGGGCTCTTTCCAAAATTTGGCTATTGCTGATAATGCTGCTATAAAGGTCAGTATGCATGTGCCCCTTCACATCAGCATTTTTTTATCCTTTGGGCAAATACCTAGTAGTGCAATTGCTCAGTTGTAGGGTAGTTCTATTTTTAACTTTTTGAGGAACCTCCACACTGTTTTCTAGAGTGGCCACACCAGTTTACATTCCCACCAGCAATCGGAAGCTTTCTCCACGTCCTCCCCAATGTCTGTTTCCTGTGTTGTTAAATTTAGCCATTCTGGCAGATGTGCGGTGGTATCTCATTGTAGTTTTAATTTGTATTTCCCTAATAATGTGTGATGTTGAGCATCTTTTCATGTGTCTGTTACAGACCTTATCTTTCTTAATCTCCTTAGAAAGCTCCAAATGACTGACCATCCACAGTCTCTCTTCCCTGGTCGCATAATTCTGCCCTCTCTTAGTGTTTTCTTCCTGCTTTTCCTAGCACGAATTTTACGTGCCAACCCATTCTCCATGTGCTGCTGGGTATTTTATCTAGAGCACAAAGTTGGCCATGTCATTCCTCCACTTAAACCATCTAAGCTTCATTTTAGAATCAACCTCAAATCTTCAAGATGGTTCATGAGGATCTCCCACCTCCTCAGTCTCTCTCATTACTTTCATCCACTCCATAATCCAGTTATATTTAACTCTTCTCAGCCTGTTTTCTCTGATTAAACACTCTCCCCTACCTTTCTCAGTATGGCCCTCACCTCTCATGATCCCCTTGACTCAACCCTAGTGGCTTTTCATATTTCAGTTCAGCCGCCACTTCCTCCTGGAAGCCTCATCTGATGTCCCGTGTCTTGATCAGATGTCTCTGCTCTGTGCTCCTGATCCTGCCTGTCTAAAGAAGTTGTCATGACCTAGAATGATCCCTTTTCTCATCTCTGACCCCCACCATACTGTGAGTGCCATGACAAGAAGGCTCTGTTTGATCAGGTCACCCCTGAAGTCCCAGACCAGCACAGGAAATAAAAAATAGAGGCTTAATAAGTATTAGTTGAATGATCAAGATAATGAATTAAGTGACTTACATGATCGTATTATAACTACTAGTAACAAAAGTAATAACTAATAGTAGCAAAATTAGCCAACATTTTCAGAGAGCTTACTATGTGTGAGTCATACTTCTAAGTACTCAAGTACTATTTAACTCATAATTCTCCTAATGTCCTCACAAGGGAGGTACATGTTTTCATTTTACAGAGGCGTAAACTGGAGGATGATAGGACAATCTTCTAGACCAATCATTAACAAAGCACTGCCCTTGGGCCAAATCTGACCAGCTGCCCGATTTTGTACATAGAGTTTTATTGGTAACCAGCCATGCCTGTTTGTTTATGTATCTTCTAAGATTGCTTTCCCACCACAGTGGAAGATTTGGGTAGTTGTGACAGAGACTGCGTGGCCTAGAAAACTGGAACTATTTGCTTGTTGGCCCTTTATAGGGCATTTGGGGCGTGCTGAATATTCTGTTTATTTGTGCTATCTTATTGTTGATATCCTGAGAAGACAGCCTCACATTCTCAAACCCCATATTAATTTCTAATTTTCCATTTTTAATTTTGATGTTTTGGTAGTATATTAAAGCAAAATCTATCAGCCTATAATATAAAATCTTTCCTTTGATGGAGATATTTTTTTTAATCTATGACCTGGCTCCTCCTAGAAATTGTAAAATTATAGAATTTAGAAATTAAGGGGGCCCATGGCCTGTCCCATCTTTAGAAAAAAGTGGAAATTTTTTAAAATTTAAAATTATAAATTTAAATTAAAATTATAAATTTAAAATTTAAATTTTTAAAATTAAATTTTTTTTAATTTAAACATATAAATTTAAAATTATAAAATTTATAATTATAAAATTATAGAATTTAGAAATTAAGGATGCCCATGGCCTGTCCCATCTTTAGAAAAAAGTGGAAAATGAGATCCTGATTTATTTCCTAATAGTTATGTGAACAGCTCAGGGGAGGGTCTGGACAAGAGGTCCCCTGGCTTGCTAACAGAGGCCCGGGCGGCCCAGCTCTGCCTCCTCATTGGCAGGTCTCCCACTTTACCTGAGGGACTAATTTTGGAGTCAGTGATTTGGGGATAGTGGCAGGAGGTTGGACTATTTTATTTTCCAAATGTATAGAGCCAATTCTAGGCCCTCAACATCAACAGGATCCAGAAAGTCGAGCTAAAGATTGTTGTTATCTCTCTGCTTTACTTTATTTTCTGTTATTGTTCTGAATTTTCCCTGATTTCTTTGTTTATCTAATTTCTGCATGGCATATGTGGCAGGGGGAGCACGGGCGTGTGTGAGTGGATGCTGGAGGTGGTGGTGTGGACTCCCCAATTTTCATGACCAAACCTTAAGCAAATGAGAAAAGGGCCTTAAGGTCTGACTAGGACAAATGTGATGCTAGTAAATATTGGTTTTGATACCATCTGAGCCCTGGGGTACAGAATATGAAAATTCCAAATGGTTATTATTCAGATCAATCAGTGAAGAGCACATTAACGCCTCGGCGGAGCTGCATGGCTTAATTAGCACACACAGCATCCACTCCACGCTTCTTGGATGCAGCTCACATCACCGAAGACCCTGTGTGAGCAACACCGTGGTTAAGGATATGTCACAGCAAATCAACAAAATATGCGGTTTGATCAGCACATTCTGAGAGCAGATCATTAAAATATGCAACCAGATCCCCCAAGTGCATGAAAAATTAACTAACAAGTTTTGTATCTTGATCAGTTTAATGAGTGAGAAGTCACTGAACAAGAGCGTCAAATTGTACAGCCCAGCAAGGGGCAGATGATTGTCTGAGAGGAGAGGGGAGGGCCAGACTAATACTGTTGGTTTTCAAAATACCAATCTTTAGAATTCAATGTCAGAGAGAGCTGATTAGTATTAAGATGTTGTACAGTCTGTCCACCAGGATGTGATGAGATGTAGAGCCTTCTGATGTAAATGAAACATTGATTCTCCTTTTCAGGCTTCACTAAATCTTAATGGACCCAGCCATGCGCCTAGAAGCCCCTGCCAATGGCATCATATACACATGTGTGGGACTAAGAGGCAGTGGCAGCCTTCTGGAAATATCTAAACCATCTGACCTTGAAGAACAGCTAAAAGGAAGGGGGAAAAAAAGCTCTTTAATCAAACTATATCAGAGATGCACCATGCCATGAAAAAAGAAACAGGGCTTAATAAGCTAGGAATGCCCCGGCTAGAAAGTTGGTGGAGAATTTGAGCAAATTAAACCCAAGTGGTTGATGATCACTGAGGAAACATGTGAATTGGATTGTCACAGAAGACTATGGGGACTTCTGTCACCCTGCTATTGGCAGATGCTGATGGGGAGGCTGACAACCCACTTTTAAAGCAGCCGCACATGCCCCCAGTGACTTGGCCCATGTATAAACGGGAACTTGAGCACCAGTCTGTTAATCCTGCTCTGCTACTTTATCTTGGCCGACCGGCTGGCATTGCAGCTGCAGGAGTGTTGGTTTCCCAGGGCATAAATTTACCCCCTTCTCTAATGAGCTGGGCAACAGAAAAATGGCAATCCCAAATAAAAGGCAGAAAGCAAATCCAAACGGGAAACATTGTGCAGACAAAGAAGAAGATTGGCAGTCTGGCAAATGCTGAGGCTGGAGCTGGTGGCCAGTTACCCTTCTGTTGAGCATGTACTGTTGGGGCAGAGGAGGTGGGAGAGAGGTAGACTTTTTTTTTTTTTTTTGGCCTTTATAACCTTTGGTTATATTTTCCCAAAGTGGAGCACATGGACATACCTAGAATGACTTTTGGTCAAATGTGTTATATAGACAAACTTTTAAAAATACTAATAGTTATGATTCTTTTTCATAAATACTACATAAAATGGAAATAGCACATCAGCTTCATGATTTGAGTAATATTCTTCTTTAGAGTGAGGTAAAGATAGCAAAAAGGAGTCAAATTAAGTTTAAAGAAAAGTACTACTTATGTCATAAGGCATGTGATAAATGGTTATGTCAAAAACCATAAAGGGATTTTCAAATGGCTGAAGTTTAGGAAAATTTAGGTTAGAATATGTTCCTTGGGTAAAAAATTTTCATGCAGTTCAGCCTATCAAACAGTTCGGTATATGTGTTGAAAAGGTGTAGGTTTCTGTTTAAAATGATTTTAAACAGAAAAGGAAGAATCGAAGATAGGAATAAATCATGGAAATAAAAGAAAGATTTTAAAATTTGTCACTTATCCCATTTTCATTTGTCAGGTGGACTGAGGGAAGTTCTTCAGCCATAAGCCTTAGAGGAGAAAAAAGTTAAGGTCCAACAGATTTTTTTTCCACACCGTGTTTCAACAACACATGTTGTACACGGCTTAATGCTTGCATGAGGGCCAGACCCAGGTCTGCATGAGGACCTTGCAAGCATCTGTGAATCTCTTTCTTAGAGCAATGAGAAAATGTTAATTTCAACATTTTACAGTATACAGCCAACAGGATCTAAAAGCACATCACTGGAGTTAATTATCTCACTGTATACAGAGATACAAAGAAGCTCAGGCCCAGAACACACTCTTGAGGTGTTAGCACATTAATGGCCTGTCATAAAACCATGAAAATGCTCTTTGAATTGCTAAAAATTAATTTTCAACTGTTGAAAGTTTTAATTAAAATTTTATGAAGACTTTTAAACAAATTATAACACATCAAAGGTATGTATACTATCTATGTATGCAGGGCATTCATAGTGATACACATGGACCTATTTATGTATCTTTTTAAAATATGTAAGTGTATGTGTGTACCCTCCAGCCAGCTTAAGAAATAGCAAGTGGGACACCTGGGTAGCTCAGTCAGTTAAGCAACCGACTCTTGATTTCAGCTCAGGTCATGATCTCACAGTTTGTGGAATAAAGCCCTGTGCTGGGCTCCTTGTTGGGCATGGAGACTGCTTAATATTCTCTCTCTCCCTGTCTTCTCCTGTCCTTCCCTCTCTCTCTCTCAAAATAAACAAGTAAACTTAAAAAAAAAAATGACCAGTGGGTGATGAGCATGGAGGAGGGCACTTCTGGGGATGAGCACTGGGTGTTATATGGAAACCAGCTTGACAATAAAACTATTAAAAAAAAAAAAAAAAAAAAGACCAGTACTCTGAAGCTTCCAGTGTGCGTCCTCAACAGCAACCGTGTTCAACCTACCCCTTCCCAGGTACCTATTTTACTGAGCTTCATGGTGATCATTCCTTTGCCTTTCTTTATAATCTTACTATGCATGCATGTACCTCTAAACAATATATTGTCTAAATGTCCTGAATATCAATTTTATATTAAGGGAATCACACCGCAAGCATTCTTTGTAACTTGCCTTTTTCACTCAATATTATGGTTTTAGTATTGACCCATATCAATAGGCATAGGTTTAGTTTACACATTTTCACTCCTATGTACTGTTCCAGTGAATATACCACAATGGTTTATTGACCTTACTTTTCACAGATGTTTGGACTGTTTTCATTTTTTAATATCATGAATAACAGTGCATTTACAGGTCTCCTGGTATCCATGGCCAAGAGCTTAGGGCTCTTCGAGCTGGAATTGCTAGGCCTTCAGTAATGCCATGTGGTTTTCCAGAACAGTTTATCAGTTTACACTCCCATTATTTATAATAAAAATGAGAATAAAGTGGCTGGACCTTTACCTTATAAAATGCACAAAAATAAACTAAAGTTGATTAAAACTAAAATATAATATCTGAAACTACAAATCTCTTATAAGAAAACATAGACGAAAATCTTCCTGATATTGATCTTGGCAATAGTTTTTTTGGAAATGACACTAAAAACTGAGGCAACCAAAGCAAAAATAAAGGAACTAAAAAGCTTCTGAACAACAAAGGAAACAAGCAACAGGATGAAAAAGACAATGTAGGGAATGGAAAAAATTTTTGCAAACCATATATCTGACAAGGAGTTAATATCCAAAGTATGTAAGACACTTCAACAACCCAATATCAAGACAATAACAACAACAAAACAAATAACCCAATTAAAAAATGGGCAAAGGACTTGAATAGACATTTCTTCCCAAAAAACATACAGATGGCCACCAGGTATATGGAAAGGTGTTTAATCAGGGAAACAGAAATCAAAACCACAATGAGATATTACCTCCACCTGTTAGTATTGCTATTATCAAGAAAACAAAAAAATGACAAATGTTCACAAGCATGTGAAGAAACTGAAACCTTTGTACACCACTGGTGTGAATGTAAAATGGAAACAGTATAGTTTATGTTAAAAATAGTACAACCATATAATTCAGTAATCTCTTTTCTGGGTATATATCCAAAAGAATTGAAATCAGGATTGCAAAGAAATATCCACATTCCCACGTTCACTGCAGCATCATTTACAAAAGCTGAAATATGAAAGCAATCAAAATGCCTATTAATGAATTAATAGATAAAGAATATGTGGCATATGCACACAAAAAGATGACAGTCTTGCCATATGTGACAACATGAATAAACCCGAAGGACACTGTACTAAGTGAAATAAGCCAATTGTAGAAAGACCAGTACTTCATGATTCCATTTTTATAGGGTACCTAAAATAGTCAAACTCATGGAAGCAAATTATAGAATGCCAGGGTGCTGGGGCAGAAGGGAGTGGGGACTCATTGTCCAATGGATGTAAAGTTTCAGTAATGCAAGATGAGTAAGTTCTAGAGATAATGCTGTACAACAGAGTTCCTATAATTAACAATATTGTATTGTGCACTTAAAAAAATTGTTCAGAGGGAAGATCTCATGTTAAGTATTCTTACAACAAAAGCAAAACCAAAAACAAAGGAGCACAAGATTTTTAGACGTGGTAGATATGTCTATAACCTTGCCTGTGGTGAGTTTCACGAAAGAGTGTATGTGTATGTCCAAAGTCATCAAATCATATATATTAAATAGGTGCAGCTTTTTGTGTATCAATTATACATTAATAATGATGTTTTAAAAGTTTAATTTGTATATGAAAAACTAATTTATTGAAAAACATTAGAGAAGATCTAAATAATTTTGAAGCTATATGCTATGGCTAGGAAAATTCAATATTGTATAAGTATTAATTCTCAAATATACTGTAAATTTCATGCTATTCCAAATTCTAAATAGAGTTTTACATGTAAGTTACAATCTTATTTTCAAATTGATGTGGAAATTCAAAGGGTCAAGAATAGCCAGTATAGTTTTGAAAGAGAAAAAGATGAAGCAAGTTGCTCTACCAGAAATGGTAATTAGGGCAAGATGGCGTTGGTATAAGGATAGACTGTATCTAAAAGAATAAAATACAGAACCCAGAAACAAAGCGTTCCCTAGAAGGAAATAGTATCGATTGAGATGGCAGTGTGGATTACTAGAGAAAGGATGAATCCTATGAACAGTTCTCTGTCTATTGGTTGACAATATGGGGAAAGATAAAAACAGATTCTTATATACACAGAACAATCAATTCCTTATACATTAAGGACCTAAATGAGAAATGCAAAAGTTTTAAAACTTTTAGTAGACAGTAAAGTAGAATATATTTATGATCTCTGTGTAGGGAAGGGTTTCTTTAAAAAAGACACAAAAAGCACAAAGCATATACAAACAGATTTATAATTCTGACTACATTACAATCAAGATCTCAAAAGACATTTTAAAATCTCATAAAGAGGGTGAAATTCAAACCACAAACCAAGAAGACATATTTGCCATACACATATCTAGAAAATAACATATTAAAAATAACATATAAAGAACTCTTCTAAATAATTTTTTTAAAAGATAAATAGCCAAATAGAAAAACCAGCCCAAAAAAACATGAATAGGAAGTTGACAAAAGAAAAATATAAATGCCCAATAAATATTAAAAGATGCTCAAATTCACTAGTACTCAAAGAATTGAAATGTAAAACCAAGGTGAGAGATACAACTTCACACTCATCAGACTGGCAAAAATTAAGAAGTGAAGCAGTATTCTCTGTTGGTAATGATGTAAAGCTAAGAAATCTCACCCATTGTGAATGAGAATGCAAATCAAGACTTTGGAAAATAGACATTTTCCAGTACAGTGGGAAGTTCGCATATCCTATGACCTAACAATTCCACTGCTGAATACATATGCAAGAGGAACACTTGCACATTTACATCAGGAGACATGCATAAGAATGCCCAGAGAAGATTCTCTGTCATAGCCCAAACTGAACAAATTAAATACCCATCACTAAAGAAAGGATAAATCAAGTGAGACAAAGGCATGCAATGGAATACTATACAACTGTAAAAACTCAATCAACAGTTCCTTGGATGAATCATAAAAATAGAATGTTGCATGGAAAACACTGAATCACAGAAGAATATATATTCTCAATATTTTTTAAATGTGAAATATCTAAATAAACACATAGGTTATAAAACTATAAGGAAAGATAGGAGAATGATACACAATTTGAATTGTTCATTATTTCTGGATGGAGACAAGGAGGGAAAATTGGGGAGGGGCACACATTTTGACTACAGTTAAAGTTTACTTCTTGAGCTGGATGGTGAGCACATGAGTGTTGATTTTATTATCACCCCTTAAATTGTATTTCTTTAAAATATACATTATATATACTCTTCTGCATATATATTTTGTAAAACCCACAATTTACAAAAGATAAAAGAAGTTCTATAGTTAACAAATATGGCAAAAGCTGTGAAGATACATTTGATTGCTCACATTAGGGTCGTTCTGTGCCAGAGAGGAAAAGGAAGTGTGACTGCAGTACATGCAATGCCAAAGGTCCCCCTAATTTTTTCAGGACAGAAGTACATACATGAATATTCGGCCCCTGGCACATAACGGATATTTAACACAGTTGGTGAAAGAAAGGAAGGAAAGAAAGGAAAGGAGAGAAGAGAGCGAGAGAAGAGGGTCAGGTGAGAGAAAGAAAAAGGAAAGAGAGGGGGGTGGGGAGGGAGGAAGGCAGGTCACCCTGGATTTGTGAATAATTGATTCTACATAATAAGGAGAGTCCCTGTTGTTTGGAAAGAGTTTAGCCTTGTTTTGCCTGAGAGAGTACTCTATTCTCTTGCAGAATTCAGCCCCTTGTGTCTTCGTGTTCCTAATGACTGCACTGACAGTTATAGTACACCACTGAGACTTGCTTGTCAAACATTAACTACTATGTCATGTTATTATAGACTCTTTTTCTGATAGAGTAATCACTACTACTTATGCGGAATGACAGAAGTTGCCTGATAGTATTTAATCTAATTCAAAAATACAAGAAATAGCCCAGCTATGTAAGATGTAGAAAGAACCCAAAGGGATTTTTTTTTTTTTTTTTTGGAAAGTCAGGACAGGAGGGGAACCATTAAACATGTAACTAAACTCTGACAGACTGTACCTTTTGCTTTGGTTTCATGAGAATTAGGGCAGTAGGTAAATAATTCAGTATGTTGACTGCATGCTTAAATCTGCATTTAATTTTTTAAAATATTTTTGTGTTTTATTTTATTTTATTTTTAATACAAGTAGTTTATTGTCAAGTTGGTTTCCATATAATACCCAGTGCTCATCCCTACAAGTGCCCTCCTCAATGCCCATCACCCCCCTCCCCCCCCACACCCATCAATCCTCAGTTTATTCTCACCATTCAAGAGTCTCTCATGGTTTGCTTCTCTCCCTCTCCCCCACTATTTCCCCCCTTCTTCTCCTCCATGGTCCTCCGTTAAGTTCCTTCTCATCTGCATTTTAAATATTTTAAATATTAGTTTTTAAAGGTTGAATCAAGACAACACAAAATTCATAGCATATTTTAAACTATAAAAATAATGATAAAAACAATAATTTGTGTACATACCACACAGATTTTTAAAAATTGAACGTTGATGCAATCTTAGAGGTTCTTATCCCTTCCACTTTCCATCAGCCACAGGAAATAATGACTATCCTGAATTTTATTTATATTATTCCATGGCTGACATGGGGTGTTTTGTTTTGTTTATATAGTGTTTTGTTTTGTTTATATAGTGTTACATATTTGTATATATTCTGAACCACTAACTTCTTTGTTTTTATAGATTTTTGAACTTCATATAAATGCAATAGTGCTGCATTTTTTTTCTATTATGACTTGGTTCTTTTTCAGTCAACACTCTGGTTCTGAGAATTGTCCACATTGATAATGTAGCATGCCTATACCTTATTCATTTCCATTATTTTTTTAAATAATCGTATGGATATCACAACATCCATATTCATTTTTCCTATTGATTACTACTTACATTGTTTCCAGTTTCTTGTTATTATGACACTATGAACTTTCTTGTGTATGTCTCCTGGTTCACATGTGCAGATTTCTTTGGGACTATCCCTAGGACTGGAATATTGGGTGAGAGGGCATGCACATCTGCAGCTTTACTAGGTAATCGTTGTTTTCTATAGCAGTTGGCTCATTTGCACTCCCACCAGCACTGACTGAATATTCCCATTGCCCCTTATCTTCAGCTGTCATTTTTGCCACTCTTATGGATCAGTATTCATCAAGTTCTCTGATGTGCCAACTTATATCATACCTTTAAGTAACTGTAGATGTCATTTAGTCAGTATACAAACCATACACTTAGATCTGTGCCCATGATTTGAAGTTAGTGGCTCATGTTGAGTTGAGCCCCGGGTTCATTTGGGCATTTGTCAAAAAGCAGGGCTTAAAAAAAAGAGAACAACTCTGTTGTTTTCTCAATAAAGTGCTGATTGACAAATATGAGGAAAAAATCCTGATGTTAGTGGTAGAAATGAAATATTGTATTTGGCACTGTTGGGAAATCACCCAGGTTTTGTGGGTTTCTGACTTCATAACTACAAGATACTTGGATCAAAGTATACTTACTTTAGGTGACATATGAATTCATAATCCAAGGGAAAAAGCCTCATAAAAATAACTTAACATTAAATATGTCTTGCAAAAGAACCACTTAACTTGGCAAAATATTAATGAAATAAAACACATGGGTTAGATTTCGCTTATAATACACATAGGAATAAAATGTGCTCGACAAAATATGCTTTGGCTTTTGCCAAACTAGAAACATCTGAAAATAACCTAAGAGATTTCCCTAAACCATGGCATGTTTCTGGCTTTGTCCACCATTTAATTAAGTGTTGTTTTCATAATGAAGCACATTAGGGATGGGGGTTGTATCCAACCTACAAACCATTCTTTATGGAGTAGTAAAGAAATGGACAATAGTACTGACATAAAAAATGTTTAATTTCACGGTCTTACCTTTTTAGCATATGTTTCATATCAGCATTACTAGTTGTTTTCTGAAATCCCCTTTAGTTAAGAAAGCTATTGTTTTGTCCTTGAAAATGTAGGTGGAAGTCTATTATGGCTCAAGGACAAAGGAGGTAGGTAAGATGTATCCCTGCAAGTGCAGTACCATTGTTTATAAAGAACAAGTTATGTATGCTGATAAACCATAAATGGAGTTCAGACATTTTTCAAGGCAAGCTATTGATTTGTTTAGTGTCTTCACAATATAGACTCCTGAACCTTTAAAAACTAAGGTTGTAGAAATGGTATAAAAATATCTGTGAGTGCCATTTTAGTAACAATTTCAGTGCATGTGTAGACAAGTTATCTTCTGGAAAAAAAAAACAATTCATTTTAGAGATAAAAGCGTAACTATATTAGACTTCCACCCTCTTAATCTAGGTAAATCTGATTAGTCCATCTACTGAGAACAATAAAATCTGGACAAAATATATTTTTTTAGGTATTTGGGGAAAATGTGTTTCAACTCATTGAAAAGACAGAAAGATAATAAAATATCAAGGTGTGAGCCAAGATGTACACACATGCACACACACACATTATATATATCCACATGACATAGTACAAACCTATACCAATTGCACTCTCCAAGGAAGTACTAAAGAATAGTACATGGCTATATAATTTCCAAGCTTACTGAGGAGAAAAGAGGAATAAAATATACTCAGTCAAACTAAGATCAAGAAAAGAGAGAAAAAGAATCATAAAACAAGTAGAAAACAAATGCTAACATGATACATTTAAACCCAAGTACACAATTAGATGTAATGAACATGATATAAATATTCTAATCAAAAGACAAAATGATCAGATTGAGGAGGAAAAGACCCATATGATATAAAAAGACATATCTAAAACATAAGAATAAAGAGAGGTTAAAATGAAAAGAAAAAAGCCTATTTTATGACCCAGCAATTTCACTTCTGGTGTACATCCTCGGCAAATTCCTGAAGCTGTGCACCAGGAAACACCTACAAGGATGTTCCTTTTGTGTGTATTTAACAAACACTCATGTAGCACTTACTACATTCCAGTCATGATTCTAAGCAGTTCACAAATATTACCGCAGATAATCCTCATAACAACTCTAGGAGGTAGATACAATTAATACCCTTGCCTTGTAGATTAAAAAAAAAAAAAAAAAAAAAAGCCTGTGCATAAGAAGGTTAAAATTGTTGCCCAAAGCCATGTGACTCATAAGTGGCAGGACCGGATGCGAACCCAGGCAGCCCAGCCTGAGTGTATCTTCCAGCCCCAACCCTACCACTTCTCTCCGTAAAATCCTCTTCAACACCTGCAACTTCATCCAACAAAAGAATGGATTAACAGAAAGTGCTGTATTCACAGGATAAAACGCTAGCAGCCACAAAATGATATATATCTACATATTTATATACCTGTAGATAATGTATATATAAGTAGCTCTTAAAGCACCTTATGGTGAAAAATTTTTTGAAAGGATTTGCAATACAATTAGTATTATTTCTCAAGTGTTTTGTAAAACATACCAATGAAACTATCTGAACCTCGAATTTTCTTTGGGTGAATGTTTTTAGCTATGACTCCAACTTTGATTTTTTAAAAATATTTATTTATTTATTTTTCTTCACGTATAATTAACTTACATTCTCATATTAATTTCAGGTATTCAATACAATGATTCAATAATTCTATACCTTAGTGCTAATTGAGATAAGCCTGTTCTTTTTTTAAAGTTTTAAAAAATGTTTACTTTTTGAGAGAGAGAGAGAGAGTGAGTGAGAGCACAAGCAGGGGAGGAGCAGAGAGAAAGAGGAAGATATAGAACTCGAAGCAAGCTCCAGGCTCTGAGCTGTCAGCACAGAGTCCAATGTCAGGCTTGAACTCACGGGCCATGAGATCATGACCTGAGCTACAGTTGGTCGCTCAACTGACTGAACCACCCAGGCACCCCAAGATAAGCAGGTTCTTAATTTTCTTTATTTTATAGTCTTCTTGTTCCCTCCCCTCTGACAACCACATTTGTTCTCTGTATTTAAGAGTCTTTTTCCTGTTTGTCTCTTTTTTTTTCCTTGTGTTGTTTCTTAAATTCCACATATGAGTAAAATTATATGGTATTTGTCTTTCTCTGACTGACTTATTTCAGTTAGCATTATACTCTCCAGATATACCCATGTTGTTATAAATGGCAATATTTTATTCTTTTTTAAAATTTTTAAAGGTTTATTTGAGAAAGAGAGAGAGAAAGAGAGAGCATGAGTACTCCAGGGAAAGGCAGAGTGAGGGAGGCACAGAATCTGAAGCAGGCTCCAGGCTCTGAGGTGGCAGCACAGAGCCTGACGTGGGGCTCAAATTCATGAACTGTGAGATCATGACCTGAGCGAAAGTCAGAAGCTTAACCGACTGAGCCACCCAAGTGCCCCAATATTTTATTCTTTTTTATGACTGAGCAATATTCCATAGCATATATGTTATATATACATATATTATTTATATATGTATATACTGTATATCATATCTTCTTTTTTCCATTCATCTGTCAATAGACACTTGAAGTGCTTTCATATCTTGGCTGTTGTAAATAACACTGCAATAAGCATAGAGATGCACATATGTTTTTGAATTAGTGTTTTTGTATTCTTCGAGTAAATATCTGGTAGTGAAATTTCTGGATCAAGTGGTAATTCCATTTTTAATTTTTTGAGGAACCTTAGTACTATTTCACATAGTGGCTGCAACAATTTGCATTCCCACCAAAAGTAGGATTCTTTTTTCTTTACATCCTCACTAACACTTGTTAGGTCTCATGGTTTTGATTTTAGGCATTCTGACAGATGTCACTGTGGTTTTAATTTTCATCTTCCTGATGATTAATGATATTGACAGTTTTTTCACATGCTTTTTGGCCATGTCTCTCTGTATGTTGAAGGCATGTCTTTTCAAGTCTGTCCATTTTTAAATAGGATTATTTGTTTTATTTTGGTCTTGAGTTGTAGAAGTTCTTTATATAGTTTAGATGCTAACCCTTTATTGGATATATCATTTGCAAATATCTTCTCCCATTCAGTATGTTGCCTTTTATTTTGCTTATGGTTTCCTTTACTGTGCAGAAGCTTTTTGTTTTGTGTAGTCCCAATAGTTTAATTTTGTTTTTGTTTCCCTTGACAGAGGAGAGATATCGAGAAAAGTGTTTCTATGGCTGATGTCAAATTACTGCACTTGCTTTCTTCTAGGAATTTTATGGTTTCAGTTCTCATATTTAGATCTTAAATCCATTTTGAGTTTATTTTTGGTATGGTGTCAAAAAGCAGTCCTGTTTCATTCTCTAATTCCAATTTTAAGTAAATATTATATTTATAAGAAACATATTATAATAAATATATTTGTTTATATATTAATAAACATATTAATTTAAAATATTAAAAACAGCCTATAATAAATATAAGGCTGTTCTGATTATCTCTTTTTTCTTGAATAAGTGTTGACAGTTTTTGTTCATTAAGGAATTTATTCATTTCATCTAAGTCATCAAATTTATTGACATAAAATTTCCATAATATTTTCTTACTCTTCTTTTAACATAGCTGTAGAATCTGTAATAATGTCAACTCTTTTATTTGTGATATTGGTAATTTGTGTCTTCTCTCCGTTTTTCCAATCAGTCATGTTCGAAATTTTCAGCAAAAGGATGTGCCCCTTTCTTCTTTACCAGTATGGGGAAATTAAAAAAAAATTTGTTACCAACATAACAAGAAAATAATTATTATCTCAGTCAAGTGTATTTATTTGCTATCCATCTCTTTATTTCTGCATCAGAATTCTTTTCAATTATAGACTTAGTAGCTTATTGATGCTTTTAAAAAGATTTTAAAAAGTCTTCATTCATAAAATTTTGATTGAATTCCTCCTTTGTGTCAGATAGTAGCCTAGTAGCATAGTGCTGAAGTCCTCAGATGAATTAAAACCTAGTTTCTGTAAATTTCCAGTGTGGCTAGAGCAGGGTGACCAAAAGCAAGAGTGGTAGAATTTAAATTTGAAGCCATGGAGGGAGAAGGGGGATACTATGTTATACAGGATTTTGCTGATCTTGAAATGACTTTGGCTCTGACTCTGCATGAGGTCAAGAGTCATTCCATTGCAGAGAATTGGGCAGAAGGGAGTCAATTCTGTCTTGTATTTTCATAGGATTATCTGGATGTTCAGCTAAGACCATATTGTAACAAGGCAACGGCAAAAGCTAGGGAGCTATTCCAATAATCTAAATGAGACATGAGATGATAAGGTTTTGATCACTATAGTAGTGGTAGCAGAGATTGTGAAAGGTGATGGGCTCCTAGATATATTCTGAAGGTATTGACTCCACTGCACAGAGTTGTATGTACATGAGTGGTTGTAGCAAAGCTAGGAGGGGGGCTGAGGGCCACATTACAAAATCCTTTGTGTGCCAAGACATGAGGTTTGTAGGTCATCCCCAGGCAATGGGGTGCCACTTATTAATTTTAAGCAACAGAGTTATATATCATATTTTATTCTAGAAAGCTGATTCGATGGCAGAGTTGAAGGGGCTGTGTTGGAGGCAGTGAGACCTGTTAGGGGACTCCTGTCAATATCCAGACAAGAGAGAGTGAAGAATTTAACAGAAACAATAACTCTCTAACTATCACATTGGAGAGAGGGGAACAGTCATGTATTAGTTTTCTATTGCTATGTGACAAACTACCATGACATAAATGGCTTTAAATGACACATATTTATTAGTCCCACATTTTCTGTAGGTCTGGAGTCCAGGTAGGCTTAGATAGGTCCTCTGCTCAGGGTGTCCCAAGGTTGCAATCAAGGTATTAGTTGGGCTATGTTCCCATCGGAAGGCTGAACTGGGAAAGATTCCTCTTCCAACTTCCCTCTGGTTGTTGGAAGAGTTCATTTCCTTCTGTTTGTAGGACTGAGGGCCCTGGGTTTATCCCATTTATTGGCTAGAGGCCACCTTCAACTCCTAGAGGTCACCCATAGTTCCTTATCATGGGGGCTTTATCAACATGACCAATGTTTTCATCAAACCAGCAAGGAGAATCTTTAAAGTGAGTCTGCCAGCAAGATGGAGTCATATAACATACAGTAATCGCAGAAGTGACAGTCCATCATCTGTGTCATATGCTATCTGTTAGAAGCAAGTCACAAGTCCCACCCATACTGAAGGGCAGAAAAATCCAAGGTATAAACAGCAGAAAATGGATCATGGAGGGTAATCTTAGGATCTATCCACTGTAGACCATGAAGAACGCTGAGGACATGGAATGGACAGAGTCTAAGATCATTGGCTGTGAGCAGGAAAAGAAAAGAGAGAAATAAAGGATAATGCACAGCCTTCTAGTTTGTGTGCTTGGTGGATGGTGAGGGCCCTCCACCAAGATAAGAAACAGAAGGAGGAGCAAGTTTAGGAGAATGAGTTCTCTCAAATTTGAGGGTAAAAGATATTACTTTTACTACCATTTTTAAATCCAATTATTCTTTATTATAATGAATCAAACTGAATAAACCTTAGCCACAGGTCTCGATTTCTCTGTTCTAAACAACAACAACAACAACAACAAAACAACAAAAATCACTTGATTCTCACAGTCCAAGCCATATGCTATTTTACTGAGCTAAAAGGGAGTTCCTGAATATGTCTGGGTTTTTCTGTGCCCATAATGAACTCTTACAGTGCTGGGAGGCTGAACACAGAAATGGTGTATCTGAAGGAGTGTCACTGATTTCAGGTTGAAAAATTATTTATAGAAATTGAAATCATCTAAAAATTCTGTGTTTATATGTAATTTGCCCATTTAAATTTTTTTAAATGTTTTATTTATTTCTGAGAGAGAGAAAGAGAGAGAGCATGAGCAGGGGAGGGTCAGAGACAGAGGGAGACACAGAACCTGAAGCAGGCTCCAGGCTCTGAGCTGTCAGTACAGAGCCCGACGCAGGGCTCAAACCCACAAACCATGAGATCATGACCTGAGCTGAAGTCAGACACTTAACCAACTGAGCCACCTAGGTGCCTCCATGTAATTTACCCATTTAAAACTGCTTTAAAACCTCTGTAGTTTCTGTAAAGTAAGCATCTTAGTCCAGCTTTGTGGTTAGAGAGAATGTTCTTTATTTCAAGCTTACCAAGGGGGTGGGAGCTGTGCAGAAACAGAAGGGGGAAAAAATAAAGATAAAGCCATGTTCTGTGCAACTAATCACTCTGAGGAATTTATTAAAATTCCACATGAACAGATAGAGTCCACGATCAGGTTTATTGAGTTCCAACAGTATGTGGCTAGAAACTACCAGACAAATCTAAGTGGCTAAAGTGGACATATCTGGGGAAGCGAACATGTTGTTTGTTAAGAGAATCAATTTGGGAAGTCACACTTTCAGGTACATGGAATGACTATATTCATTCCCAGGTCTTTCCTGCCTCACTGGCTGTCCATGAAAGCCTGCGATTGTCATTAAAGGGGCTCATTTTTCATAGTTGGATCCTAATGCATCTCCTAGTCCACTTCCTTTGCAAGGAGCTGCACTGTAGGGACCCAGAAAAGCCCTCTCACAAACCAGGGTTTGGCTACTTTAGCCAAGCAGAACTTTTTCAATGGCAAGTGGCAGAAAACTCCATGTAAAATCATTTAAGCTATTAATGACTTGGCCTGCGGTGAAGAAGGGTAGGTCTTGTCAACTTCAGGGGCAGTTGGTGGCCAAACGAAGTCACTAAGATTTGGTTTCTTGGTGGCCATGTGGCAAGGGCAACCAGACGTTCTATTTTCTTGTCATCAAATCTAGCAGGGAAAGACTCTGTCCCTTCGAAGCCAAATATTCATCTTTCTCATGACCCTCACTGGCCTGGAAGGGGTCACACCTCATTCTGTAAGTCAATCATTACGGTCAGGAGAATGTCATCTCTCTGATTGGCTAAGACCCAATGTATTTTATGTGAGTGAGCTTTGTCCAAAGAATGTTGCTTCCTAAGGGAAATTTGGGTACAGCTTTTACCAGATAAGTGGATGTTGGGTGGTAAACACAGGAGAAAGTCCTCTTCACCCCAGAAGTGTGACTTTTAATTGAGCCAGCAATTTATGGACATGGCAGCACAATTGCCAACGACACAGAAATATTGATATTTCCAAATGTATACCTTGCACTTTATTCTTCCCCACTGCACTACCCCACACATTCATACACTTAGTTTGACTGAAAGCTAGTTAGAAGAGGTTCTGAAAGATTCTATTGCCTTATGCATAGGCAAAACCTCAGATCAATAAGGGGAGAAAGCCCATGTCATACACATAAAAGGGGAGAGGAGAGCCTCCTGATATAACAATCCACTGGGTACCAGCAATTAATTTATGCATTAGAGGTTTGGAGAGCATTCTCCTTAAAGGAGAGAGAGAGATATAACACTGCGCATAAGGGATCCCTGGTGTATTAGGCCTGAGAAGAGGAGTTCTATATTTGGATGGTAAAAGGAAGTGAATTAGCAACTTGGATTGGCGCAAGAAAGAGCAGTGCTGGCTTGGAGAAATCCCCAGTGCTGCTGGGGTTGCTTCATCCAGTTGTCCAGTGTTTCTCTAGCAGTACCAATAGCATAGTTCGCCTTCCCTCCTTTGGACTGGCCATTTTGTTTCTCTGGTGGTATTTTCCTCTCATGTTTGGTTTAAACACTATCTCATTCCACTACTTTCCTCCTTCCATTCCTCACCAAGCCTTTCACTGATGCCTGCCTGGTAAAAGGCTCCACATCTGATATTAACCTAAAACTTCCTTGATTCCTTAAAATGAGTTATTCATTAACAGAAGCTAAGTTACTGGTTGTTAGGCAAATCTTCTAATTCTTTCAAACTCCCGATCCGCCCAGAGAAGCTTCTCTAAACCTACTGTAGAAATAGGTGAAGCTTTGTGCCAATTGTTAGCTCTAAGCAGAAGGTTGGGAGAGCGAGGAGAAGTTACTCATTTGCCCGATTCCACACGGTGAGTCCAGGGGAGGGAATCAAGTGTACAGCGGCTTGACAAGCAGCGCAGGGAAGCACGGCGGCTGCTTGCGGGACGGGACTGGAAGGCGCAGGGGCTACCAGGCTGCCTCTGAGCGTGGTCATGGTTCCAGCCGAATTACTCGAAAGATCAAGCTTTTTGCCTTCTATTTCCTATGATGGCCAGGGTTTCCCGTGCTAAGAGGTATGGCTATCTTTTTCCCCTGTCCTTTTGTTCAGCCAAAACAAAAGCTAATTAAAGTAAATGTCAGCAGCTGCAGTGATGAAGGAGTGGGCTGCGGGAGTGGGGCAGAGAAACTTCCAGGGGCTGGCTGATTATGCAGATAAAGCACATTTGGGAGTTGTGTGTCTAGCCCTGTATGCATGCTTTTCAGTTATTAGGGTAAAAAAGCCACCTCTCTGCGGGTTATTAAAACATGTCTCTAGGCCTCAGGAGCAGAAATTTGTGCTTCTAGATTCATAGTATGTGCAGTTTTGTTTTACTCCTTAACTGTCTGGGCTCATTTCTATTTCACACTTTTGGTTACTTCAAGAAACATCTTACAACCAGCAAAGAAACTGGCCCTGTCTATGGTTTTCAAAGAAAATTCAGCACCATCTTTCCAGTCTGTGGGCTGAGCAGTCACCATTGCTGTTTATTGTTGCTGTCATTTTTTCCTTCGATATTTATTGTAGCTATCTTACAAATCATATTGAATCTACCTACTTTTTGTTCTTTTAAATACATATTTAAATTGCTATAGTAACCAACCATTGGATTCCACGACATTTTAAATTGAAGTATGTATGTCTTCAATTTAAGGAATAGAAAAAATACTTACATTTTTGAATTGGTCGATGCAGGTGTTTAGTATATGGAATTTAAATGTAAATAAAGACACAGTTAACAGTGAATTTTCTTTGTAATTTGAGAGTTTGGGTATGTTTTGGGGGGAGAAACAAACCTACCAAATTTGAATTAAAAATTTTTCCAAGATTTATATTAACTACTGGTATTTATATTGACATAAGATTTATTCAATTTATACCAAGATTTATATCAATTAAGAAAACATGGCCTGTAAAGTAAAAATTTATGAAAATGGATACACTATGAAATCATTATTACAGATCACAAATTCTTGGTTTAAAAAGTTTGTTAGACTTGAAGATGTTTCCGTCAGTCCCAGTGAGAAAATGTTTCTTATTTTTGCTTCAGTAAGTTGCAGTATGTATTCAAAATAAAATGTTTTTTAAGCTGTTGCCTAAACAGGTCACCAAGCCTATTTTTGTATGTCCTTATGATACTTATCCTGCTACAAACTTAGACAGTATGAGTTCTAGAAAAAGACCAAGGACTGAGTCCTTTAGCATCGTTTGGAATAACCCAGCCTCAGAGGCTTTCAGTAGAAGTGAATGTAGCAAGATGTCATGGCAGAGGAAACCGAGAGACGCCTAGGGAACAATAGAGATTTTGTGGGAAGGGCTGAAATATATGCGGCCAATTCCCATGGGAACGCCTGTAGTTCTTTCACACTTGTGTGAAAAAGATGCTCCTTGAAAAGAATCTTTAATCCTTTCTTTCAAGGGAAAAAAAATCTATCCGAGAACTTTATTGAAAGTTTCTAGAACCCAAATGGGTCTAAGCTAGTCAGTGGGCATTTATAATACAGGTGAATAAAATGAGAAGATTTTGATGCACAGTAGTGTTGTCCAAAACATAACGTAAATAAATGTTGCTATTCTAGAATTTTCTAAAGTGAGGAAACCAGGGAATACTCTAACCAGAAGTTGGAAGTTAGAGGCTAATTCTCACAGAATAAATTGGTTTCCTGAGATAATTCTGTTTATTGAAATCCCTCCAAAGAGCTTCCATTTTTTTCCAGGTGGTATCCCAGTAGTGGGTCAGTTAAGTCCACCAGTTCATATGTATTTTTATTTAAGAGATCTACTGATGCAAAGCAGAATAAACCAGCAATGTTTTATTAGTGATTAGAGCCCATTGAGTGCAGGTCACCTTGAAAAGTCATAAAGAATTTTTCCCTCTGGTGCCCTGGAGGGAATTATACACTACATCCTTGCTGATAAATGTGGGAGTAAGCATTGCACTTATGTGGGAAACTCAGGCATTGGGAGTACCCAGCCATAAAAAGTCTGAGATGCATTGTATTTTAGTCCATTTCCACTCTATAAAAAAAACTCAGTTACTGTTTAGCCATGGTTGAAGGCTAAGGCTATCTCTCCAGGGAACAAATTTGCCAAAAAATTAATATGGACGCCTTCAAGATACTATATAAACTTACCCAGGTTTAGGTTGGGGGGAGAGTACAGTTAGGATATAAATATGACCCAAATGGAAAAGACTTTATAAAAAGTCTTTAACATGTGAACTCAGTGTTGAGTAGCAGTACAGCAGTGTGTTAGCTCTTACAAGGGATGGCATAGGGACATGGTAACAGGAAAGTGACCTATAAAAATAATGGCATTATTAGGGATATGATTGCTATTACATCTTGTGTGGTTGCTATATGCTAGGTTCTGTGTTGAATGCTTTACATAATCTCATAAAACCTCCCAAAAACCCATATAACAATCCTCAGGTGCAAATAAGGAACCTAAGGCTCAAGGAAGTTAACTGATCTAACCTGGTAATGATATAGCTGAACCCAGTAGTGTTTGGGTTCCCACGCTCTTAACCACTTGGCTCTTCTTACTGGGTTTCTATAAAATGTCCAATTCTGGACACTACATTCCTTTAAAAATGGAAGAAAATTGAATAAAGCCTAGCAATAAGAGCCATTAATAAGGAATGGAGAATGAAGAAGAGGGAAGCCTGAAGAGATACAGTGTGTTCCTATCTGTAAACCAGAAATTACCAATGAAAGGCTACACCTGCTCATGGATACCTGGATTCTCCATTTTTATAAAGAAAACTCTTCAAGGGAATTCTCCATATGTGGATGGCAATAAAAGTGTGATTGATCACCAAATGTCTAGAATGATTTACAGGGTCTTTCCTCTGGGGCATATGAGCTGGTTCAACGGCCGGGCGTGGCCAGCCTGACCACACGCCTTCGTGGGGTAGCACTCATGGGAGTCACATCTTTGTGATCGCACAGACGAATCCGTCTGCCGCACGGCTTCCTGTACATGTTGCCAGCAGATAGGTGATTTGATGAGGAGAAGACCCTCAATAAGGACAGACGAATCAGGAGTAGGGAATAATACAATTTAAAAACATGTTTTTAACTGCACCGTTGAAACCATTAAGTGTTGAGAGTTTCAGAACCTTTTCCTCTTCTGGAGTGTCAGCAAGATAAACGTATTCTCTGAGTGTTGCTGCAATATTTAAAGTACAAATCTGACTTAAAGTGCAAATCCAAGTGGATTTTTATGAAGAGCCTCCCAGCAAGTAGAGTGGAAAAGAAGGTATGCATTTTTTGTTTAGTAATTTGTTCCTTTTAGTAGCAACTTCCTGCATCCTTAAAGTTTCAAAAATATTAATCTAGAGGCAGAACAAGAGGATCACTGCTTTAGGAACTGGGACTCGGTGGACAAACGCTCAGTGTTTCAAACTCTGGGTGTGAAATCTTGCGAGGGTAGGAGGAGTTCATTAAGCTGCAGTCCTCTCTTCCCCAGGCTTTGTGAAATGGCTCCCAATAGTCATTCCATTCACCTGTTTTGAGTTTCTGCTGAAACTGTTTCCTGCGTGGCTTTCTCTCCCCATCCCGCCCTCACCCCCGCCCCATTCTTCCCAGGGAAAGTATAGGTTTTCACGAACACAGGGAGTTTTGTTTTCTCTGTTAAAAACAACTTTACTTTACTGGAGCAGGCTTTCTGTTTCACCCCAGGAAACAGAGCATTTCACTCAGAGGCAACCGTGCACTGGGTGAGGTGCAGCCTGTCACCTGACCAGCTCTGGAGCTGCTAGTGGCATCAGGCTGCATTCCTTGAATTCTTCCACCCAGCACTACCAGCACAGGCACTGCAATGAACAACTTCAGGTTCACTGAGCTGAGTGGATTCCACTGGCTGTGCCCTCGGAGTCCGCTGCCTGAGTCTCCCGCCCAGTCTCAAAACATATAGCTGAGTAACAGCAAGCTGCCTGCCTTTGAGGAGTAGCATGCAGGTAAAGCCAGTTGGTGGGGACAGCTGGGACTCCCTGAAATGTGTCACGCTTGGTGCATAATCATGGTTTTGTGTGGTGTCTGCTTCTCCTTACAGAAACTTGACTTAGCCAATATCTGCTTAAAAATATATATGATAAATAATGAGAAAGCGGGCTCCAGATTAGGGTCCCTTAAAGATGAAGAAAAGAAATTATGAGAGCAAAAGCTGGGAGCAATAAGGAATTTTATAAGCCAGTTTTTGTAATTCAAAAAGTATGAGATTTGGTGGCTGACCTACTTGGTGTGACTCTTGGCTCTGTGTGTAACCTTTGGCACAATACCTCACCAGTCCTGTTTCCTCTTTGGTAATAATATCTACCTGCAGGGTTGATGGGAGAACTGAGAAGAAAGTATCTGGCAAAGAGCTTAGTGCATAGAAAGCACCTGAGGTTTTGTGTATGTATGTGTGTGCTTGTGTGTGTTAGGTGGGCACTTGTATATATGTGCATATAGGTCACAGGACTGTGGCGTTCATAAGGGTAGGGAGTTTCTCAGAGGATGAGGTTGAATTTGATCTGTCTCTGACCCTCTGTGCTATTGCAGAGAGATCAGCAGGAGAAGCCAGACACCTGAGCAAAACAATGACCAGAGCTGCTGAAAAATAAATTACATGCCTTGCTGATCCTTATCAAGGGAGGGGGCGGTAGCGTATACCATGTGGGGTGCTCTTTAAATGAAGACTGATGGAAGCAAGGCAGTTCAATAGTTATTACACACGGTCAGGGACACAACTGACAAGGCTTTGTTCTGGGAGACCAACTGCCTTCAGTTCTGACTCTGCAACTTATTACTCTCTGGGTGTTCCTGGGCTGGTCGCTTTCCTCTCTGAACATCAGTTTCTCATCACATGGAATCGTCGTGAGAATTAAATGACTCAGTACTTGGGAAGCACTCATAGTAGTGCCTGCCACATGGCAAACACCTGCTAACCATTAGCTGTTGGTGTCATTATTTGACAAAGGGCTCTTTCATGTGTTATTAACTTTGATCTTCAAAACAACCTGGTGAGATAGACTAGGCATGCATTAGCCCCATTGTGCAGATGAAGAAACTGAGGCTCAGAGAAGGGGAAAGCATGAACCAAAGGTCCAACAACCATTGAATGACCAGGCTAGGACTTGAATCTCAGTCTGTAGATAAGTGGCTGACTTTGTACTCCGCACATGTATATTGAATGAAATCTATCCTAAAATACCTAGCCCAAAAACCTCCTCATCATCTTCCCCTAGGAGACATCTCTTTCTCCTTGTACTCCCCCAAACTTCCTTTATAGTATACAAGAGACTTTTCTCTGAGTCATCCTTGTATTGTAGAATGTTTGGTGTGAGTTTCACCTTTCCCTACCCCATCTTTTTAAAAAATATTTTATTTATTTCTGAGACAGAGAGAGGGAGACAGCGTGAGCAAGGGAGGGTCAGAGAGAGAGGGAGACACAGAATCTGAAGCAGGCTCCAGGCTCTGAGCTAGCTGTCAGCCCCGGGCCCGACGCGGGGCTCGAACCCATGAACTGTGAGATCATGACCTGAGCCGAAGTTGGACGCTTAACTGACTGAGCCACCCAGGCACACGCCCCCCTCCCCATCTTTAAATGTGTAAAAGTTCTTACAGAATGCACTGTTTTGAACAATGTTTTGCACATGATGGACACTTAAGAGTGATAGCACGAAGGTAGGACTTCATACCAGGTGTCATTGTGAATGTGGAGAGTAAAGAAGGAGCCCGGGGGTGCCTGGGTGGCTCAGTCGGTTGAGCATGAGACTCTTGTTTTTGGCTCAGGTCATGGCCTCACGGTTCGTGGATCTGAGCCCTGCGTGGCTGACAGGGCAGAGGGTGCCTGGGATTCTCTTTCTCTCCCTCTCTCTCTGTCCCTACCCCACTTGCTCTCTCAAAATAAAAAAGGAGGCCAGGCAAAGCCTAGGATGCTCCTCTCCACCAGCATGTATTTCTGCTCCTTCTCAGAGCTCCAGCTGCAATATGTCTGGTACAGCTGAATGTGCTTCAGGAACAGCACTGGTTGGCCTAAATCCCAGGCCATAGAAGGGCAAGGATGCAGGGTCAGTGTAGGGGGAAAGAGAAATTCATTTTCATGCTTTATGGCCCTACCCATATCTTCATCCTCAAGTGTTAATAATGCTTTTAAAATGTTAATAAGGCCTTTGCTTATAACAGGAGCCTCATATGGAGCCTTACATGGAAGCAGCGTACAGTAGTGGTTATGAACTTGGAGGCTTGCACTGGAATCTTTGGGTCCAAATCCTAGCTGTCCAGTTTACTAGCTGTGTGGTTTGGGCAAGTTATTTAATGCCTTGGTTTCTCACCAGTAAAATGGGATGAAATATTCTCGTGTAGTTATTATGAGAGTTGAATGAGTTAATGTTCACACAGCATCTAGAACAGTGCCTGGTGCACAGACAAGTGTGTGTAAGTATTGGGTGTCATTTTTCTGAAGCTGGTAGATAGTACAAAAGTTGCATCTAGGCAATGCTACCCTTGGCACCCCTTCTATGACCTACCAACTGCCCTGATACAGCTTATTTAACTGAATGCCTGATGAAGGATTTGGCTTGCGTTTGGAAACCATATTGCATGGAGAGTGCATACCTTTAAACTTTAAAATTGCATTCGGCACAAAGAGGTGCCCACACAGTGAGAGCTCAGAGGGAGGTTTAAGATCACCCGAGAAAGCAGCAGACTCCCCACTCCCTTCCACACTCATTCTGGGGAACACATTTAGAATGAAATGTTGGGCACAATTGCCTACTGCTTATTTTCTTACATGAAATAAATTACCCTCAGCTCTCACTCTCCAAACATGGGTCTGCATTTTTAAGTTATACGAGATGATTCCACTTCACTGTAAACCATGGGGGAAGCCTGCTGGACTGAAGTCAGGAGAACAGCACCACTATGGTTACTATGGAGCCTTTGGGAAGTCATTAAATAAATGATTGCTAAGGTCTCTACCAGCGCAAATGGCCCAGAAGGGAGCTGATGAGAAAAATCAGATATTTAATTTGTGCCATTGCGCTTCTCTCTGTGGACTGTTAGTTGAGTAAGAAGTATAGTGGGACTTTATTATTTCAACTCTGGGAATAGAGGGAAGATTGCCTGATCCCAAAGCCCTTCCTCTTTACCCTGCATTGCAATGCTATCACTTTCAAGTTCAGTGTTCAAGTTCAAATTCACACTCACATTCAGCAGAGATCTACCTAGCCTCCTACATCTAGGCAGAATCCTTTATTCTGTTGCTACTTGTTTAGAGACTGTATATGAATAAGGCAAGTGTTGATCACCTTCTGGACTTAGGGTTGGGGGGAAGTTTCTCTTGTCAGTGTAGGAAAGAAACCTGGCTAAGAAGGCAAGCACTGGCTTCCATGTCCAGAAAAAAGAGAAAGCCAGGCAGGAGTTCTAAAAGATGTTTTCTGTGTTCCCTTTTTCCTTTCACTGCCTTTTTCTGTTTGGTTTCCATGGGAATCTGTTTGGGGGAAATTGGCAAGGGTTGGATGTACCAGGTTGCTTGTCCACTTGTTTCCTTGTGGCATAGAGAGATGTAGAAGGATATAGAAAGAAGAACAATAAGTTTAAGATTTAAGCAGCTGTTTAACGTTCACGTTCAATTCAAGAGAAACCTACACTTTTTTTGGACAGGATCTTTTGGGGGGGGAAATAATAAGGGAAGAACTCATTTGAAGATTACCAAGCCAGGATCCGTTACTCCATGCACATGTCCAAACTTCCTTCCCCCTCTCTGCTGGGCATGAAGTTCACATTTTGAACCCATGCCATTCTACTAACATCAATATTGTATCATTTGTTTCTTTTCCAGAGAGTTTCAAAGAAGACCTCAACTTCTTAAGAAAAATGACCTTTCAAGGAATACAAAGTATATACTTCGAGCTGCATGTTTCTTTCTTACTAACCTGAGACAACTGAAACACGTGACCGCAGGGCTGCAGAAAGTCAATTGATTATCAAGCGTCTTATCATGCATCAATTGTTCAGACTGGTTTTAGGACAAAAAGATCTTTCACGAGCCGGGGACCTCTTCTCCTTAGATGACTCTGAGATTGAAGACAGTCTGACAGAAGCTCTGGAGCAAATTAAAATAATTAGCTCATCTTCGGTAAGTACACTAGTTTTTAAACTAGACACCTGAAATGACTTATTCTAGAGCCAAATGATTGTTCATATCCTGTGGGAAAGGAACTTTGCAGGATAAAGAGGAAAGACCAGTTAATACTGGTTCCATTTAACTCTGCTCTGTGGTTTAGTCTGGTGTCTAAAAATAACACCAGGGCAGTCTTGACGTGCGGGCAGCTAGGCTGCCTTTTGCCCATTCATGGAGAGCAGAACCCTGGAAACTGCAGAGTGAGATTATCACAAATCTTATCTAAGTGCAGCTTCTCTATCCTTGAAATGACATGGAGAAGAGAGGGAGCAAATCCCCAGAAAAGCAGACCTGCCAGGCTGTACAGTAGCATCAGTAAACAAAGCAGGGTGTGTGGAGGAGGCTGAATAATGAAAGAGGCAGGATGACGCTTCCTGCCACATAGGTAATATGAGACAAGGATCATTCTGTTGCCAGAAGTGACAGTTGCCCAGGGCTTGATAACACTGATTCTGTGTGTTTCTATATAATCTCCATTTAAAAAAAAAAAAAAAAATCTTTCTTTTTTACTTCTTTTCCTACAAACCCTCCCCCTTTTAATTAAACTCACCCATCATTAGCCCCCACTGTGATCAGACAAATTTATAATCTCTACTCTCCCATTCCTTTGCTTCGCCTCAATGTCAAGATTATATATTCTGAAAGCGCTTCCCAAAGAGGGTGGATGTGGAGTGCCCAGTGTGGTTTGATGTTGCCCTTCTTGGTTGTGCATGGACGCTCCATGAGATTAGTCCCATTTCAAAGGCCAAGTCTACCAAGCATCCCTTGTGTCTCTGTCTTGACAGCATTTGCTAATACTTGGTGCAAACAGCCCCCCAGGTGGAGAGGAAAGAGACAGGACTTGAGCCATAAAATACTGAATTGCCAAATGTGTACACATTTCAGAGATCACAGCTTTCTTCCACGTTTTAATGAAGAGATGTTTAAAAGGTATACCAGCAACCAGTGCGGCTTCCTCCTCAAGACTGTCAGCATGCTCACTTATTGGCTGCCAGGAACATACTAAATCCCCCCTGTGGCCAATGAAGTCATTGCCCAACACTCTTTTCTCAGCTAATGTCTTTGACAGCAATTATGTGTCCACATTTTTTTTCAGAACATTAATCAACGTAGTCTGACTCAAAACACAAAGTATTCCTGGTACATTTCCACCTTCCCGGCAGGATTCGTGTGCTATTTCCAGCAGCCTTTCCCTTCACACTCCTGCAGAAATGAATTGGCTGCATGTGCCACTGATTTTCATCTAATCTAATACAAATATATATATATATATATATTCCCCTGAAGCCTATTTCCACTAGAGGTCACTAGTGTCAGTGATTTCTTTTGTTTCCTTCAACAGTTGCTTATATTTAACAGATGTCAACTTCAGAATTTTAGGACTGGTTAGTTCTGTTATGTGTCCCCACCTTTAACCATTAAGGTAGGCAGGTCCCTTGTCATCAGGGCATCGTCTGTCCCTTCAGATCAGCATCCCACCAGGCAGGTCTGCAGGGCCATTTTCCTGTGTTCTTCACCTACTAACTTGTGTCACATGTCACTTCTTCCATTGTTCTATCTGTAACTGTGGCATGAGCAGATGGGTGGCAGAATAAAAATTAATTTTTAGAGGGATTGTCCAGATCGATCCATTTTTATGTTTGCTACTAAGTCCTAGTTGTAAGCATGTCTCAGTGTGGAATTCCTTCTCCCTTTCCATTTCTTTAAAAGCCAGTTCAAGTTTTATTATTCCTGAAATGAGCTATAGTGGTTCTAGTTCTTAGTGATTACTTCTTCGTAAAAATACATAATTGCCCTTTGGTCTGTTCATTGCCCCAACTGTTCCTACAAGAACTTTAAATGTCTGAAGATCGGTGTCAGGGCTCACCTGTAGCTTCTCTCTTCTCAGCTCAACATCCTTAGTGTCCTGGTGTCCTTAGGTTTTTCCATGACAAAGAAGGAGCCTATGGCTGAGAAAGGTCGTACTACCTCACATTTCCAGGTTTCGGTCTGGAAACTCAAATTTGTCAGTACATGATAAATGCTATCCAAATGCAAGACTCAGAGACATAAATTAGAGTGTTGACTTATTGATTTGCAGTGAAAATGATAACTCATGTCAGTCAGAATTCTTGTGTGCTCCATGCTGTCCATACCAAGTGTATTTAGTCAGTCTTTCTCTAGACAACAAAAATTACTACTGATTAGATTTCTTCCTCCTCTACTAGGATCACATTCCAGCCCTACTGCCCTATATTTAACTCACCTGTAGTCACTCATGAACAGCTAGTAAATTGGTTAGTCCAATAGCTGGTCAATCCCACTCATGCAAGTGGATTATTTTCCCCCTAGTTAATTTTCAAAGGGAAATATCATTTCCAAATTCTTGGAGGCATCTCATTGTAGCTCCCAAGTACTGCCTAC
This sequence comes from Hyaena hyaena, assembly GCF_003009895.1. NCBI lineage: Eukaryota > Metazoa > Chordata > Mammalia > Carnivora > Hyaenidae > Hyaena > Hyaena hyaena. The sequence goes on along the minus strand of NW_024080737.1, from coordinate 2,169,295 downwards.
ATTCTCAGCATCCTGGTTTCTTTCCCTTGGCACCTTCCTAATTTATTATTGTAATTTATCATTGCCCAGCACTTAAACGAACTGCTTAGAACAATTGCTGATACTAGTCAGATACTCTGTGTCTAAAATTTCTTTTCTACGGTTGACCACATTTCTATAGTTGGCCCCATTCATGTTGTGATATACCAGAGCCCTGATGCTGAATCAAGACTTGTAATTAGCTAACTTGAAAACCATTGTAAGTGTATCGTGTCGCATTTTAAACCATTGCAACAATATTCTTGTCTTTAGGCCCTCATTCCAGGATATTTATACCTTCAAAAAATTATGATTCTGCCCAATATATTAGTTATTCCCATCTTTTCAAAATCTGATAATTTGGCAAACAAGTCTTCAATCCTTTGCCTAATGTCACTCACAAAATAATTGAACCTTACTAGGTTCCATTCTATGGTTTATGCTCTCATTCCCATTGGTTAGTCCAAAATACTGCTGGGAAATATTTTGTCCTTATGCTTTGCTTTGAAAGTACATCTTCTCAAAATTCTCTCCAGGTCCCCAAATGTACCTTTAAGTTTTATCTTTTCATTTCAAGTCCTTTCTGGACTACCTTCATCTAATAATCATATCCTGTACCACCTTGGCTCACCTCCCAGACTGCTCATTGCTATCCACTCATCTTCTTTTCCCACTCCCCAGCACCCCCCCCCAACCCACCATGTTCCCTTTGCCTAATCCATCCTTCCAGCTCTCTTTAACTTTTTTTAAAGCCAATGAAAAATGTTAGGCATAAACAAATCGACCAACTTTAAGAATTAGATAAACCCCCTGCATGTTTCTCTGTACTTCACACCTTCTCCCTTTCTCCCAATGTAACTAAAATCCTGATCATAGTATTTATCCATGAATGTTTTTATTTCTTTGCTATATATGCATAGCTCAAAAATTATTCATAGCATGATATCCTATTTTTCAAAACTTTATATAAGTAGTATAAGGCTCAATATAATGTTTCTGTGGTTTATCTATGTTGATGCAGGTGGTGCTAATTCATTTGGGTTTGGAGGGATAGAGTATTCCACTACATGATTATGCCCCAATTTGGTTTTGCATCCTTCTTTTGATGGACACTTATGTGAAACTCTTATGTGAATAATTTCCTCTTATGTGAAATTCTTAAGTATTGGGATTTTTCTAACGTGATTCTCCTCAAATGCAATTTTTGAACAATTAAATGTAATTTTTGAGTACTCCTTTTGGAGTTTCTCAGAAGAAAAAAAAAAAGCTTGGATTATAGAAGAGAAATCATAGGTAAATAGGATACTAGAATAGAAAAGTCATTTCTGTAATGCAGCCTTAGGAGAAATGAAAGGAAAGAAGTCAGATAAATTATGATCATTTGCCTCCCGTGTCTGTGAGTGGAAAGTTCCACACCCAAAGAGATTGTGGCCGACCTACAATATAGCTTAGCCATGACCTCACATGCTCTACCATGTTGATTTTAGGGATAGAACTCAAACTCACAGCCGAGCATGGAGACTGGAGAACAGATCTGATTCAGCCCTCTAGGGTGTGTGAAAGAATACAAGAGGAGAAGTTATGCAAGCAAGATAGCCTTTAACTTTAACAGTGTTATAGTGAACATTCTTATCATCAGTGCTTTTGCCAAATATGCTAGTATTTCTAGTGAAGACAACTAGGGATGAAACTTGGTTTCGGGGTTTATAGACTTTGAGTTTTCTGATATACCACCGAATTGCTCTCCACTGTGGCCATACCAACCCACACTCCCACCAGCCATGCTTGAGATTCCCAGTGGCTTTATATCTTCACCAAAGCTTGCTTTTATCAGATTGTTACAGTTTTTGTCAGTTTAAATGAACCATATCTGACTGTTAATTACATTTGTGTTCCCCTCATTACTGGGAAGGGCAACAGATAGTTTTTTGGTATTTATTCGCTATATGTCATTTGGGTTTCAGTAAAGTACCTATTTAGGGTTTAGAGTGTTTGTTTGTTTGTTTGTATTTTTTATTGATGTTTTAAGGAAGCCTTTTCTTACTAACTGAAGGACTTTTTGGTTATTCTTGTACAAACCCTGTCACTCATGCTTGTTGCACATCTATTCCTAATGTAGTTTGCCTTATACCTTTCACTGTAATAGTCCTAATATCTGGTAGGATGAGTATCCTCAAATTTGTTTAAAATTGCTTTTATCTGTTTTGTCTTTTAATGACTTTAATGAATGATTCTGTCACTATCATGATAGGAATTTCATTATGACTATATATTTATTTGAAGAAAATTAACATTTTTATATTACTGTCTTCTTATCTGTAGGTATTATTTTCCATTTTCTTAGATCCTCTTAAGCATCTTGCCATAAAGTTTTATGATTTTTTCTTAAAGATCTTAAGAGTATTGTAAGTCTTTTAAAACTTATAAGTATTCTAGTTGTTTTGCTGAGATTATAAAAATGGCATCTTAAAAAAAATTGTTTCCAACTATTTTTTTCAGGTGATTATAACAGAAAATACACTTGTGTCATGATCACGTATCCAGGAAACTTAACTCTCCTATTAATCTTAATGTCTTGTCTATAAATTTTCCATTTATTCAACAAATACTTATTAGGCACTTACTATATGCCAGACACAGTCAGGTGCTGGGGATACAAGAGTAAGCAAAACAGACAAAGAAATCTCTGCCAGCATCCATTTTAATTGGGTGAGGCAGAAAAATAAACAAAATAAATAAGGAAAGTATGCAGTGCATTAAAAGATCAGTAAGTGCTATGTAGAAAAACAGAACAGAGGTTGAGGACAGGGGAGTGACAGGGGATTAGAGGTATGAAATTTTTTTTACTTTCATTTTTATTTATATTTGAGAAAGAAAGATAGAGTTTGAGCAGAGGAGAGGCAGAGAGAGAGAGGGAAACAGATCTGAAGCAGGCTCCAGGCTCTGAGCCTGTCAGCACAGAGCTGGACATGGGGCTCGAACTCACAAATGGTGAGATCATGACCTGAGCCGATGTCCGACGTTTAAGTAACTGAGCCACCCAGGTGCCCTGAGGTATGAAATTTTAAACAGGCAGACAAAGTGGCCATATTGAGAACCTGGCTTGAAGCAAAACTTGAAGGCGATGAAGAAGCAATACTTGTGGAAACCTGGAAGAACGCATTTGAGGCAGAAAAGCTATTGAATACAAAGTTCCTGAGGTTGAGGGAAGCCTGAAGTTTTTGAGGAATAGCAAGGAAGCCAGTGTGGTTGTAGCAGAGAAAGCAAGGCAGGAATGTCCTAGAACATCAGGTCAGAAGGGAAATGGAGGCTAGATCATGCAGGGCCTTGGACAGCTATTGGAGCCTTCTGACCAGAGAAGTAACATGATCTGATTTTCCTTTTCCTGATTTGAGAAGAGTCTGTGATGAAGCAAAGGTGGAATCAGGGAGGCCAATTAAAAGACTATTGCAATAATCCAGATAAGAAACAGCAGAGGGGCGTCTGGGTGGCTCAGTCGGTTATGCATCCAACTTCGTCTCAGGTCATGATCTCATGGTGTGTGTGTTCGAGCCCCACATCAGGCTCTCTGCATATAGCTCAGACAGAGCTTGGAGGCTGCTTTGAATTCTGTGTCTTCCTCTCTGACCCTCCCCCAATTGCACTCTCTCTCTCTCTCTCTCAAAAATAAACATTAAAATTTTTTTAATTAAAAAAAGGCAAAGACTGGCCACCAGGCAGTAATGGAGGTGGTGAGAATTATTCAGTCTCTGGATATATTTTAAATGCAAAACCAACAGGATTTGTTGATGTAGGTGTGGTATAGAGGGACAGAGAGACAGAGGGATTAAAGATTCTTGGCCTGAAAAGTTACAATGATGAAGGTGAGGGGTAGGAAGGAATCCGAAGTTCTGCTCTAATCATGGAGGCTGAGCGGTCAGCTGTCCCTGCAAAGATGTCATGGAGATAGTTGCATGTATGAATCTGGAGTTGAGACAAGTCTGGGCTGGACATGATCATTTTGGAACTCCTTAGCTTTGAGACTGAATGAAATCACTGAAAGAGTGAGGATTTACAGAAAATAAGCCCAAAGACTGACCCCAGCCTCGGAGGTCAAGGAGATGATGGAGGACCAGTGAACCTGGCTGAGAGAAAGGGCCAGTGATGGAAGAAGAAAGAGCATGATGTCCTGAAAGCCAAGTGGAGAAACGATCAAGAACAGAGCTAGGTTGATGCTCTAAGTAGGTCAGGTGAGATGAAGACTGAGAAGGACTGTTTTGAAGGTCACAGTGACCATGACAAAAGCAGTTCCATTAGATAGGTAGGGGTGAGAGCTGAACTGAAGTTAGTTTAAGACAGAATGGGAGAAGATTTGAAGAAAATGAGCAGTGATGTCTCTGGGCATTTTCCTTTGAAGAAGAAGAGAGAAATGGAGTGGTAATTAGAAAGAGTTAGAGAGTAAGAAAGAAATTTTTTAAGATGAGAGAAGCACATTCTTTGGAATTGTTTAATGCATACAATCATTATTTTAAAATAATAGTGTTGTTTCTTCCTTTTCAACTTTTATCCTTTCTGTTTGAGTTCTCTGTCTCATTGTCCTGTCTAGTTCTCAAAAGCAATGTTGAATAGAATGAGGTCAGCAGATACCCTTTTTTTCATTTTTTAAAGAAAGTTTCTGACTTTACAACATAATTATAATGTTTGTTTATTTTTGAGACAGAGAGAGACAGAGCATGAACGGGGGAGGGGCAGAGAGAGAGAGAGAGGGAGACACAGAATCCAAAGCAGGCTCCAGGCTCTGAGCAGTCAGCACAGAACCTGATGTGGGGCTCGAACCCACGAACCGTGAGATCGTGACCTGAGCCAAAGTCGGACACTTAACCGACTGAGCCACCCAGGCGCCCCTCCAGACTTTTGATTAGTACCCATAATCAGATTAAGGAGGTTCCCTTGTACTCTCATTTTTAAAATGTTTGTTTATTTTTGAGAGAGAGAGAGAGCATGAGCAGGGGAGGGGCAGAGAAGGAGAGAGACACAGAATCTGAAGCAGGCTCCAGGCTCTGAGCTGTCAGCAGACGTGGGGCTGGAACCCATGAACCATGAGATCATGACCTGAACCAAAGTCGGACACTTAATGGACTGAGCCACCCAGGTGCTCCAATCATTAATTCCTTTTTTAATGTTCACTGTTCTCCTTTTTGTTCTTTTTCTGGTTGTATTCTAGTACCATTTTTCTAATCCCTTCAGTTGTACAATTAGCTTATTGGGGGTTTTTTACTTCCTTACTTTCTAATATAAGTATTTAAGACCCTAAATTTCTTGCTAAGTAGCACTTAGTGTCATCCCATAAGTTTTTGAGATACAATATTTTCATTATTAATTCTTAAATACTTTCTTATTTTGATTGTGACTTCCTCTTTGACTCATAAGTGACTTAGAAGTTTGTGCTTTAATTTCCCAAGAATTTTTGGAATCTTTTTGTTGTTAAGTTAAAAATCTAGCTGCATTGTAGTTGGACAAAATGAATGGCATGATACCAGTTGCTTATGAGTGGTTGAGACTTGCTTTGTAGCACAGTTTATGCCTAATCTGTGTAACGAATAACAGCTAATACTTATGTAGCACTTACTATGTTGTAGGAATTGTTGTAAGAGCTTATCACATGTTAATATATTTAGTTCTTTCAGTAAGCTTTTTAAAAAATTTTTTCAATGTTTTATTTATTTCTGAGAGAGAGAGAGAGAGAGAGAGAGAGGCAGTGTGAACAGGAGGGTCAGAGAGAGAGAGACACAGAATCTGAAACAGTCTCCAGGCTCTGAGCTGGCTGTCAGCACTGAGCTGGACGCAGAGCTCGAACCCACAAACTGTGAGATCATGACCTGAGCTGAAATGGGCTGCTTCACTGACTGAGTCACCCAGGTGCCCCTCAGTAAGCTTTTGAGATAAGTATACTAATATTATCTCCATTTTATAGATAAGGAGACTGGAGTATAGAGAGGTTAATAATTGAACTTGTTCAAGATTATATAGCTAGTGAATAATAGAGACAAAGATCAAGCTCAGAGAGTTTGGATTCAGAGACTATTCTTAGCCACCACACTATGCTGCCTCTTTAGATGTTTCATTTGTGCTCCAGAGGAATGGGTATTCTCGAGTTAGTGAGTATAAGATATTAAGTAAGTTGATTTTGATTGTGTTGTTCAAGTTTTCTGTATCCTCAATAAATTTGTGTTTGCTTGGATAGTCAATTACTAAGAGAGGTCTTTTAAAATTTCCCACTATAATTTTGGACTTGTCAATTTGTCCTTGTAATTTTGTCAAGATTGCTTTATCAACTTGAGAGCTTTTCTAAAATTGAACTGTAATTAACATACGATGTTATATTAGGTTCAATGTACAACACAGATTCAACAGTTCTACACATTACTCAGTGTTCCCCATAATAAGTAGAGTCACCATCTGATACCATACACAAAGTTATTACAGTATTATTAATTACTTTTCATCTCCTTGACACTAATTTTATAACTAGAAGTTTGTACCTCTTAATCCCCTTTATTTTATTTATCCTCCCACCCAGCTCCTCTCTGGCAACCACCAGTTAATTCTCAGTATTTTAAGAGTCAGTTTTTTGTTTCTTTGTTTATTATTTATTTGTTTAGTTTTTTTGGATTCTACACATAAGTGAAATCATATGGTATTTGTCTTTCTCTGTCTGGCTTATTTCACCAAGCATTATACTCTCCAGCTCCATTCATGTTGCAAATGGCAAGATCTCATTCTTTTTATGGCTGAATAATACTCTGCTGTATATATATATATATACACACACCACATTTTTTTAAATTATGTGTGTACAAGTTTAGAATTATTGTTTACTCCTTGGAGAACTTTTCTTATTACCCATTGTACAACTTTATTCTGATAAGTTTTGCCCATTTTCTTTGGAGTAGTTGCCTATTTCCCCTTTTCCTGTCTTTTTACTTTTTACCTTCTCATGTCCTTATGACTTAAATATAATTTGTAAACATCATGTAGATGTTTTAAATAATCCAAATTAAAAATCTGTCTTTTATTGATAAATTTAGTCAATTTGTATTTATCATGATAAATTACATATTTGGATATCTTTCTACATTTTTTTTAGTTATATTTCATGATTTTCTAAATTTCTCTTTATCTTCTTTTCTGCACTTAAAAATTTTTCTTTATTTTTTCATTTCAAGAGAGACAGAGAGAGCAAACGGGGAAGGGACAGGAGAGAGAGTGAGAGAAAGAGAATCCCAAGAAGGCTCTGCACTATTAGTACAGAGCCCAATGCAGGGCTTGAACTCACAAAATGCAAGACCAAGACCATGATCTGAGCCAAAACCAAGAGTTGGGCGCTTAACTGATTGAGCCACACAGTCACCCTACCTATTTTTTAATTGAATGAATTTTTATCCTTTCAATTTCCACCTCTATTCACTCTGTTGGTTTGAAAGTTATATATTCTATGTCTGTTCTTTTAGTAGGTACCTTTAAAATGTTAGCAAAAGTATTTGCCATATTTTATCAATTCTAAGACACTTTTCACACATTTATAATTCTGAAACACGAATATATTTTATAATTGATTACAATCTTACAATCACCGTTGGCCAGGTATTAGGCATAATAAAGTTGCCATTGCCTATTTGTGCATAAATTTTTCACAGCTTCCACAGTGTTAACATTCCAACTGAATTAGGTACATTATTGTTAACATCAATCAATCAATGTTGTGTTAAATGTCCATTTAAAATGTTTCTAAACTTTCTAGACTATAATGTGGTACTGAAACAAATGCTTATTGGGTATTTGGGAAAGTGTGGAAGAGAGCACTAGGGTACACATTTTATATAAGAGAACAAAATATTCATCATTGCAGGAGTGATAGGAATTCCACATTTTCTTGAAAAAAATAGTAACTGAGAGCCTTATGGAAACTAAAAAAGAATATACTCTTTTGTTACTGAAATATTGGTAAAATATTGTCTATTCGCCACAAGTAATGCACCTAAAAGCAGGAGAAACAGGCAATTCTCTTGGAAGATATGAACAAAACTTCAAAGAAATAAGAGGCTAGTACCATCAATTTATGTCTTGCCTAGAATTCTCTTTAAAACATGATAATAATTCACAGTTTAATTGGCAGTCTTTTCTCTTCCTTCATAATGGAAGATCTTATCATTGATACCATCTTACATTTGATGGATTACAATGATGTCTAAAGTTATTCAATAGCTCTCTTCTCCTATTACCATAAGGACCTTGGAATACTTTCATGCCCCTCTTGTATATTAGTCTTAAGCAATACTTTTTTATTTATTCTTGTTTAATACCCTTGAAACTTACTCTTTAAAATTACTGATTTCAAAAACTAGATCAGTCAATGTTTGGTTCAAGAACCTACGATTTCCCCATTTTTTCTTATCATTCTTTTTTCCCCATTGTCTTCCTTCCTTTTTTCTTCTGAATCCAAGTTTCCACTTTGAGAAGTATCATATTAAAAGTCCCTTCAGTCAGGATCTATTAGTGATAAACTCTCTCAATGTTTGTCTTTTCTGAAAAAGCTCTTGTTTTGCCCTTAACTTTGAATGGTGAATACCTGGGTGTGGATTTCTAGCTGGATAGTTTTTAATTTGTCAGTAATTTCTAGGGTTGCTGTTATAAAATCCACTGTTGGTTTGTCATTCTTTATACTAATATACTTTTTCCATGCGGTTTCTTTGGTGTTCTGTGGTTTCACACTATTATGTGTCCAGATGTGATTTTACTTGTATATCCCTGCTCAATCCTCATTGTGTTTTGTGAGTTTGAAGTTTATACTTTCTGTCAATTTTGGAAATTTAAAAAGTATTTCATCATGTGTCTTTTCCATCTAATTTTTCCTTCCGGAAATGCTATGTATTCATTCACATATTCATTTCACAAGTATTTTTTGAGTACCTACTATTTTCTAGGCATTGGGGGTATAATAATAAATGAAGCAAACAAAAATCACTGCTCTCACATTCTTCATATTCTGTTTTATCCTCCATGCCTTTTGATCTTTTGTAGTTTCCATCTCTGCATGATACATTATGTTTTCATTTCCTCAGCTCTATATTCCAATCCATTTTTTTTCCAGCTGTATCTTATCTACTATGTCATTCATTAAGTTTTTCATTTCTAGAAGTTTCATTTGTTTCTTTTTAACATCTTTCTGTTCCTTTATAGAGAGATGCAGTCTTTGTTCATAACAAGAGTTTTCCTTGATACATGAGTCATTTTGAACAACTAATTGCATTATTTGAGATCAATAATTGCATTATCTGGTTTTTGACTATCCAATATGCCCCAAGTTTTATATGTGGATATGTACTCCTATTGGCTTAGTTTCTTGAATGTTTTATACGTTTGGATTTTTAAATTCAGTTTAAGTAGAATTTTACTTGTGTGTGTACTGGATGGCTTTAGTTGAGTGGTTCATCCCTCAAAGTAGTTTTATGTTTACTTCTGCTGGGAACTCCGGTGATACTATGAGCTCTGGGGTCCTTGTTGGTGCTGTTGATGTTATTAGTGTTTCCACCTTGGAGGTTCTTAGAATGATACGATAAATGAGGTATGTATATATGTGTGCTCTTAAAAGTAGAAAGAATAATTATTGGGGTGCCTGGGTGGCGTGGTCGGTTAAGTGTCTGACTTTGGCTCAGGTCATGATCTCATGGTTCGTGAGTTTGAGCCCTGCGTCGGATTCCATGCTGAGAGCTCAGAGCCTGGAGCCTGCTTCAGATTCTGTGTCTCCCTCTCTCTCTCCCCCTTCCCTGCTCCCACTCTGTCTCTCCCTCTCTCTCTCTCTCAGTAATAAAGATTTAAAAAAAAGAATGATTATTACTATGGATGCCATGTAGAATGTAACCATAAGAGAAGAGTACTATGTGGCCTTTTGGTGCTGTACATTGTAAATAGTGAAATGAATATATAAAAAAGCATAACACACAAGGAAACATTTGTAACTCACTGTGTATTATAACATTTCTCTGTACTTACTGTGTGCCAGACAGTGTTGTAAATCCTTTCCCTATATTAACTGACTTAATCCCCACACTAGTAGTAGGAGATAGATACTAATAATATCCCAGTTTTAAGGATTAGGCAGCTGAGGGACAGAGAGACAAGTGATTGCTCAAGATTGCAGAGCTGGTAAGAGTAGAATATAGCTCTGAACACAGGCAGTCTGACTCAAGAGTCCATGCTTTTAACTGCTATGCTATGCCATCTCTGAAGGAAGGGAGGGAGAAGTAATCCTCAAGATAACCTTCCTTCTTCTCTTCCAACTTCTACTCCTATGCCATTTCCACCACTGAGTACTTTATTTCAGATATTCTACATTCCCTTTTGCCAGTGGGCCATCCCCTGAAGACTGTTCATAGCATAAAGAGGTGTGACCAAATGGCTCATGAGTGTTGACACGGAGTTGTGGTGTCTGTGGCTGAGTGAGAATGACCCATCCTGGTAACTAGGCTTGGAGCAGGACAATGTGTGGATTTTTCATTGTCCTTCCCTTATAATTTGACCTTCCCACCACTTTAGGGTAAATTACTTTAAAATTAACAATGACCAGGTTGCTGTGAGACTCAACCTCTAAGCCCAATTTGATGGGTTTGATATTAAATAGATCTGATTCTTAGAAGTTATTCATTTTAATATGCACAAGTACTTACCCAATGTTGAACTCAAACATAAACACATATGTAGACACATATATTTCATAAGAACAAGGTGTTTCCTGGAATGAGAGTCAAGAAAACCCCAATTGCAAAGATGATTTCACACCAAAAAACTTTAAACCATTCAATAAGATCTTTTTAAAAAAAGTTTTAAAATTTCTTTTGTTTTTTTGAATTTTGTTGAAGGGAGTAGTTAATAGATTTTCACATTTTCACCTTTTTTGGGAGGAAATCTCCTTTTTGGAGAATGTTTTGCTTCATGTCATATGTAGGAATTTGTAAAAACAAATTCAAGTTGAAAAATGCCTTCTTTTTCATAAAGTGTTATGAAAAACACATACATACAAGTTAACATAACACATACATAAGTTGACTAAGAAAAAGTGCTTGGTTATTTCTGTAGAAGCTAATAAGACAGTTAAAAAATTAAAGCAAATGCATAAACTTTGAAAATAGGAAGAAAGTGATGCATCCTCTCTGTTTTTAAAAATGTTTACAGTATGTTCTTGCTTTGGACCATAAAATTTTAAATCAAAAATCAGGAACTAACACCACAAACTAAACCAGCATTCTTGCGTTTATTACTTTTATGTAAAATAGCTTAGGAAATTCTAGTCAACCCAATAAGCCATGGAATACATAAAAGGTATAGATCCAATACAGAGATGTTTTTGGAAAACCCAAGGGATTGATCTAAAAGAATTATTTACCCAAGGGATACAGAAATGCTGATGCATAGGAGCACATGTACCCCACGGTTCATAGCAGCACTCTCAACTTCATAGCCAAAACATGGAAAGAGCCTAAGTGTCCATCAATGGACGAATGGATCAAGAAGATGTGGTTTATCTATATGATGGAATACTACATGGCAATGAGAAATAATGAAATCTGGCCATGTGTAGCAACATGGATGGACCTTGAGGGTGTTATGCTGAGCGAAATAAGTCAGGCAGAGAAGGACAAATGTCGTATGTTTGCACGTATAGGAGGATTAGGAGGAACTTGACGGAGGAACAAGGGGGAGAAGAAGGGGGGAAATGGTGGGGGAAAGGGAGAGAGGCAAACCATGAGAGACTCTTGAATGCTGACAAAAACTGAGGACTGATGGATGTGGGGGGGGGAGGGGAGAAGGGCATGGAGGAGGGCACTTGTGGGATGAGCACTGAGTGTTATATGGAAACCAATTTGACAATAAACTATTTGTAAAAAATAATAAAAAAATAAAAGGATTATCATAATTAATAATTGACCTAAACAGCTAGGTACAAAATAAATACAAAAAAGTTGTAGGTTGACTTATTCATCAATAACTAATTAAAAATTCTAAGGAGGAAATAATATAAATGCTGTTAACAGTCACAACAGAGATGTAAAATACACTAGGACATATCTTTAAAATTTTGTGGAGTTTATATGAACAAAATGGCAAAATTAGTATTGTAAAAAAATTAAAACATGGGATAAGCAAACAGAAAAGACAACTCTGAAATAGAAACTGTTGTATACAAAACAATTACTAGGAACAGAATTATTCAATACATGGTGATGGGAGCATTAGATTAGCTATTTAGTGTAAAATGTACATCATCTATAAATAGATTTAAAAGCTAACTGAATGGTTAGCAGATTAATTTCTAAAACCCCAAATGTTAAATGTTTCAAGTTTTATTTTATTTTTATTTTTTAAGTTTATTTATTTATTCTGAGAGAGAGCACACAGTGGGGAAGAGGCAGAGAGAGAGAGAGAGAGAGCGAGAGAGAGAATCCCAAGCAGGCTCCACACCACCAGTGCAGAGCCTGATGCGGGGCTTGAACTCATGAACAGTAAGATCATGACTTGATCCAAATTTGGACACAACTGAGCCACCAAGGTGCCCCAAGTTTTTATTTTTTAATCTAGAAAAAATACAGGAGAATTTGGATAAGGATAAAGGAAATAAGAAAAGTTTGAAGTTAAAAAATGAAGCCATTAAAAGAATCACAGGAAACAAAGGAGTAGGTGTAGGTGGCTATCTGCATGTGCCTTTGCCAAGCACGGGAGATGCTGTGAGCATTGTTTTCCCCAGGGCTGAAACGGCGTGAGAGAGAGATTAACTTTTCACTCTAAAGCTTCCTTTATACCTTTTGTTTTTTTGTACTATGCCCATGTATTACTTTTTCCAAAAAAAAAAAAAAACCCTCAAATTTCCAATTTAGAAAAGGAAAAACAATGAAATCCAAAAAGTTTGAGAGTTTTGGCCACTTATAAACTTATGTCAATAGATGGGAACAAAGAAACTAAAAGTAATGAAACATGGAGACATACTCAACAACCAAGATGCCAGATGTTGACTTAATATCCTTGGTAGAAAAAGATCTGAAAGGAAGACCCCCAAATTGAAGTCATCTAAGGAAAAATTGACATAGGATACAGTGGCCAGTTCCCAAAGGAAAAAATACAAATGACCAATACACATGTGAAAATACTCAGCCTTACTTCTGATCAAGGAAATTCCAAGTAAAACAGCAGTGAGGTATCTGTTTTTCACTAATCAAATTAGCAAAGATGAAAAATACGCTGTTCTTGCAAAGGAGCGATGGGGAAAGCATGCTTTGGCCCAGCTGAATGGCATATATGTCAGTAACCCCTTCCTGGATAATAATTTGACAGTGTGTATCATGAGCCCTAAACATTCTCCTGTCCTTTGTGTCAGAAATTTCCACTTTGGGGGGCGCCTGGGTGGCTCAGTCAGTTAAGCATCTGACTTCGGCTCAGGTCATGATCTCATGGTTCATGGGTTCAAGCCCCGTGTTGGGCTCTGTGCTGACAGCTAGCTCAGAGCCTGGAGCCTGCTTCAGATTCTGTATCTCCCTCTCTCTCTGACCCTCCCCTGCTCATTCTCACTCTCTCTCTCTCAGAAATAAATTAAAAATAAACATTAAAAAAAGAAATTTCCACTTCGGGAGAATCTAGGCCATCAATAATCTAAGTATGGAGAGGGCTTCATACATAAGATGTTTACTGCAGCTTTCAATACAATAGCTAAATCAGATTGTTCGAGCTGCAGCTTGCAGTAGACAGAAGAGCCCCATCACTTCCCATCTCTAACAGCCCACAGTGGTGTAAGGATCAAATTGCTTCATTGCTCAATTATGTTTTCATTTTTGTCAGTCCACCAAGCAGTGGCCGACCAATTTTCCAAATTAAAGTGATGGGCCTATTTTTCACATTTAGATGTTTTGGAAGGTCATATTACCTCTCAATGAAGATGATTAGATATTTGAGGGAGAATTAAATAGCTGAATGATGGGAAATTTGCTTGGGGAAAGCTGACATGGATTTGGTAGTTATTTGAACCAAAGACGGAGTATTGAATTGATATGTTCTGCTGTGTAGAGAAAGAGAAAGAAAGTTTACATGGGAAAATTGGAGGGTGATTTGAACCATTTCACAAAAATTACTGAAATGTCAGAGTAAAACAGTCAGCCTTGCCCTGTAACGGGCTTAGAAGCTGAAAGAGCCTGGTGTCAGTTGGTTAAGCGACTGGACTCTTGGTTTCGAGTCAGGTCATGATCTCACAGTTTCGGGAGTTTGAGTCCCACATTGGGCTCTGTGCTAAGTGTGGAGCCTGCTTGGGATTCTCTCTCCCTCTCTGCCCGTCCCCCACTCACGCTGCCTCTGTTTCTCTCAAAATAAATAAACTTAAAAAAAGAAAGAAACTGAAACAGCCTGAAGAATAACGAAGCTGCTTTGAACTCTCCCTGCTCCCTGGCTGTGTGTCTGTGATAGCAGGAACCTGCTCTATGTTAGCTCATTTGCATATCACCTTGTCCACAAGATTCTCATCTCCAAGGAAGAAGGCCCCCTTTGTATTGGCGCTTTACAACCTCACCCCTCAGCACACAGTATGGCACACCCACTTGCTAAATGAATAAGTTGGTATTTTATCGGTCCTTTGAAAGATCACTTTCCAGAGTGTTATTTAACATGAAGGTTTTCTTTCAACCAGGATTACCAAACCAATAACAATGACCAGGCAGTGGTTGAAATCTGTATCACACGAATCACAACAGCCATCAGAGAGACAGAGTCCATTGAAAAGCATGCCAAGGCCCTTGTGAGGCTCTGGGACTCCTGCCTGGAACACAACCTGAGACCCTCTGGGAAAGATGAAGACACTCCGCATGCAAAAATTGCTTCTGATATCACAAGTTGCATTTTACAGGTATGTCAGCATTCAACATCAGACCATTTGATACTGGCTTTGCAACTGAGGTGAACACGTGGTGTCTCTGAGCCAAGAGCTAATGTTTCTGTAGCCTTTAGATACTGTAAAAAGATAACATCCATCAATATTTTGGACAACCCATCAATAGCAGAGCCCGACAAGGTTGTAGACAGCCTCTACTGTCTGCAAGACATGCTGTGGGAAACTCAAAGCAATACCACAGCAAGCTCCAATCTATTTAGATAGATGAGACATGTACATATAACAACCTACCATTAATATATGCCAAGATGTAAATGACCACTACTGGAAAATTCAGGGGAAAAAAAGACCTCTTTCATCCAAGGAGAACAGAGAGGGGAGGAGTCTGAACTGAGGGGCAATGAGCTCGGAATATGTGGAGAGAAGTGACTAAATCACCTATTGTAACTGCACCTGGCTGGCTCAGTAGGTAGAGCACGCGACTCTTGATCTCAGGATGAGTTCAAGCCCCACATTGGCTGTGGAGCCTACTTCAAAAAAATTACTTCCTCTGGTGAAAACATGAATTTGGAATTTGGGCTTAAGCACAAACCAATCATATAAGAATGAAGTGGTAGGGGGGCGCCTGGGTGGCTCATTGGGTTAAGCACCCGACTTCGGCTCAGATCATGATCTCACGGTTCGTGGGTTCGATCCCTGCGTCGGTCTCTGTGCTGACAGCTCAGAGCCTGGAGCCTACTTCAGATTCTGTGTCTCGCTCCCTCTCTGACCCTCCCCTGCTCACGCTCTCTCTCTATCTCTCTCTCTCAGAAGTAAATAAAACATTAAAAAAAAAAAAAAAAGAATGAAGAGGTAGGTAAGTCATTTAACTTCCTAAGCCACAAGTTTCCTCCCTATAAAATGCAGATGACATTAACATTGTCAATGACAAATTTTACCAAACAGTAAATGTTGGTGATGTTGATAGGTATTTCTCAAAAGAGAATTCTGTGATTAAATACATTTGGAAACACTGAGTTCAGTTTTTCCCTTTCAGTCTGTCATAATGTTTCATAGCACTTTAAAGGCTCTGAAAAGTCCTCCAATTAAGAAAGCTGGTGAATTTTGTTTAGTACAGTGTTCTTCAATCTGATTTGCCTATGGAACTTCCTTTCCTCTCCCTACCCTCAACACAACATTGATGAATATCTCTTAGAACTATGGTTTCTGAGCATAGTTCAGGAAATTCTGGTTGTGTGGAAGTGTTTAGCACTGTGTGTGACAGATAGCATTAGCTTCCTTTCTCCTTCTCCTCCCCCTCTCTCCTCCTTCTCCTCCTCCTCTTCCTCCTCCTCACAGTTGTCTATACTTAAATGGAGCATATTCCATTTTGTCTATCTAGTTCACATACCGTTCAGCTGAACAAAAGACTATACACACAGTTACCCTGTTTTTCCTTTATCCCCAGGATTAGGGATGGGAGGAGAGGAAATGGGAATTTCAGCAAAATTAATGAAAGATTAATGCTGATTGGATATAACAGCAAAGTCCTAATGCGTCTGCTCTTCACTGATTATCTTAAATACGTTATTGGCATTCATCAGAAACATAGTTTATTTTACTCCAAAGTGCCATCGCACAGACATTCAGACAGAAATTCACAAATCATCCATATTCTCCAGCTCCTACTGTGATTTTCAAACCATCGGTCTGGACTCTTGAGCAGTACTGTCCAATAGAAATGAAATGTAAGCTACAAACATAGACCATATATATAATTTCAAACCTTCTAGTAGCCACATGAAAAAGAAAAGAAACTGATGAAATTCATTTGATAATACTTTTCCTTAACCCAATATATCCATATATTATTATTTCAGCACATAATATAAAAATTAATGAGCTATTTTACTTATTTGTATACCAGGTCTTATAAATCTGGTGTGTGTTTTAGCATATGTCACTTTGGAGTAGTCACATTTCAGGTGCTCTGTAGCTTCACAGGGGCCATGGCTCCCGTGTTAGCACGACTAACTTTCTGGATGGAGACCACATTTGAAGAGGGTCATGAGCAACAAGCAGCTATTTCGCCAGGTAAAGACGGTGGAGCAAGAGCACAGTTCAAGCAGACAAAACATTCCAACCTTGTACAAAAGTCCAGATCTGTGAAATGAGATCAAGATCAAAGAATTACAAGCAGGTCGCCCTCCAAAATGCCCCAAATTTAAACATAAAGGGATGTTTCATTCTGGGCAAGGCATTATGTCCCCTATTTAAATAAGGGTTGGAGGTGGGGAGCAAATAAAAACGCTAAACTTAATGCTGATCAGCGACTCCAAGGAAATGACTTTGTAAGACTGTTGAGAGCAGGGCCCTAAGCACCAGCACTGATATATTTTGGAAAGGGACAGAGAACGGAGCTAACGGATCAGCCTCTTGGTTGTGAGGGACAAGTGTCACAGAGATGGGTGACTCCAGCCTGTAGGGCGAGGGTGGGCACAGGCTGTTCATTGTGTGCCCTCCAAGGAGGCAGAAGGGATTAAAATGGGAGGCAGGGAGCCCTGAAGACAAACTTGCTTTCTGGCAAAGTTCAGTGATTTCAGTGGATGGAGTGCCAGAAAGCCAGTCCCAGGAATCAAGGGCAAGGCTGTGGTTGCAGCTTTGCCATTTTGCTTTGATCAAATTTTAAGGAGAAATTTTTGGCCTGTGGTAAATATCGAAAATACGATTTTTGTACTACACGTAATTTAGGTTCTTGAGGGAACCATGGAGCAATCCAGATGACTCATATTCTGCTCTGTTTTTTCAGTAAAATAAAACAGTAGATCAACTTTAAAGCCAACCACTTAGCATTCTGAGCTGGCACAAAACCCCAAAAAACAACAAAAGAACAAAGAAAGAGTGATTCTCTCTCCACCCATCCCCCTCCCCCGATAAGCAGTGTCAGAATCATACTATCAGGCAAGGAACTACCAGTTCTTCCCATCTTTGGCCATTTTACTTGTTTTTTGTTTTTTGTTTTTTTTTTTTCCTGGCCATTTCACTCTCATGTCAAGCTAAATATGTTTACACGCACAGAAACCTTCTGTCCTTCCCCCCACCCCAAATTCCTTTTTTAACCTACACTCCAAACCTACTTCAGGTGACTCTTTCCTCTTCCACTTTTAATTAGTAATTATATATTTAATTATTTCTCTTTTTGTTCCCTAAATGTATGAACTTACTACATTTACTTTAAAATAATTTTTTAAATTCCAGTATTCATCTTCTATACATTCCTCATTACAAAATCAGTCCATATGTGTGACATGCACTTGCGAGTTCTGGTTTCTTTTGCCTTTGGTGACGTGCTTTTACCAACCTACCCTATGTCTTTAAACAAGTCTTACAACCTGTCATTTATAAAACAAAGGATGAACCAACTAATTTTTCTGCTTATCTCCTGGTCTGAAATTCTGACTCCTGTAGGAGATGCTGAGGGGCAGAATAGGAAAGAGCTTTGGAGCTTGAGGGCCTTAGAGTCAAACACTCTAGGTCTTATATAAATGAGAGTTTGGAAAATTATTCTCTCTCTCTAAGCCTCTTTTCTGCCATCTGTAAAGTGGGCATAACAACACATGTTGCTCATGAGAACCATCTTTTATAAAAACAATCTCCATTTGTGGTCTAGCCACTGTCCAGAAGTACCCCTTTCAAACCACAGCTTCCTCTGAGCAGGTTGCTATGTGGAGTTGGCCAAAGCCTGTTTCTTAGCCTCCAGAAAAATACTGAAAGGGAAGCTAGCCCCTATGAGGCACATTGCATTCTAGGATAAATTCAATCCTGGAGACAGGAAGAAAATGAAGAAAATGAAAACATAGCTGATGTGCTAGAATGATGTTCTAACTTGAATTGACAGGCCAACCATTATGAAGATGAGAGCCAATGTCTGGTTTTACCAGTTACAGCAATATCTTCCCCAACCAAACTGCTTACGGGGCTGTTGCCAAGTAAGCTCAACCTTTTATCTCTTTCTTCATGTCTGGTCACACTATTGATGATTGTATAAAGAAGGAGGTAGTTGTGGAAGGTTGTCTGGGGGACTAGAGGGAGGAATAGAAAAAATCCTGAAATTCACTTCTGGACATCAGAAAGTATTCCTTTTTGGTTTTTGGTTTTTTTTGTTGTTGTTGTGTTTTTTGTTTTTTTTTTTTTGTAGATGGACGAACTGTCCATTCACCTTGATTCCACGCTTCAGTATTCTTATTTCCTCTTCAGTCAATGCTGTATGAAGATTCAAAGCCTGTCCCTGACTGGCATTGCAGGTGAAGTGACTTGGACATTTTTGAGAGCATTTCCTTTGCAATTCTCAGAGGCAGAATTGGTTGTCTTGATCTAGATGTTTATTTAGTAGGCAATGCCAGCTCTACCATTTACTTGCAGTGTGATTTAGGGCAATTTTATCTTTCTGTGCCTTACTTTTCCTTACTTTCTGTGCTGTAACTGCCTCATGAGTTTGTTGTGATGATTAGATAGTCATTAGACGATAGACATAAAATGTTTGCAACAGGAAATGCTGCTTGAGTATTAATTCTGGTTGGCATTAGCATTATCTGAAGAAAACTGTAAAATGGCACTCAACACTTTCTAACAGGCTATTCATTTAATTATTTATTTTAGTCATTGTTCATTCCTTGTCTCCCCATCCCCAAAGTAGAAGCTGTGTTTTATTGATATAGTCCCAGCATCTAGAATTGTGAATAGTAAGCACATAGTAAGTGCTCAAAATAGTATTTATTGAATGAATGAATGAATGAATGAATGAGTGAATGAATAAATGAAGTACTGAATAAGTCAGGAGATGTGACTGCCCTATGCTTTTCTCCAGAATGGGTCCCAGTACTTATTCATCAGTTAACGCCACACAAGACAGTGGCAAAAAAAAAGAAAAAAAAAAGGGAGGAGACTGGGACACAATCTCCCAGGTTACTGAGACCCAATCCTTTATTACCTGTCTGAAAATAGACTGGGAAAATTTAGGTGTATATTCCGTTTAGATTTTATACATACCTATGCTGCTAAGAAGCAAGCATTTTAGATATAAGTCCAAAATTAGTTTGTTTGATTATCTGATCGATGATGGAGGGTGAAAAACCATAAAACCATGACTTTAATAAATGACACTTAATATTTCTTGAGATTACTCTTTTATGGCTTTTAGTTGAATTCAAAGCCCAAGAGCCAAAGAGCTTTTTAGTTGCTATCATCTCAGGTAGATATCTCTTTTACTTAGCTTTATTCTTTTCATTTTAAAACTCTGGGACATGTTCCCAAAGTGCATGTTTTCAAAAGGAAAACCTCCACCAATAGCTCAAATTGGTGCTAATCTAGTTAAGAAATACAATTCTTGGCATGCATAGAACAAAGACCTTTTGTTTCGTTTCTACAGCTAAAATAACTGTCCCCCTGAGCAAGTCTTTATATCTACCCCATACTTCACTGAATTTGTTCCCTGAGTACTGAGCACTGAATTGCATGTAAGAAGATATGCATAGCAACATCTCACATCTGCACTGAAGGGCAAGGCCCATCATTAGCCCCAGCATTAACAGCTGCTGTTAAAGTGGTTTATTTGTACAGGTGATCATAGGGCTTTCTCTGTGTGTGTACCATTGGCATTTCTGTGATCTAAAAATGATACCAAAGGTAAAATAAATTCATGGGCCTGAGACCTACTCCATCAGCAACTCCTTTTGCTTCACTTGTAAGTGAAGCTCAGCCATTAGAAAGAGGTTGTATGGTACCTGTTAGGGCCCAAGAGACCTGTGTTTTTCTAGCCTCATCTTGGCCACCCAGGCTCTCACTCACATCCTGTTTCTGTCAGCAGTGCCCGTAACTTCTTGCCACACTAGCAATGGTCTAGACGCTATTTAGAGTTTGAGAACCTTTGGTAGCAATTCCTTGGTGTTTATACAAATGATTTGCTCTTTGCTTAATGTTTTACTTCTGTCATTTGAGAAATTTCCAGATGACATATGTGGGAGGAAAACAAAAAAGTTGAGCGTGTTAAAGTTTTTTTAATTTTTTTAAATGTTTATTTTTGAGAGAGAGAGAGAGAGGCAGCGTGAGCAGGGAAGGGGCAGAGAGAGAGGGAGACACAAAATCCAAAACAGGCTCCAGGATCTAAGCTGTCAGTGCAGAGCCCAATGTGGGGCTCAAACTCACGAACTGTGAGATCATGACCTGAGCTGAAGTTGGACGCTTAACTGACTGAGCCACCCAGGGCCCCCAAACTTTTGTTTTTTTAATAATGACATTATTTACTTGTAAAAAAAATTATACATTTCACTTATAACCACACTTCAAAGACTTTAATAGCTGCCCACTTCTTTTCTCTAGAACATCTAGAATTGTCATAAGAAGAATATGATCAAATTGGTTAAGACAGCCTGTTCTTTCATGGTTGTTGGCAAATATTAGCTCACCCCATGGTTTAAAAATATCAGTTGCTGCGAATACTGATTTTCATTGATCTTGTACCATCTGTGTTCACAACTAGGAGGGAACACGGATGGTACTTCCCAATGCGACCATCTGTGCTTTCATGGCAAGTTACAGGTAAATGTGCTTGGAGACGTATTCCTCTAATGGAAGATATGTGCTTTTCTAGCTGCAAGTTGTTCTTGGCTAAAGACTCAGAGTAGGTAAAGTAAACCTGGACACGAAGTTCTTTGTTGGAAAGTTCTGAGAACTGTGTGCTTGCATTTCACTCTCAAAACTGGGGCTCTGATCAACCATGACAGGGACAAAGATGTGTCATCTAAAAGCTAAACCAGCAAAAATCTATGCATAATGGAAAGATTGGCTGTCTGTAGCGGCAACCCCAAAAATTGTATAGGTGAGACAATGGTTTGGAAAATATCCAATGCTGTGATTGAGGTAAGTTGAATATAACCTCAAGGGAGCAGGGATAGAATAAGATTATAATGGAGAAAATGGACAAATCAATCAGCCTCCCTAACACCACCACTTCCTAAACATACTCTGAAGAGTATGTCAACAAAAAGAGGATTCCCAGTGGGGGGTCATTATTATGGCACAATTACCCAGCACTCACATGGGCGTGTGTGTGTGTGTTTGTGTGTGTGTGCGTGCGTGCACACGTGCGCGCTGGGGGGAGGGGTGGAGACCAAACCTGATGGACAGGAAAGTTTCAGTCAGTCACCAGACATGGGGATTTGGTTATAGGGTAGGACTGTTATTTTAGTGAGGTTTCATCATGGCCTGGATGACATCACCCTCAGGATCTCTCTTTGCTCTTATCTGATTTTGTGCCTATCAGTGAACATTCTGGTTACTAATCGGGTTCCTGATATGCTGATAATGTGAAAGAGTCTGACCTAGGAAAGACCCTCACTGTAGATGAGTAAACTGGCATGCTTGATTATGCACTGGGCTTTTAGAAATCCTTTGGTGTGAGTTAGCATCAGTGGATCCAAACAATTCTGTCTGGCCCGACTAGACACACATCCAGATTTCTAAAGCTGAAAGGCAGGGAGCAGCCAGCCTCCCAGGGAGACCTCAGAGCTCATCACATCAGTAATGGCCCAGTCCAATCAGGCCCAATTAAATTCACCAGGAGAGGAAATACTGTAGTAAAGTCAAAGCCTGGTATCAGAGAAGTCTGGCTGCAAGCCATGGTCCTAATAGTTAGATGTGTTAGGAACTCTAAGAAGGATAGGACAGAAACCTAGTGAGTGGAACTGCTATAGAAGCACATGATTCATTCTCAGCATTCAAGAGTCTCTCATGGTTTGCCTCCCTCCCTCTCCCCCACTATTTTTCTCCTTCTTCTCCCCCATGGTTCTTCATTAAGTTCCTCCTAATCCTCCTATACATGCAAACAGATGGGGTAGGGGGAGTGAAGGGGGTGGTGGGCATGGAGGAGGGCACTTGTGGGGATGAGCACTGGGTGTTATATGGAAACCAACTTGGCAATAAACTATTTTTAAATGTTTTTTTAATTTTTTTTTTTTATTTCTGAGAGAGAGAGACAGAGACAGCATGAGCAGGAGAGGGAGACACAGAATCTGAAACAGGCTCCAGGCTCTGAGCTGGCTATCAGAACAGAGCCCGACGTGGGGCTCGAACCCACGAACTGTGAGATCATGACCTGAGCCGAAGTTGGACATTCAACCGACTGAGCCACCCTGGCGCCCCGACAATAAACTATTTTTAAAAAAATAAATAAATAATCATGGCTTCTCACTGTAAAAAAAATAAAAAAAAGAAGCACATGATTTGTCACAAAAGGATAAGGTCAGAGCTTTCAACATGGCTGACTTAACTGTGGGATATCAGTTTAGGGTTTTGAACGCTTTCTCTGCTCAATAGTCAGATTGACTCTTGAATCTAGAAAACAGGTAGAGCTACAGGAATCAATTAAGAATTTAAAGGTCTATTTTTATTTCTAGGGACTGGGAGGGGAAAACGCTTAAGTACAAAAGAGTTAATTGTCTTACTTAGAAATATTTGGGGCTAGTATTGGCCTCAGGCACGGCCTAATGCATGGGGCTCAGATGATGTCACCAGGACCTATTTTTTTCTCAACTTGTCCCTCTGATATATCCATGCTGCCTTGAATCTCATACATTTTCTCCTACTGAGGTCAAACCTGGCAGCAGCTACTCTCGGTCTTCCATTCTCAACACTTTTGATTCAGTAGAAGAGAAAATCTCTTTCACAGAGCACTTTTATGACTCCTTGATTGGGTAATTTACCTATTCTTAAACCTATTATTTGGACCGAGGAAATGTGATTCTCTGATTGGTCAATGTCTGAGTCATTTTGACCAGACAGAAGCCAAGAGGGCAAATGCCCTCATTAGAAAGAAGTAGCATGTGACCTTGGCCATGGAAATAGGACTCTGTTGAGGAGTGTGTAACAACTGCCCAGTCAACTAGTCCTAAAAATGGATGTCACTGGAGGTTTCGACCCATACTCAGCTGTCACTAACACCAACACGAGCAAGTTAGGTGGGAGCAAAAGGGCCACCCACCTCCATGCCTTCCTTCCTATCACGTTATGTTCCTGATGACTACTATCACAATAGGTTTATATATTCTTCATTAGTTATTCAGTTTCTCAGATGGTGGTTGAACACGTACCATCAACCCAGAATTGTGGGAAGTTCCAGAGGGAGTAATCCACAGGTGGAAAGATATAAGCACTTTGCACATGAACAGTTAGAAAAAAACAACCACCTTTTATTTCTAATTTAATAATATGAAGTCAAACATAGTGTGCAGTGTGGAACATTTGCCTTCTAATTAGGCTAAAGATGGGGTTGATGGTCAGAATAGCTAATGGTAGTGAAGACAAACCATTCATTTTTAAGAAAATAATTTGTATGTTTTAACTATTATTCCCTCATGGGCAATTAAATGCTGATAGCACTATTTTATGTAGAAGGATATTGATGGCCAATCACAAAGTATATTAAAAAGAGAATTATTTTAGGACCCAGAATTTCTTTAGTTTTTAGTCTTATATTCTTTCACTTTTTTCTTCTGAATCTCTCTGGCTGAAACTTTAGTTTTTAAGATAAAGTCAAAAAGCGACTTGTTCAATGTTCCTTGGGTTGTTTTGTGAAGTATAAATCTGGTGGCTTATTTTTGTCATCAGTAACTCTTGATCACCCTGAAGATCAATTTCAAACTCCTTGGTATGGAATGCCACACCTTTCAGAATCATGCCCCTTTTACCTCTTCTGTCCCTGTGCTCACTTCCCTACCCCAAGTTTCCCACATGTACCGCACTCCCACCATGTTGAGCTGTTCACAGTTTCCAATGGCAAACGCTCTCCCTCACCTCTGTGCCTCCACACGTGCTTTTCCTCTGTTCACTCCTTTCCGTGCTGTCACCCAGCCATCTCCTGTTCACCTAGGTCCAGCTATGACATCACTCCCTCCAGAAAGTCTTTCTTGGTACCATCCAAGACTGGGTTAGGTGTTTTCCCTTTGTTCCTTCAGCATCCTGCACTTTGTCAGTGCTCCCATCAGCCTATCGTGTTAGCTGCCTGTTTGCCTCTAAGTCTCCCTAACAAGGACAAGAATTTCCAGAGGCCCAAATACAATGAAAACAGGGTGGGGTTTGTGTTTTCACAGCTGCACTCTGGAGATTAGCCCAATAAATATTTTTTGGATGAATGAATAAATGGATGAATAATGAGCCACTTATTATTTGTTGCTTTCTTATATTTCCTCAGAATTACAACCGGCCCCCTGTGATGGCGTTAGCCATCCCCATAGCAGTGAAATTCCTCCACA
This sequence comes from Hyaena hyaena, assembly GCF_003009895.1. Lineage (NCBI taxonomy): Eukaryota > Metazoa > Chordata > Mammalia > Carnivora > Hyaenidae > Hyaena > Hyaena hyaena. Next base: position 2,144,086 of record NW_024080737.1, on the reverse strand, counting down.
GAGGCAACAAGGAGCTGTGCAGGAATATGTCCAACTACCTGTCCCTGGCTGCAATCACCAAGGCAGATCTCCTGGCTGATCACACAGACGTTATAGTAAAGAGCATACTCCAAGGTATGGTGCAAAGGCTGAGTGTGGGAATGCTTTCTTAGGAGTGATTTTAAACTATTTTCATGAAGCAGTAATGGTGTGTGGAAAGGGAGACATTGAGCATTGAGAGGTACGTTAGATTCTCTGCTTTGCCACGAGCTCGTTGGTGAACAGGGGTGAGGTTTCTTGCGCTGGTTGAGTCTATGTCTCTTCACTGGGCAGATGAATTATTTGGACTCGTAGGGTAGTTGTAAGCTCTCTCTCTTCTGACTTTACATTTCTCAGTTTGGAGAATGGTGTTTTCCATGCTTCTGGTCACCATGTCCAGCTGCCAGTTGTAGAGAACCTACCTGTCTGCACTGAGTGGAGTATGTTCTACTGTTCTCAGGGGCAGATGGAAAACCTTTTCTGCCTTTGGTTTCCCAAAGCAAGGAATGTTAGATAAAATACACCAGAGAACATGTGAAGACTTCTTCAGTGTGAACATGATTTGGGACTAATGTGTAATTGTGTTAAATACTGCCATAAAAAATCAAATCAGGACATCTCTGTTCATTGTTTCACATTTGAATGAAAGAGATCAAGTTAGTCCAGTCAAAGTATTCTCTTTTGTTATGTTTCTTCCTTCGGTTTCAGATCTATCAGAAACCATGGTTTTTTGGCTTCTTTGATTTGGGATCAGAGAACAATATATGGTGTTACTTGATATGCACCCAACGTCCCCAATTCTCATTAATAAAAATCAAGTTCTATGAGTATCTTGGCCCACATTTTCCTGCCGCATACCCCAAGTGCTCAGGGTGAACACCAACCCTCTTTAGAATGCTCCCAGACCGGGGCGCCTGGGTGGCTTAGTCGGTTAAGCATCCGACTTTCGCTTAGGTCATGATCTCGCGGTTCGTGGGTTCGAGCCCTGCGTCGGGCTCTGTGCTGACTGCCAGCTCAGAGCCTGGAGCCTGTTTCAGTCTGTGACTCCCTCTCTCTCTGACCCTCCCCTGCTCACGCTGTCTCTCTCTCTCTCTCTCCTAGAAATAAATAAAACATAAAAAAAAAAAAAAATTTAGAATGCTCCCAGACCTTAGAGTCTCCATGTTCCACAATTGCTCCCTTTCTGAGGTGTCCAGACCAGTCCAGAAGCCCACGCTGTTCTTCTCTCTATGCCTCCTGGCACAGCATGCTATGGTGGTGTCCACTTCCACCACCCCAAGCCCAGCACACTCTGTGGCTGCTGCCATGGAGGTCTGAGGAACGGATTTCACTGCACACTGCCTGGTCAAGGATGGCAGCTTTGGTCCCTTTGTGCTGCCACCCCTGCAGCTTCAGGAGCCACCAGTCCTTAGTTCACTAAGTTCATGCAGCAGCCTACGGCAGGATGAGGAAGAACACCTGTCTTTCTCCTGGGTGTGGATAGAGGCCCCAAGAGCAGGGTTGCTTAGCTCCCAGGACCAAACTGTTCCCAAGTTTGCAGTAAAATGCATCCTTCTGTTCTGTCTAAAAACGTTCTCTCTCTTTCCTGGGCTTAACTATCCAGCCAAGAGTCAAGCTAGCAAGAAATTAATCAAAACGTTTTCAAAATGACTCTGGCCCACCAAGGACTAAGGCTTTTTTCACTGTACCAGACATTCCTAAGATGAGTTCACAGCCCCAATCCTCGACATCTGACCAGCCACCCCAATGGTCTGAAAGATGCCCAGATATGTCTGAAGCCCTGTCGTGACAGTGGAGATTCATCACTCTACTTGTGTTCCCCTCTAAAGATTTGTCATTGACATTACTAGTCAATATCATTCACTTCTCATTTTCTTTGGCTACAGGATTGAATTGCTAAATTAACTTTTAATCATGATACTAAATTTTCTAAAAGTCCAGAAAAGCAGTTATGCCTTCTTTACCACCTTGACTACATGTTTGGAAGAGATTTCACATGATATTAAAAACACTTATACACCCCATACATTTTAAAACCATGGTAGTTAGACTTGCAAGTAACAGATTTATTGAAAAAAACAGAACAAAACAAAAATGAATTTTCTTTGCAGCTGCCAAGAGCTTAGCTCATGTATTTGTGTTTTTTTCTTTTTTGTTGAAATGTACTTCTAATGACAAAGAAATCTTTTGAAACACAAATACACTTTCTGAATTCATCACAAGCATTTGAAATAAACAAATGATTTGGTTTATTTGATATGACACTATCAAAATTACCATAAAAGACATGATAATTTGACCTATAAGAAGTTGGGTCTACCTATTTCAGGGTTCAGATTTTTAAGACTAATGTGTCTGTAAAACTCCACAACCATTCACATGAGCCCATCACACTTAAGGCTGCAGGGTAGAGAGGATCTTTCTGTCTCTGAGTAAGTTTCTGCTTTACATATTTTTGTCATAAATTCCCTGCAATCATTGGGATTTCTTTTTTCTTTACCTATAGCTTTCTTCCCTTTAGATCTTCTTCCTTGATTTGTATTATCCTAAGCTGCACTCTCCCATTTTTCTACTACTTCAGAAAATGCTAAAAGTATTAGTTACTTGATTTGATCTATTTTTTTACAAGACTAGAATTATACAATTGTAGAATCTTATGTTGGGACATTAAACACGATTTAGCTCAATTATCAAGGCAGTGCTTAAACCCTACCAAATGGTCATCCACTCAATAATAACACTAATGATTATAATGACAGTTATAACTACAATGGCTAAAATATATTTCATGCTTTCTATATGCCAAATGATGTATTAAGCACTTTATATGGATTATATCATTTAATCCTCACAAGAATTCCGTAACAAAAATCCTATGACTATCCCATCTTACCATTTAGTAGTATTTTAAGTGATAAAAACACCAGGGGTATAAAGAGCTTGATGATGATGATGAAGAGGAAGAAAAGACAAAGAAGGAGGAGAAGGAGAGGAGGAGGAAGAATGTATCCAAACACATGACTGAAAAGTACATAAGTATATCAGACTTCCCATATGACTTGATTCAGGGCTCAGTGGTGGTACCAAAAGTCAATACTCAACTCTGCTTCCTTTGAACTGGTTTCACTTTCTTTTCTTTCTCTCCTTTTTGTTGTTGTTGTTGTTGTTGTTGTTGTTGTTGTTCATAGAGTTGGGGGGGGGGTGAGGGAGAGGGAGATAGAGAATCTAAGCAGGCTCCACACCCAATGCTGGGTTCAATCTCAGGACAGTAAGATCATGACCTAAGCTGGAATCGAGAGTCAGATACTTAACTGACTGAGCTACCCAGGTGCCCCTGGATTGGTTTCACTTTCACCCTCTATGTTATGGGCCTCTGCAGCTTCCAGTTTACATCATCATGAATACCAGTTAAGCAAAAGAAACTCTATATTCAGTCTCATTGTCTATGCTTGACCTAACATGGGCCACATGCCTATTTCTGAACCAATCCAGGCTTGTTGCCAGGAACACAGTCTTTCAATTGGCTAGGTTTGGGTAATGAACCTCCTCAAAGCAGTAAGTGGGGGTCAACTACAGGAGAACTACATGGATGGGGTACAGATTACCACCCCCCCAAATCCAGGACTGTTGCCAGCAATGGTTAAAATGAATACTGGGTACCAACAAACAGCCCTATGTATTTACTTTTATACTTCCTTTTTTAGAGATTTAGTCCATCGCTTTGGCATATCCATTATTGGATGATTCTTTCATCTCAGTGTATCTGCAGTTCCTCCCAGGTTCTTGGCAGCTGTAAATTTTATAAATGGAACCATTCTACCTTCATTTTAAAACATTAATGAAAAAGTAGACCAGATGGGGCCAGGCAAGACTGATGGTATACCAGTGGTGACTGCTCCTTATATTTAGTTAATATTACTCCACTAATAATCGTTTTCAGTTGTTTTGTACGTATGTTTGTCCTTAATTCCAAACCAAATGCCTCCTTTATGCTTATAAGTCAATCATGAGCGACTGTCAAAGAGCTTGTGTATTTATCCCTGAAGGCAAATATTGCAATAGTTCCAAGCCAATTTTTGACTGCTTTTCATTATTAATAATTATATATAAGTAATAATATCGACTTTTACATTAAATATAAATAGAAATTCATTTTAGTTAAATTGGTTAGACTCCGTGTGTCTGTTTTATAGTCTCTGAATTCTCCTAGTGAGAAGGAAATTGTAAAAAGTTCTTCCATTTGGAGAAAAGATTAAAGGCATGAGCAGTATTGGGGTGTCTGGGTGGCTCAGTCAGTTAGGCATTGGACTCTAGATTTCAGCTCAGGTCATGATCTCACAGTTAGTGAGTTTGAGCCCCACGTCAGGCTCTGTGCTGACAGTGCAGAGCCTGCTTGGGATTCTCTCTTTCTCTCTGTCTCTCCCCTCCCCTGCTCATGTGCACTCACTCACTCTCTCAAATAAATAAACTTAAGAAAAGAAAAGATATGAGCAGTATTGCCTTGGTTCATACTTGAGAGGTAAGGCACTAGAAAACCTGAATATCTCTATAAAAAATAAGACAATTAAATAAATATTTTAAACTAATCCCCAACAAAATAAAAATAAAACAAAAACCCTCTTCCATTTAGTTTTACAGTTGTACAATTAGAAAAAAATATGTAAGTAATAATTATAGTTTTTTTTAAAAAGTTTTATTTATTTTTGAGAGAGAGAGAGAGAGCATGAGCAGGGAAGGGTGAGAGAGAGAGGGAGACACAGAATCTGAAAACAGTCTCCTGGCTCAGAGCTAGCTGTCCACACACAGCCTTACAAGGGGCTCGAACCCATGAACGTGAGATCATGACCTAAGCCAAAGTTGGAGGCTTAACCGACTGAGCCACCCGGAAGCCCCAATAATTACAGTTTTAACTAAACTTTTTCAGACAATTAAAAACATTCTCCAACTAATTCTATGAGGTTAGTATATATGTGATATCAAAACCAGAAAGGACAACGTAAGAAAGGAAAATACAGACCCATCTTAATTATGAACAAATCACAAATAAAAAATGACTCCAGCAATGCTTAAGGAAAATAACATTAACATTTGCTAAGTGCTTACTGTGTACCATTTTCTGGTCTGTTAACTCATATAATTGTCCCAATATCTTGTGAGGGAAGAACTATTGCTATCCTAGAATTCATAATGATTCAGTTGAGTTTGTCCTAAGAATGCAAGAATGTCTTAGTATTCAAAATGTAATTCCCCAGGGTAAAAGACTGAAGGCTCAAAAAGTCATGTGATCAGTAAGACCATCTTATAAAATTTAGTACCCATACTTGAAAAATAGTTTTTTGCAAAGTAGGAATTTTGGAGAACTTAAATTGATTAAGGGGCTATTGTATATGTATACATATGTATCTATTTAAAATTATATGTAATTAAGAGAATATTATATATACATATTATATCCTTTTCTTCTGTAAATTTCAAAGTCTGTTCATGACAAAAAAAAAAAATCTCTCCACAAACTGACAACAGAAAGGAACACCCTTGGTTTAATAAAGAATATCTACAACAACTAAAATCATACTTAATAGGAAAATATTAAATACCTCCCTTGAATTAAAAAATAAGACAAGGATGTCATTTAGGTAATAAGTTTGTTTTCTGCTTAAATAATATCAGAAGTGGGGTGCCTGGGTGGTTCGGTCAGTTAAGTATCCGACTCTTGATTTCAGCTCAGGTCATGATCTCAGTCGTGGGATCGAGTCCCACACTGGGCTCTGTGCTGAGCAAGGAGCCTGCTTGTGATCCTCCCTCTCTCTCTGCCCCTCTCCTCTGCTGGCACACACTCTCTCTCAAAATAAATAAATATTTTAAAATATCATAAGTAATATTTAATATTCTGTGACATCATAACTTTTTGAGTGGGACAGTCATTTTTCAATGACTCCTGAATAATTCTCCAAACTTGTTCTTTGCCATGTAGATGCTTTATAAAATCAAGTACTGGCATATAAAAGCATAACCAGTGCTTAGTACAGCATAATTTAGCACATCTTTTACCCAGGAAGCTGACAATACCGTGGGAGGGTATCTCCCACTGTAAGGGATTATTTAAAGGCTTGTAGGGAAATCCTTTCCAAATTTTGATTTGGAACTCTGTGATGCAATGCACATCACTACTATCAAAACTAAAAGTAGCGATGTCTCTTCCTCTGCATTTCTGAATCAATGGTTATAATAAGGAAATATGCCTCTCCATCAGTATGCCTTTTACATGGCCTTCTGGCACAAATCACAAGATGACCTCAAATGATTTGAAACTTAAGTAGAAAGTCTTCGGAAAGAAAATGTTATATTGTCTCAGCAAGAGTCCAAATTCCTTTCTGACTTACTGGCAATAGTCTAGAAAAGACTGTCTAGTTAATTATGATAAATTCACCTCATTTCTTTCTCTATGTGAGACAAAATTCAAACCACTGATTGGTGAGCTGTCTCAGAAAATAGAGGTAGAAAATTAACCTTTCATTTATTATGGCAGTAATAATATGTACCACATAGAGTGAAGAGAGGCTTAAATAGATAGAGCAGCTATACTTTGCACAATGCTGGGCACGTAGTTCATCAATGGTTACAGTGATTCTTATTGTCATTATCATAATCAACATCAATGTCATTGTCATCCCTAATTGAGCATCTGCCATGTACCAGGCCCATATTAAAATATTAAAGGCAGGGCCAGATTCATTTGTGGAGTTTTATAATCCCTGGGGTGATACTTAGCCGTTAAAAATTCATGATACAATTATTCTTAAAGAACAAAGTGTTAAGTTCACTGTATCACAGGTTGTTGAGAAAGAATTTATTAATCCAATTTCTAGGAAACAGGCTATGGAGCAGTTTGTTAAGAATATTCAAACTGAATATAAATACACATAGGGAAATATTAAAAATGATGTTCAAAAAAAAAATAATCCAAATGCAGATCAAGAAACAGAGACACATCTTGAAATGGAAAAGGCCCTCTTCTGAATTGCTAATGAAGTCTGGGATCAGTTGCACTCCAGAGTTTGCACCTGCTTGACTCCACCAGCAGGTGTTGCTGTGAAGTCAAATAAGGCCTTCCCAGAGAGGAGCATCCCTGGGCTGGCCTCGGAGTAGGACTTCTCCACAATATATATGGGAATCTTCATGTTAGCTTATTCATATGTATTTTCACGTGTTTGCTTCTTTTTGATTTAATCCACTGGGAACAACTTGGAAAAACTTTAAGACAACTTTTATTTCAAATATTAGTTTAGGGGTTTTACATCATTTTCTTAATAACTCTTCAGTAAGGTAGGCAAGTCCTTTATCTCTACTGTCTTGGCTAATGTGAAACTCATCATTAGTTGGCAGGCCTGACTTCTTCTAGTTGGTAAGTAATGTTCTAGGATTAGAATGCTGGATTTCTGAGCCTGAGACCAGCACACTTTCTTCCACAGTCCAGATTTATGAAACTGAATGCAAGTATCAGTAATCTGTTTTCTAGTTCACTGAATCCATGAATATAGATGTGAATGTGTATAATTACTTTGACCAAGATTTTTAACTTTATGAGTGCTATTCATTAAGGGCCTAAAAGAGAGTTCTGGAAATATTTGGCCTTAGTAAACTTTCAAAGAAGAGCTTTCTAATATACCATGTAATAAAAAAGTAAAAATCAATTAAAACTTCTACTTTGTTTGCAAATGTAATTGTTAAAATGGGGTTAATTAACTAATGGTAAATACCAAACTCTAAAATTCTGCAATATATACTTAATAGTAAAATGTTCTGAATATATTTTAAAGGAATTAACCTTTCACAAAAAGCCAATTTATATTGTAATAGACAAGGAAAATATACCAACTCTGTTTTGTTCACATATTCATATACACCTCTGCAAAAATATTGCTGTACTGACACACATACTTAAGTACTAAAGTGACAAAGTGACGGACTGTCACAATCTGCCTAGAACTGAAGGGTTTGCTGGGACACGGGACTCTCACTGATAAAGTTGGGACAATTCTAGGCAAACCAGGACAATTGGTCACTCTAGTACACACGTACACACATAATATTTTATGTTTTTTTATATATAATGTATATTTTTTCCTCCTAAAAACTTTAGTCATCTTGCCCAATTATTTTACAACACCATGATATAGTGATGCCCATAATAACCATTCTGGCTAATGAAACTCTTTGCCAATGTGCCAAATTAAGCCAGCATACTGATATTTCTTTTTAGAAATTTTATGTCAGTTTTACACATTTCTTACTTCTTCCTTTTGCTGATACTATGTATTCTGAAACTCATTAAATACTATTAGTTTAAAAAAAGCCAAATAGCCAACTTCCTGAGAATTTATAAAACGTATAAAATGTATTTTCTAGGTATTGTCTATGAGTATTTTGAGGAAATAAAGTGTGTGTGGTCTTTTCAGTTAAAAAAAAAATGTTCTACTGGATCAGATTAGGTGGTCAAACAATAGTGGATTTAAAATGCCAGAAGTGTAATTTTCTCTCATGTTAAAGAAGTGCAAGGACAGGCAGTCCAAGACTGGCAAGGCAGCTTCACAACAGCAGGCCCAAGCTGCTTCTATATTGTTACTCTGAATTTCAAAGTCGAAGGTGGTTGCTGAAACTCCTGCCATCATTACCATATTCCAGTCAGGAGGAAAGAGGAAGTGAAAGAGAATCACATTCAATATTTCAGCATCAGCCAGCACTTAGTTACCTGGCCACACCTACCTGCAATTGATACTGGAAAATATAGACTTCACTGTGAGTAGGTATACTTACTATGTAAACCAAAATTCTGTTACGTAGAGGAAAAAATAAGTATTAGGGAAAAGTCAGAAGTCCCTTGAAACACTTTATCTGAGGGAACTTGGGTGGGTCTGTCAGTTAAGCTGCAGACTTCAGCTCAGGTCATGATCTCACAGTTGTGGGTTCAAGCGCCACATCAGGCTCTGTGCTGACAGCTCAGAGCCCAGAGCCTGCTTTAGATTCTGTGTCTCCCCTCTCTCTGTTTTCCTCCCCCACTCCTGCTCTGTTACTCTCTCTCAACATTAAATAAACAATAAAAATATTTTTTAAAACCCACTTATCTGGATTTACTGCCATAGAAGAAGAAATTTCTACTTTTGTAACCCAAGAATTATTTGTTTTTCTTCTTTACTTCTTTACCCTCAACTTGTAATTCCCATTAAAATTTTTTAAAAATGCCCTTCTGAGCTTCTGCACAGCAAAGGAAACAACCCAGAAAATTAATAGGCAACCAACGGAATGGGAAAAGATAGTTGCAAATGACATAATCAGATTCTGGTTAATATCCAGAATCTATAAGGAACTCACCAAACTCCACGCCCGAAAAACAAACAACCCAGTGAAGAAATGGGCAGAAGACATGAACAGACACTTCTCCAAAGAGGACATCCAGATGGCCAACAGACACATGAAACGATGCTCAGCATCCCTCCTCATCAGGGAAATACAAATCAAAACCACACTGAGATACCACCTCACGCCAGTCAGAGTGGCTACAATGAGCAAATCAGAGAACTCTAGATGCTGGCGAGGATGTGGAGAAACGGGCACCCTCCTGCACTGTTGGTGGGAATGTAAACTGGTACAGCCCCTCTGGAAAACAGTGTGGAGGTTCCTCAGGAAACTAACAATAGAACTCCCTTATGACCCAGCAATAGCACTGCTAGGAATTTACCCAAGGGATACAGAAATGCTGAGGCATAGGAGCACATGTACCCCAATGTTCATAGCAGCACTCTCCACAATAGCTAAAACATGGAAAGAGCCTAAGTGTCCATCAACAGACGAATGGATCAAGAAGATGTGGTTTATCTATACCATGGAATACTACATGGCAATGAGAAACAATGAAATCTGGCCATGTGTAGCAACATGGATGGACCTTGAGGGTGTTATGCTGAGCGAAATAAGTCAGGCAGAGAAGGACAAATATCATATGTTTGCACGTATAGGAGGATTAGGAGGAACTTGACGGAGGAACAAGGGGGAGAAGAAGGGCGGAAATGGTGGGGGAAAGGGAGAGAGGCAAACCATGAGAGACTCTTGAATGCTGACAAAAACTGAGGACTGATGGATGTGGGGGGGAGAGGGGGATGGGCATGAAGGAGGGCACTTTGGGGATGAGCACTGAGTGTTATGTAGAAACTAATTTGACAATAAACTATTTGTAAAAAAAAAAAACAAACAAACAAACAAAAAAAACTAAAAAAAATAAAAAATAAAAAATAAATAAAAATAAAAATGCCCTTCTGTTTAACTCTGTCAGCATGTGAGTTTGCATGTATTTTGGCCTGCATTATCTTGGGCAGATCTCATTCCTGCATCTGAGATGTAGAAATTGAAAGCATGCCTAACTCTCTGCTTATGATTAGATCTAGTGTTTCTTCTTCCAGTTACATATTCAAGTCATACAGATAATGGCTAAATAAGGACTTACATATGGCAAGTGTGCGTACAACCTTGAATCATGTAACCTCCAAGATTCTAAGACTGGCTTTTGACCTCATAACTGTGAACACTCTTCTTGGAGATTCATCAGCCTGCTTTCGTGGGGTCCACAAGTGGAATGAAACTACATGGATACCATGAGCATCCTCAAAGATACCTAGATTTATGACATTTTGTCGCTAAAGGCAATGAGAGACCAATTCCCTTCTTTTACTGGGAAAACCTGAAGAGATAAGTGACTTACCTAAAAACATTCAACTAGTTAGTTGTAAAATGTGGTTTGATAACTACTCCTGGCCCTGTTCTCCAAACCTCACAAACCAGAGATGACCTGTGGTTGTTCAGGCCCTGTCCATAGGAGGACATATCATCATTGTGGCTCTACCACGTTCGGTACTGACATTCAGAGACAGCTTTGTGATGGTCTTCTATTAGCCCTGCATCACCTCTACAGGAGAACATAAGTGTGGTAGAGAGTTACCTCCCATTCTGCAGGGTGAAGAAGTTTAATTGTCCTCTCGCTCATGCATGGGTATGAGAATGGGGCATGCTTTAAAGGCAGGAGTCATTGATTCCTTTCCAGATTCTTAGATCTCCCCAGCAACAGTCCTCATCATATATATTTGGGGAACTCTGATAATTTGTTTGTTTGTTTCTGTGTTACACAGGACAGAAAGTTGTATATGGTCATAGATTTGTCAAATTGGAAGGGACTTAGAGATCATTATTTCCTCAATTCCTTGATTTCTCAGTTGAGAAAACTAAAACCCAGAAAGATCAATTGACTTAGCCAAGATCAGAGTTTTTGCTTATGATTTACAGGAAGCCAAAGCTTAAAACAGCTGTATAGATTATTTCTAGTTAACTATTACCATTCACAGAATAGATTAGTATCTGAAAACTATTTCCTGCTTCAAGAGTGTGGATTTGCAGGGCACCTGGGTGGCTCAGTCGGTTGAGCTTCCGACTTCGGCTCAGGTCATGATCTCGTGGTTCATGGGTTCGAGCCCCATGCCGGGCTCTGTGCTAACAGCTCAGAGCCTGGAGCCTGTTTCGGATTCTGTGTCTCCCTCTCTCTCTACCCTTCCCCTGCTCACACTGTCTCTCTCTCTCTCTCAAAAATAAGTAAAACATTAAAAAAAAAAAAAGAGTGTGGATTTGCTCCAAAACACCTTTTAAATGTATAGTTAGATGACGTGGGTAGTTTTATAAAATATTTTATTTACAGTACAGCTTTACAAAAATAGTCTTAATAAAATTAATACAAAACCATTTCACAATATAACTTATATAACTATCTTCTCAAAAAGTGACATTTGATTATAACACATAAACTACATTTGCATTTGTTAAGTCACATTGTAGTATAAATATGTTTTATCATTTTTTAATAATAAGGTACATACCAATAACAATGAACAATGGACGGCAACATGTTATTTTATTTTTCTTCCAATGTAAAAGTCCACTCTGGCCAAAACAAAATTAACCAAAGGAAAGTAAAACAATTGTCCTTCTGTTCAACAATACAGCCTGTTTTAATTATTTGAGAGTTTATCTGACAAAGACATGGCATTAATCTGAAAGCACCTGGCATAAAGTCTAGTAACAATATCCCCAAAAGCATTCTCCAATGTCTTGTCTTCAACTGTTTATTCAGTATTTTGCCAGTATTCAGTAAATAAAAATTGATCTCAACTCTCCCCTTCATTAGTCTCAAGTGTTCTTAATATGCACTGAGGTTTTAGACCTTCCCAACTGTCATATGTTTAAAAATGTGAGTTTCTGTCTTTGGCTTCAAGTAGAGTTTCACAACACTTATGAAACATACTGAGCTCCTCCATGTGGCTGAATTTCTGTGACTCCCCACCCAACAACATTTCCCCGGATGTGACAAGAGTCTGCTCCTCCGGTCTCTCTTATCTCTTCATTGCTGAGAACACGATCCCAGATATTGAAGCCTGTGAGTCTTCCAGAAAAGGCTAGTGTTTCATCAAAGCCACCACCCACACAGCAGCCGTTCTTTTCCTGGCCAATCTGCAGGATCCCTCCCTCAGGAACAATGTGACCTGTGGCCATTTGGACAATGGTAGCCACCAGTTCACTGTTTACCCACAAGGACATGCGTCCTTTCTCTGAATTCCAGGTGCTGCACAGATGGGTCCACTTCCCCAGGGAAATCACAGTATTGGCAGTCAGTTTGTTCTCCTCTCCACCCACCACAAACACTATGGACTGATAGCCGAGGTACAGCTGGATCTCATATGGATTTCTCTTTGTGCCATAGGAAAACAGGATGGTTTTGTTTAATACATCTGTGGCTTTGACCCAAATGCAGGCACTAAAAGACTCAAGCTTCATTGGTGTTGCTGGATGCACGCTTCCAAAAATCTTCTTGGAACGCATTGGGAATAAAAGTGCTGTTTCACAACCTAGAAGAGCAAGAAAGTAAGAAGGATAAGAGAAAAAATAAAAATTCATTCAGAAATAATGCCAGCATTTAGGTATTTTAGCGTAGGTATTTTAATGACTACAACTGGAAATTATACGCAGTATTATACTATGACTTGAGGAGGAGGAACTTCAAGAGTGATTTCTCGGAGCACCTGGGTGGCTTAGTCGGTTAAGCGTCTGACTTTCGCTTAGGTCATGATCTCGCGGTTTGTGGGTTCGAGCCTCGCATCGGACTCTGTGCTGACTGCCAGCTCAGAGCCTGGTGCCTATTTCAGAGTCTGTATCTCCCTCTCTCTCTGAGCCTCCCCTGCTCACGCTCTCTCTCTCTCCTAGAAATAAATAAAAATATTTTAAAAAAAAAAGTGATTTCTCAGTAGGGGGAAAAGAAGCAGGAATAAGGAAAGTCAATTGTCAGGCTTACACAATGCGGCATCTAAGTGGAGAAGAAGGCATGTAGAGTAGCCAAATTGTCCAAACTCAGAAAATAATGGAAACCATATTTTAATAACTACTTCCCCTCACAATTAGCTTATTTTCTTTTACTGCCCTTTTTTTTTAAATAAAACTGTTGAGTCACTATGCATTAACTTCAAACAATGACACTATTTTCCAAAAACTTAGAGCCAAATTGTTTTCCTCTTCTTGATCTCACCAAGCTTTTCAAAAAAAAAAAAAAAAAAAAACCCACAAAAAAAAGCCTGTGAAACTCAATGGACCCAGCTCACCCTATTTACCCACTGTCAACATGTATTTTTATTTTATTTTTAATGTTTTGTTTATTTATTTTGATAGAAAGTGAGTGAACAAGCAAGCACCAGCACAGAAGAGGGGCAGAGAAAGAGGGAAAGAATTCCAAGCAGGCTCAGTGCTATCAGTGTGGATCCCAACTCAGGGTTCAGTTTGATGAGCTGTGAGATCATGACCTGAGCAGAAACCAAGAGTCAGATGCTCAACTGAGTGAGCCACCCAGGTGCCCCAAGTCTACATGCATTTTTAAATGAAACTCTAGGATAGTCATATTGTTGCTGAACACATTTCATACACCACATGTTCCAGATATTTATAAACTTTGCAAAGTTTGTAGAAAGCCAACTTTGAAAGGCAACAATATATAATAATGATGACCAACTCTAATTGGGTACTCTCTGTGTACCAGATACTGTTCTAATCACTCTATATCATTTTAATCCTACTTAGCAACCCTAAGGGATAGTCTTAATATTCCTATTCTACAGATGAGAAAAGTAAGGCATAGAGCACTAAGTAACTTGGTCATCAGAGGCCACGCCCTTACCTAGCACACTGCATTGCTTCTTAATGGTAGAAGAACCCCTAGATTTGACTAGGAGAGGTGGAACTCCTGTTTGTTTTACTATTAGCAAGCATGCAGATTGTGATGAGTTCCATCTCTCTCTAGGCTTTACTGTTACCTATAAAAGCCTCTTCCATTCTCCTTCTAATATTCTGCAAGTCTGTAAGCAACAAGTATACTCAGGAAGAACTGTGTATATCAAGGAAATGCTTAAAAACTCTTATTTTGTCCACATGTTTATAAACACTAGGCAACAATAGAAAGCCTTTTAAGGAAGAGTGAACCCTTCCAAGGGGCCTACTGGAGAACATATTTCAGCTAAAGAGCACTTAGAAGGATACTTTCAGACGTGGGGGTTGGGAGCTCAGTAAAGTCCCGCATCAGTTCATCTCCAGGTCACATGTCTGGTGAGGAACTAGAGATGCTGAAGTGAAGACCTTCTAAGTGTCTGTGGGAAACATGCTAAAACCTTTCACGGGTGGGCTCTACTTTGTGATAACCTCATATGTGTATGAAAGACCAGAAAAAGAATTTTCTTAATGTAAATGAGGGCGAAGTATTCACTTTATAATAAACTGAAGATTTACCATAAAATAGCTTTGACCAGCAAACTCCCAGAGCATTTAAAGACTAACTAGTGCCTATATAGAATTTGCAGGACCAAACACCCATGCAAAGTGTGCTAAACTAAGTTAAATGCCTGCAAGTGATTGAGGGCTAAGCTCTGTCCTAAAAAATTAAGCAGGTGGACTTAGAAATCATCAAAAACTGAGATTCAGAAAATCATATGAAAGTAACGACAATACTAAAGCACAAGTTGGTCCTGTCACATTTTGCTACTAACTTTTTCAGTGAGTAATTTGAATTTTTGAAGAAAGATTTTTTAAGATTCTTAATGAGGCATTCTTTTTTTCAAATGAAATTGGTAGATGCATTTTTTTTCTAGCTGTGTTAATTAACTCAAACAAAGCTAATGGAACAAAAGATGCATGAGCATTTGAGATATTCTCTGTAATGTTCCAGTAAAGTGGTGTTCAAGAGGGGGCCTACTGCTGTCTAATTACTGATTTCCTGTTTATATAAACCCAGGCAGTCAGGATTGCATTCCAGAGCATTCCTTGATTGCCTCTCTGAGACTCAGCTTCCCCTGCAGGGTGCACGGGCCATATGAGTTCATGTAGTGGAACTTTGTGTTCACAGGTTTCTTTGTGGCTTTTCTGGTGGGGACCAGTGATAGAGGCTCTTTCTATCTCTTTAGAATGTCAGAGACTCTCTCATGAAATGGCTTTTAACTAATAGGTTTTTCTGATTATATTATCAAAGACTGAACAAAATTAAAACCAGGTTCTTAGGAGGCCGACAACAGAATAATTAGGAATCCCTTAGGAACCAAGCTGGCAGGAAAGGAAGAGAAGAGAAATCAAACCATGTGGATAAAAGTACTATTGGACATAAGAAATTTACTATTTTAGAATTCAGAAATATATCCCTCTCTGTTCTAACTAGCATACAGAAGTCACAGTGAAAATTCATGTCATTTCTTTAGTTTTTGGGGTACATTATATGTACACTGATTTTACATGGCTTGTCAAAGACAAGAAATTTCATCCATTAATATAGTCACAGAATTATAATTTGTCTCTTTGTCACTTACATTGAGGATCTCTTGCATATTTGATTTTATGCTTTTTCAGTCCCTGAAACTATACATAATATTCAAGAAAATATGCTTAGTACCGATAAACAGTCCTCAACTATTTAGTAAAGACTGATACGCTGGTATGGTTTCTGTAATTTTAAATGAAACATGCTGTCACAGATGCTTATGATTCTTCTTCCTACTTCAACAGATGAGTTGCTTTATTGTGCATAAAAGGAGGGATGGCACTGTTTGTGATTGTTTTCTGTTCATGAGATTCTCAGGGGCAGTGTAAGTTATATTTTCTCACCTAAGTCACTCATTATCTAATATGACCCACAAATGATTTTTGCACTACTATCTCTTAGAAATTTTGACTTATAAAGGAGTGTTACTTGGCTCCAAATGAATCTCATTTCTTTTAGCCATCTTTCGAATGTATCATTTCAGGCCCACATGTGTTGGAGATTCATGTATATCACATGGGACTCCCAGCAAGTTGCATCTGGTTCAAACCGCCTGCCTGCCTCTGCCTCCCTCCCTCTCTCATTCTCTCTCTCTCTGTCTCTCTCTCTGCCTCTCTGTCTCTTTCGTTTGGCTCTGACCCCATTAAATACCCGGGATCCTACCTCAGACCATTCCACCTTGGATCCCGCTCCCGCAGGTTGATCCTAAGCCTCACATTCTCGGACCACCCCTCTCACGGGCTAATTCCGTAGGCCCCGAGGGCTGGGGGACCCCTCAGGAATTCCACTAATCCTTCAAGAGATCAGGTTCAGTCTCAAGCCTCTAGCTCAGAACCATCGGGGAGGAGGGGCCGGCCCTGGGATTGGAACGTGTCCCTAAAAGTTAGGCAGGGGCCTGAAATAGCGCGGGGAATCGGAGCCCCAGCCTAAAGAGAGAGACAGGCTAAAATTAGAAGAAGTGGAAATCCCTAACGGAGGGAAGCCGGACAGCTAGAGAGGTCACAGTTATAACCGGCCAATAGAACTCCTGCACCTCCTGGTTGGATCGGGTGTCAGTCAGCGGCCCTAGACGCCTATTTCAAGGCTGATGGATACGTGCACTGCTCGGTTCTGGGCTCCTGGCGGCTGGAGAACACTTTGTAAAGTCAGTTTTCGCGCCTTGTATGGTGTGTGTGAGGCCTGCGAGCGTGCCTGAGAAAGAGACGTGTGTGTGCCCCCGCTGAAGCTGGCCCTAGAGGCCTGCCACTGGGCTTCCCGCCACGCGCGTTCCGAGGACAAAGCGG
The DNA here is from genome assembly GCF_003009895.1 of Hyaena hyaena. Taxonomy (NCBI): domain Eukaryota; kingdom Metazoa; phylum Chordata; class Mammalia; order Carnivora; family Hyaenidae; genus Hyaena; species Hyaena hyaena. Next base: position 2,126,902 of record NW_024080737.1, on the reverse strand, counting down.
GGGTGGGGGCTGGGGGCGGCGATCCGCTCCGCGTCCTTACCTGCCGGCAGCCAGCGCCCGGCCGCCCAGCCCTGCACGGCGCGGAGGTCGGCTCGCGTCCGCCGCAGCTCCTCGAGCACGGCGCCCAGGGCGCGCCCCGCCTCCTCCGGCCGCGGCGCCCCCGCGCCCTCCAGGCGCGCCAGCCTGCGGCCCGCGTCGCGGCTCGCCTGCAGCAGCTCGTCGAGCGCCCGGGCCAGCCGGGCCTCCGCGGGGGCCGGCGGCGCACACGGCCTCGCCAGGCTGCCCGCCAGGCGGCCCAGCTCCGCCCGCAGCCTCTGCAGCTCGCCCCGGAGGACGTCGTCGGTGGCCTGCAGCAGCATGCCCTCCCTCATCTGCGAGTTCTCCAGCATGATGAAGAGCTTGTCCCACTCGGTGTGCTCCCGACGGCAGTCACACGGCGTGGCTAGAGCGCGGGACACACACGTTACCGACGCGCCCAGGCCTTCCTAGGGTGTGCTTTGTACCAAGCTGACCTCCCTCGGCGGTCCCAAGTCACTGCCCATCCCCAGCACCCCCTCCCCTTTAAGGACACCTCCCGAAAAACAGCGTGAGAGTATCTCGGCAGTGACAGAACCCATTCCCGCGGGTATATATTAAGTGGAACTCTGTGAAATTGCCGTTCGTGAGGCTCAAAACAGGCAAATATCGGCGATTTCATGCGGTCCGAGCCATTGTGTACGTGTGACCAGAAATAACTTGTTGAAACCTCCCCCCCTTTCCTAAAGTGCTTCTTTTCTTTTGCAGAACAAACTCTAATTTTTTAAAGCTCCCTTCGTTGGCTACAAAGTCTACGTAGAATATTTGGACCCAAAGGGATGGATATGTAGTTAGGGTTAGCAGAGAAACAGTTAAAATGAACTTACGGTCCTCAGTGGGATGGAGTCCATTGTCTATTTCATTGTCCAAATTCACATACATGAGTTCATAATCATCCGAGGTCTCGGCAGACACCGCACACCAGAGAGCACAGAACAGAATCGCGGCGAGATGCATTGCTGGCGAGAGACAAAGTTCTTTCTTTTGCCGCTTCCCACAGCTGGCCTGAGGGGACGAGGCGAGCTCTCAAGTAAGCAGGGTTTGAGCCGCGGAGAGTGAGAGTGAGAGGCTGGAGCAGAGAGCCCTTAATAAATGCTGGGGAAAGCCTGAATGGAGATGAATGAGTAATGCCGGTGGCACCGCGGTAACGGGAGTTCCCCAGAATTTGGAGGGGAGGGGGCTGGGTGGGAGGGCGAGGGAAATGTGGTCGTTGCACAATAATAGACCGCAAAGGTTTACACTGCAGTCAGATTAATTGGAGGAGGGTCAGAGGGGAAAGAGGTGGGGAAACTGGGCTAAGACTGTCCCCGTGAGGATTAGCTGTTGTAACTTGAATTGGTAGCACTGAGGGATGAAAGGGAGGGGAGGGGGTGCGGGGGGGGGGGGAGAAACAAGTCAGCAGGCATGAGGCATGAAAGCAAGATCATCATTTCAGCATTTTGTGTGGCGCTTTTACAGTTTCACAGCCCTTTATGTATAGAAAACGTTTCCCACATTTCCTTTGTACACAGTTTTATAGGTCTAAGTTGTGAAAACTACTCTCTGATTCTGAGATAAACCAAGTTGGTAAGGGTTTTGATGGCCCTAGAAGCCAAGTCCATTTGGAGTTACTCCATCTTTAAGCCTTCTGGAGTTGCAACTATGCTTTTATAAACACACTTTTAAAATGACAAAGAGCAAAGCAAAAGCGATAAATTGAATTAAAGAGCTGGGTGAGAGGAATTAGCTGATTTTAGGAATGTTTCTTTTCATGAACTGGTATTATATGGAAATAATATGATTTCACTAGGCTTAGAGTCAAAGATCATGTTTTTAAAGTACATTTAGGGAATCCTGTTTCTGTGGAAATATTGAAGATCTCTCTAAGCTTAAAACTCTACGGTACAAAACACCTAGAAATGCATTTACATTATAATAACTTTAAATGTACAAATGAACTACTAGTAAAGTAAGGGAAGTATCCAGGGGCCAAAGATAAAGGAGGGAACCTAAACCAAATGTGTAAACCCAAGAGCTGATGCCACTCCTCCCCCACCCCTACCCCCACCCTCAGGGAGGTAAAGAGAGGGAAGGGTTATCAGTTCTGTAACAACCAAGTTTTAATGACCATGTCGGAACAAAGCATAGGCCAAAGTGGGGAATTAGAAGTGAGACTCTCACCTAAAGCCAGACCCTCAGAGAGTTACATACGGGATGTCAGTGGATATAACCCCACTCTCTGTTAGGACAGAGAATGAGAATAAGTGAGAAGTAAGCATGTCTATCTTTCTTTTTTTTTTTTTTTAATAATTTTTAAATATTTATTTATATTTGAGAGATAGAGACAGTGTGAACGGGGTAGGGGCAGGCAGAGAGGGAGACAGAATCCGAAGCAGGTTCCAGGCTCTCAGCCATCAATGCTGAGCCTGATGTGGGGCTCGAACTCAGAAACTGCGAGATCATGACCTGAGCCAGAATCAGACACTTAACTAACTGAGCCACCCAGGCGCCCCAAGCATGTCTCTCTTTAACTGAACTTTGCAGAGTCCCTAAGAGTTTTTGACTGTGGGTCTGCCTTCACACATGTGCAAGATTCAGTGTATACTATCTGCCACATTAAAAACAAGTTTGCAATAAAAAATAATTTAAACTTATGAGGAAACAATCCATGACAAATGAGAATCAACAGAAACAAACAAAAAAGGATTAAGTACCCCCTCTTCCAAAAACTTCATTGATTTAAAATATCAGCTAGGAACTAGAAAATAGGTGTGTTTAAAATTATTTTCGATCCTTGGGATGCTCAGTCGGTTAAGTTTCTGCCTTCACCTCAGATCATGATCTTGCAGTTCGTGGTTTCAAGCCCTGCATTGGGCTCTGTGCTGACAGCTCAGAGCCTATAACCTGCTTCAGATTCTATGTTTCCCTCTCTCTCTGCCCTTCCCCTGCTCGTGCTCTGTCTCTCTCTGTCTCTCAACAATAAATAAATGTTTAAAAAGTAAAATTATTTTAGATCCACAAGGAGTTGGAAACATGAACAAAGAAAAGACATTGTCAAAAGAAAAAGAGTAGGCAGATTTTTTTAAATGACCATATGTAACTTCTAGAAACAAACAAACAAAAATTAATTGAAAATTTAAAAACCAGGGTGCCTGGATGGCTCATTTTGCTGGGCATCCAACTTCGGGTCAGGTCATGATCTTGTGGTTCATGGGTTCGAGCCTCACATCGGTGTTCTGTGCTGACAGCTCAGAGCCTGGAGCCTGCTTTGGATTCTCTGTCTTTCTCTCTGCCCCTTCCCCACTCTCAGTCTCTCTCTCTCTCTCTCTCTCAAAAATAAATAAACATTAAAAAAAAAAGAAAATTTAAAAACCTCAAGGAACGGGTTAAATGGCTAATAGGCAAAGCTGAAGATAGTATTAAAGAATTGGAAGAAAGATCTAAGAAAATCATCCAAAATATACTCTTTAAGTCCAATAAAGTATTCTAAAGTCCTTTCATTTTTCAGAAAGATGATGATAATTTTGCTTTGTTCATTCCAGAATGTTTATCTTTTAAAGACAGCCATGAGAACCAAAAGGAAATAGAATGTTCAAATAGGAATAGAATTAAACAAATGTGTTCATTTTTTTAATGTTTTATTTATTTCTGAGAGAGAGAGAGAGAGAGATGGCATGAGCAAGGGAGGGTCAGAGAGAGAGGGAGACACAGAATCTGAAGCAGTCTCCAGGCTCTGAGCTGGCTGTCAGCACAGAGCCCGACACCGGGCTCGAACCCACCAACCATGAGATTATGACCTGAGCCTAAGTCGGATGCTTAGCCGACTGAGCCACCCAGGCGCCCCTAAACAAACTTGTTTAATAGAAAGCAGTAAAGAAGGGAAAAAAGCATAGACAAAACAAGATGAATACAAAACAAAACACAGTGTCATAAAAATAAATCATATGCCAATAATCATCATAAATATTAATAAAACAAACTTTCCAATTAAGAGACATAAGTTGTCAAGTAAGAATATTTTTTAAATCCCCAGCTATATGTCACCCACAAGAACCACACATAAAACATAAGAACCTAGTAGTATTCAAAGTAAAAAATTTTACAAGGACACAAGGAGAATGTACAAAACAGTGCAATTCAAAAAAGCTAGGATAGCCATATTAATATCAATCAAAAATAGACTCTGAGAGAAAGAGAATAAAGTATAATAAATGCTTTACCAGGAATATATCTCAGAATCATTTAGTAACATAGTTTCAAAAACATATATGCTAAAGACTGACAAAATAATAAGGAGAAACTGAAAAATCTATAATCAGAGAGAGACATTTTAATAAAACTCTTTGATAACTATGTCCACTTCTGTCATGACTGATCAGATTCCAAAAACACTGCTAAAGGATACAGAAACTTAAGCTATATAAAGTTTGATATAATGAAATATATAGAACATTGCTCAGAAAGTTTGATAAGCAAGTTCTACCAAACATTCAAGGAACACATAATCCTCATCTTACACAAACTGCTTCTGAGAACAGAGTGTGCGAGAATGCCCTAAATACTTTCTATAACTCTCTATAACTTTAGTAAGTAGGATACTAAAAAGAGACAAGGACAATACAAGAAAATAAAGCCAGTCTTATTCAAGAACATAGATGCAAAAGCTCTAAATAAAATATTAGCCAAACATACTCAGCAATATTTGCATAAAAATACATTATAACCAAGATGAGTTTATTACAAGACTGCAAGACTCATATAAATATTAGAATTATCTATTAATTTATTACATTAACAATTCAAAGGAGAAATTATAAAATCATGTCAACAGATGCAGAAAATCATTTAATAAAATTCAACACTCATTTATGTACAAACTAGGAAACAGAAACTTAAACTGATAAAACAGAAATACCAAAGTCTATAGGAACATATACATACATAATAATGAATCCTTAGAAACATAATTTTTAAAAACAGGAATAACAAAACTATATTTGTGGTTACTGGTTCTATTCATAGAGTATTGGAAACCTCAGTCAGTAAAGTAGAACAAAAAAAGAAACAAGATATAAGAACGGAAAAAAGAAACAAAGCCATCATCAATTATTATGAGTTGATTACCTATATACAGAAAATCTAAAAGACTCTGAAGACAGATTTTTTTATTTTTTAAAATAGTTAATTGTAAGTTGGTTTCCATATAACACCCAGTGCTCATCCCCACAAGTGTCCTCCTCCATGCCCCTCTCCCCCCTCCCCCCCTCCCCCACCCACATCAGCCCTCAGTTTGTTCTCAGCATTCAAGAGTCTCTCATGGTTTGCCTCCCTCCCTTTCCCCAACTATTTTTCCCCTTCTTCTCCCCCATGGTCCTCCATTATCTTCCTCCTAATCCACTTATATATGCAAACATATGGTATCTGCCCTTCTCTGCCTGACTTATTTGCTCAGCATAACACCCTCTAGTTCCATCCATGTTGCTACACATGGCCAGATTTCATTCTTTCTCATTGTCATGTAGTATTCCATTGTATAAACATACCACATCTTCTTGATCCATTCATCAGTTGATGGACACTTAGGTTCTTTCCATGTTTTAGCTATTGTTGAGAGTGCTGCTATGAACACTGGGGTCCATGTGCCCCTATGCATCAGCACTCCTGTATCCCTTGGGTAAATTCCTAGCAGTGCTATTGCTGGGTCATAGGGGAGTTCTGTTGTTAACTTTTTGAGGAACCTCCACACTGTTTTCCAGAGGGGCTGCACCAGTTGACATTCCCACCAACAGTGTAAGAGGGTGCCCGTTTCTCCACATCCTCGCCAGCATCTAGAGTTTCCTGATTTGTTCATTTTAGCCACTCTGACCGGCATGAAGACAGATTTTAAAAGAATTGAGCTAGCTTTGCTGGCTTAAAAAACAAACAAAAATCAGTGCTTTCTTAATATCAGCAGACAATTGAGAATACATTTTTAAGCTTCCCTTTACAATAGCAACAACAAAAATGAGACACCTGGGAATCAATTTAATAAAAGATGCATAAACATAGCTAATATCAGAAAACTTCATTGAAAGATATTTTTTTAAAACCATGCATGGATGCAAGACCATGTTCTTGAATGGGAAGATTTGGTTTCAAAAAGACGTCAATTATCCCAAATTAGTCCATACATTTGTTGTGGGGAAAATAATGCCAAACTAGTTTTTCAAGGAAGGTGACAAACTAATGATAAAATTTATATAAAGGAGGCAAGAGAAATTTGAAGTAGAAGATGAAGAAATTTGCCCTATGAGATATAATGATTTATTGTAAACATTTTGTAATTGAGAACATGTATAATTGGTGAAGGTATGATAAATACCAGGAAACAGACCCAGATATATGAGAAACATTCTACATGAAAAAAAGTTATTAAAAATCAGGAGGGAAACAACTGACAACTTGATAAATGGAGCCAGGGTAATTGTTTATATACACACAAAAAAATCCCTTCCTCATGTACAAAAGTAAATTCCAGATAGATTAAAGACAAATATGAGAAACAAAATCATAATGCTTTTAGGAGAAAATTTTTATGAACCTAGGGTAGAGAGAGATACCTCAATAACAACAACAACAAAATACAAACAATAAAGAAATTTTAAACATCAACTACATTAAAATTGCAACTTTAAAAGCAATCAACAAAAAACTAGCATCCAGAATAAATAAATGCCTTCTATAATTCAAGAAGAAAATACAAACATTTCAACTGAAAAAAGGCAAAGGATATGAATGGTCAAATCATAGGAGGGGCAATGACCTGTGAACATATTAAAAGGGTACTTAGCCCCACAAGCAATTAAGAAAATGAAAATGAAAACAACCATACACACAAAAAAATGAGATACCATCTCACACTCCATCAGACTGGCAAAAACCGATGTCTGTCTTCCAGAGGGGAGGGTGTTATGCTTAGCGAAATAAGTCAGGCAGAGAAGGACAAATAGCACGTGTTTGCACGTACAGGAGGATTAGGAGGAACTTAACGGAGGACCATGGGGGAGAAGAAGGGGGGAAATGGTGGGGGAAAGGGAGAGAGGCAAACCATGAGAGACTCTTGAATGCTGAGAAACAAACTGAGGACTGATGGATGTGGGGGGGAGGGGGGAGATGGGCATGGAGGAGGGCACTTGTGGGGATGAGCACTGGGTGTTATATGGAAACCAACTTGACAATAAACTATTTGTTAAAAAAAAAACAAAAACGATGTCTGTCAAGACAAATGTTGGAAAATATATGGGGCAAAAGAAACACTCATGCTGCTGGTGGGTGTGTAAATTGTTATAGTCATGATGGCAGGCAGAATAGTGCCCCCCAAGTGTCCACGTCTTAATCCCCACAGCCTGTGGACATGTTGTGTTTCACTGCATTGAAAATGAAATTAAAGTTGCTACATAAAATAGAGAGATAATCCTAGATTATACACATGGACAGGTGTAATCACAAGATTCTTAAAAGTGGAAGAGAGAGGGAGAAGGGAGAATCATGGGAAGAAATAATGATGATAGCAGCTGAGTCAGAGACTTGCTCAGCTGCTGACTTTGAAGATGGAGGGAGGGAACTCTAAGGAATGCTGGCGGTCTCCAGAAACTAAAGAAGCCAAGGAAATAAATTCACTTCTACCGCCTCCAAGAAGGAAGCTGACCCTTCCAACCCCTGGATTTTAGCCCAGTGGGACTCATGTCAGACTTTTGAATGATGGAAATATAAAATAATAAATTTCTGTTATTTTGGCCCACTAAATTTTTGGCAATTTCTCATGGCAGCTATAGAAAACTAATACAACCACAACCACATTGCAAAGAAATTTTGAAACATCTAGAAGCTTAACTCCCAGGGCCATAACCACTGCTTTGCCACTTAATTATGGGGTCCAGGGGCCATCAGCATCACCTGTGAGCTCGTTAGAAATTCAGATTCTCAAGCCCAAATCCTTAACTTGCAGAGTCAGTACCTATGGTTTAACAAGATACACAGGTAGATGTCTAAGCACATTAAGCTCAGAAGTACCCTAGCAAAGATCTCCCATTTATGCCCAAAGAAATAGGTATAAAAATTGCAACATTATTGGTAAAAGCTAATCATAATCATCATCATAACCATAATAATCATAGTAATGTCTCTTCATCATAGAGTATATGAGTAAGTTGTTGCCTATATATACAATAGAATACCGTACAACTTGGAGCTAAAACTTCAACACAATGTTGAATGTAAAAGAAGTTAACTGTTACAAAGAGATTTGTCCAGTATGAATTTTATTGATAAAAAATTTTAAAACATGGAAAACAACACTATAAAATGCTTGTTGGTGTATATACACATACAACGAAAGTGTAAAAACATCCTGAAGATGATAAATACCAACTTTAGGATGGTGGTTGCCTCTGGACAGAAAAGGAGAGGAAGCAATTCTGGCAGAAGGTTGTTTTGACAAAGATGTTTGGTGGGTACACCCTTGTTCTTTATATGATTGCCTACATTTATCTAGTGGCTTCAAATATTCCATAACTTAAAACTATATTAGCTTATAAATGGAATCGATAGGATTTCTATACCTATATTGGTTTCTAACTCAAAAAAACGTTTTTTAAAAATTTATTTATTGATATTTATTTGTTTTGGGGAGAGTGCACATGGGGGAGGGGCTGAGAGTGGCAGACAGAAGATCCAAAGTGGGCTCTACTCTGGCAGCCTGACAGCAGCGAGCCCAATGTGGGGCTCGAACTCACAAACTGAGATCGTGACCTGAGGCAAAATTGGACACTCAACCAACTGATCCATCCAGGTGCCCCTCAAAACAGTTTCTATGCATTTACTTTTGCATCATTTGATAGAAATTCAAGTCAGCTGACAATGACTAATCTGGAGTTTTCCCCTTCAGGGCTCTCGGGACGTTTGTGAGTATTGTACCAGAAAGCTTTACACCATTTCCTCTCTTCAATCCCAACAACAGTGCTATTTATCACAAACTTTTTTAGAGATTGATCAGTATGTCTGTGTAACTTAAGTTCTATGCTCTAATGTACCCTGTACATGACATTTAAAATTCCTGATCCCTAAGGAAAACTCTTGATGAAAATAACAAAACAAAATAAAGCAACGTTTTGTGATGGACACATTTTTTTTATAGAAAATTCTAGGGGCACCTGGGTGGCTCAGTCGGTTAAGCATCTGACTTCGGCTTAGGTCATGATCTCACGGTTCATGGATTCGAGCCCCGTGTCGGGCTTTGTGCTGACAGCTAGCTCAGAGCCTGGAGCCTGCTTCAGATTCTGTGTCTCCCTCTCTCTCTCTCTGACCCTCCCCTGCTCATGTTAACTCTCTCTCTTTCAGAAATAAATAAAAAACATTAAAAAGAGAAAATTCGGAATATATTTCTAATACCTTGTACTCTGCGAACTCTTATACGCTCCACAATCTGCCGGAGACCAATTCTATGGGCAACATGTGGAAAAAATAATTCTCATTATTTGTCACCTCCCATGTACATTCAGTTTGATCCAGAATCACCATTCTATTAAATTAGTCACTGATATTCTGAAAATGATAGTCTTCTGTCCTTGATTCTCACATCTAAATGTCCTTTATTTATAGACATATCCCCACCATTTAAGAAACGTCTACATATGTGTAATCAGTGGTGTTTATTTGATTCTTTCTGTGTAGTTCTTCTATATACAAAGCCAAATTTAAAGTAAATAGACACCAGAAAATTTTTGTTCAAAAAAATCCCTAGAAATCAATTCTCCTGAGACATGTAAGTACTTGAGAGGATTCTGAGAAAAAAAATCCATACCATAAAGTAAGTGATAAGCAGATGTTTCCCATATGTTGTTTGCAGATAAGTCCTTGTAGCTTATGCAATATCTTTTCTTGAGATTTTGCCATTTTAAATCCAGTTGTCCCTACATGTCTTTGAGGTAAATCATATGTGACAAGGAAGCTGAGTCTAAACTTCCCTTGAAATAGTGCAGAAATGGGGGATTTAAATTTGCATTGCTACTTTCCTAACTATTCATAAAAATAGAGCATAGTTTTCATATGTCAGTTGTCTAAATCATGCCTCCCTATCTCTCAGGAACGTGAATACATTCCTCTGTGCTCTTTTTTTGGTTCAGTTTCATTTACTTTCATGCTTACGGCACTGCTTAGTTTTCATTTAAACAGCATCCAAATGTTGTTTCTCGTCAGGAATTCTTTATCAGAACTGTTTCCTTCTTAAGGGTGTGGTTTGGTTACTGTCAAATTTTCCTCTTTCCCCATGGCACATTACTCGGGAAATTTTGTCATTAGATAATAAGTAAATAAAATATTCCCTTTTTCAGAATCAGTTTAAGTCATGCTCTAGTGATTTTTCAGAATAAGATACTATGTTTTTTTAATCCGAAGATTTGGCCATCATTCCACACTATTTAATGACTAAGTGCAAAGTTTATTGCATTGACAATAATGGCGTTTCTACTGATTGTGAGCTAATCATCATCACGCCTGGTATTGTTCTTTCAACAGGTAATGCCATGTTGTTGAGGGTGTTACCTGCTGTGTATGAAAAGCAGCCTCAGCCAATTAACAGACACCTGACAGAACTCCTGGCCTTGATGTCTCAGCTGGAACAACCAGAACAGTACCATCTTCTACGGCTTTTACATGTAGCTGCAAAGAGAAAGCAACCAGAGGTAAAAAGTACACCATATACATGATGGTCCACACAATCAGGCATGCTTCTGGATTTGTGAACAAGATAAGTGCTTCAGGCTTCCTCCCTCATGTGTCTAAACACATCCATCCTTCGATGAAAGCACTCATTCACTTTTTCTAGAACTGTGAAAGTGAGGGGGTAGGTGATGGCAGAGGTTGGGTACTGTTACGGGTCCCCAGAGAAACAGAACCGATAGGGCACGAATCTGAACCGAAAAAAGAGCACAGAGGAATGTATTCACGTTCATGAACAATTGGAATTGGCTTATACGATTATCAGGCTGAGAAGTCCCACAGTCTGCCATTTGTAAGCTGAGGACCAGGAGAACCAATGGTGTAAGTTTGGTCCAAGTCTGAAAACTTTAGAACCTGATGGCTGGTGGTGTAAGTCACAGTTCAAGAGCAGGAGAGGATCAGTGTCCCAGCTCAACCAGTTATATTTAGGCCCTCAGCAGTTTAGATGAGGCCCACCCACATTGGAGAAGGCAATCTGCTTTACTCATTCTACCAATTTAATGTTTATTTATTTTTGAGAGAGAGAGAAAGAAGGTGATCAGGGGAGGGGCAAGGAGAGGGAGACACAGAATCTGAAGCAGGTTGCAGGCTCTCAGCTGTCAGCACAGAGCCCAACAAGGGGCTCAAACCCACCAACTGTGAGATCATGACCTGAGCCAAAGCTGGATGCTTAACCTACTGAGCCACCCAGGGGCCCCCTCATTCTACCAATTTAAATGCCAGATTGATATGCAAATACTCTCACAAATATACCTAGAATAATGTTCAAGCAAATATGTGGGCACTTGATGACCTAGCGAAATTGACACATAAAATTAACTGTAACCAGTATGGTACTAAAAACAGAACAAAGAACACACAAATCTGTAGCCATTGCAGAATAGCCCTAATTGAAGTTTAGTGTGGCCATGCAGTCCCAGGAATCTGTGGTTTCTCAGGTAGGGCCAAGGGAATGACCTGCACATGGGGAAATCAGCCTATAGTGAGAGCAAAGCCTCATTTTCTAAATAACTAGGATAATTGTGATTATCAGTAACAGAACACCCAACCCATCCTGGTTTAAAAAACAAAAGGAATTTATTAGCTAAGATGATGAGAGGGGGCAAAAAACCTCCAGATGAGGCTTGATCCAGTAGCTCAAATAATATGAAGAGAACAGTTTTCCTGTCCTCTATTTCTCAGATTTGATTTCTGGTTTTGACTTCTATTTTCTACAGGCTTTTTTCCCTGTGGGCTTCAGATGGGTACATCTGCTCTCTAGGCATTATGCTTCTTCTACCTCCACCACCACCACCAACATCCAAAGTCCTGATATTCTCTGTTTAGGACACACACTCTACCCGTGACATTTCTGCTAACCCTCAAGGATACTCAGATAGAGACTAGAGGCTGCCAGGAAGAGGAAAGTAGAAATGGATTATGGAGGGTACCAAAGCGTGTGTATAAGTAAGATAAAAAGTCATCCCCGGGTCATATCAGTTATGGCTGTATCACTGCTTCATTTCTTGATAATGTCAATACCCACCACTTGAAAAATCAGTGAACATTAGGTGAATTCTGGAACATTTGAAATCAACATGCAAATTGTTCAAAGAAAGACAGGCAAAATGGCTGTATGCATAATTAACTGTAACAGGCTACAAGTGCCTTGTGGTAAGGAACTATTTCTTCTTTTCTTCTGTATCACAGACCTGGGCATAGTATCTGGTAGCACTCAATAAACATTCACAAAACCAAACAGAATAAAACAAGGTGGTAAGTGTTCTACAAATGGTATAAACAGAAGGAGGGGCAATGAATTCTGCCTTAGGGAGAAGAAATGGGTGTCATGAAGATTCATAGCTGAAATGGCATCAGGGCCAGACCCTGAACAATGGGAGGTTGTATTCCAGGTAGAGCAGAGGGGCAAAGGAGCTTGATGAAGTAGAGATGGGGCTGGGAGTTCTTTTTTTTTTTTTTTTTTTAAATGTTTTATTTATTTCTAGTAGAGAGAGACAGCGTGAGCAGGGGAGGGTCAGAGAGAGAGGGAGTCACAGACCGAAACAGGCTCCAGGCTCTGAGCCGGCAGCCAGCACAGAACCCGACGCGGGGCTCAAACCCACGAACCGCGAGATCATGACCCAAGCGAAAGTCGGACGCTCAACCGACTAAGCCACCCAGGCGCCCCAGGGGCTGGGAGTTCTTGGACACTGGAGAGAAGAGTTGAGCCCCACCTATAGAGATTTTGATTCAGTAGGTCTGGGTAGGGACCTCCTTCTTACAAGTTCCCAGGTGAGGCTAATCCTGCTGCTCCAGGGACCACACTATGAGAAGGTGGGCTAGAGGTTGAGCAGAAGACTGGGAACATCAATGTCAATCTGGTGTACATTTTTGCTTTTGCCCTTAGAACAATATGTATCATTATTTTTGCATGTCTGTCTTTCCCAGTGAACTCAAAACTCCTTGAGAGGCATGGGACCTGTGTCTGCATCCTTATATATACTCCCTAGCATAGTGCTGGACACAGAGTAGGATTTCAATAAAAAGTTGTTGAATTCAGAAATGAATAAATGACCAAAAGAGACCAAAGAGATTGGAGAACATGAAGAATCAGGGGAAAGAGGTGTTGTGGTCTCCAAAGGGTGTAAAGTGACTCAACAGGATAAAGATCCAGAGAAGTAAATGAGCCTGGAGATTGGAACTATCCTTAGAATTGGCAACCAGGGACTCCCCAGGGCACTGTCTGTGTGGATGGGGTGAGGAGTGGTGGTTATCATCATTGACTATGTGTGGAGAGAAGGCTAGGAACTGACTGCATGTGTGTACAAGTTTAAAGGAAATAAGGAGAACTAAAGAACAATCCAGTAACAATGAAGAGATTGAAGATGTGGTACAAAACATTAGCTAGAATCAGGTGCTAGAGAAAGTTAGGAAATGAATTCCAGAGTGCAAGTGGAGGGATCAGTTTGGGAAAGGATTAAGGACAGAAAGTTTGAGCAAAACCGTAGTTGAGCTTGGGCAAGGAAGAGAGTTGAAGGATCACTGAATCACCTAAATGGAGGCTTAGAGTGAAGGACTGAGAAGGAGTGGGTATTTGTTTCCCATTTCCACAAACTCAGTGGTTTGAAGCAGCACAAATTTATTATCTTACCACTCTTGAGATCAGAAGTCCAAAAAGGATCAGCGGGGCTGCATTCCTTCCTGAGACTAGAGGAGAATCTGTTTCCTTGCCTTTTCAGCTTCTGGAGGCTGCTTGCACTCCTCATTTCATGGCCTGCATCCCTCTTCCCTCTTGTTTTCTCATCACATCTCCTCTGACTCTGAGCTTCCTGGCCTCCATCTTCTAAGGGCCCTTATAATTACTTGGTGCCACCCAGATGGTCCAGGTTATCTCTCCATCTCAAAACCTTGAACTTAATTATACCCACAGAGTCCCTTTTGCCACATAAGGCTACATCATCACAGGTTCAGGGGATTAGGGTGTGCACATCTTTGGGGAGTCATTATTCTGCCTACCATAGATAGAGCCTGGGGGCCAGATGATATGGGAAATGGTGGGGGGTAGGGGAGTGTGACTAAAAGGCCAAACTTGGTTTCATAAAGGAGGCAGCTGGCATGCCATTTTTTCTGCAGAGCAAAACACACCTTTTTGGAAAAGCAGGTTGAATAAAAATTCAAGGGAGATCTGGGGAGAATAACTTAATTCAATTTATTTCCCATGTGCTAAAGGCTGGACATGAAAGTAAATTAAACCAGGGGGAGGCTCACTTACAGGAAGGGGGAGGGAAAAGTCTTGGGATCTCCCTACCTTAAAAGGTGGGGTCCAAGAGTGAGGATGGCATCATGTGTGACATTCAAAGGGTTCCCATCAGACACCTGGTTACAGCCCTTCTATGGCTGCCTGAAGACTCAGGAAAGGACTTATGAGGCCATTTATAAGGTCCCTGACCTCTGCCCATTCTCATAGGGTCTCTTTACCTCCCAACACCTTGAGCAATTATATAGTCCTACATACCCACAGATGGGCACTCTCAGAGCACTGAGTTTTTACATATATGCTATGTGCTTCACCTGGAATGTTCTTTCCTCACCACTACCACTCTTTCTGGGATGACTATTCCTAGACTTTAGATAGATACTTAGATCTCAGTTTCTTGCCAATAATCTTATCTGACTCCTTCCTTCACCCCCATCTCTGCCATAGCAAATTTCACACTGTAATAACTCTGCCTCTACTGGTCTCTCTCTCTCTTTGGACCACCTTGGCTCTGATGCAAATGCTGGAGAGATGAAGACCACCTTGTTCACTACTGTGTCCCTGATGCCTTTCATAGTCCCTGGCATACAGAATAAATATATTTCTTCTGAATATATTTCTTAACACAGATGAGTTAATATTAGTGTGTAAATTTGCAGAGGACTTTATCATTCACAAAGGGCTTATTTTTCTTAAATCTTTAAAAAAAATTTTTAATGTTTTATTTATTTTTGAGAGAGAGAGTGACCAGGGTAGGGTCAGAGAGAGAGGGAGGTATGGAATCTGAAACAAGCTCCAGGCTCTAAGCTAGCTGTCAGCACAGAGCCCAACGTGGGGCTTGAACCCATGAACCTCGAGCTCATGACCCGAGCCAAAGTCAGATGCTTAACCGACTGGGCCACCCAGGCGCCCCTTAAATCTTTTTTAAAAATTTTTAATGTTTATTTTTGAAAGAGGGAGAGACACAGAAAATGAGTGGGGGAGGGGCAGAAAGAGAGGGAGACACAGAATCCAAAGTAGGTTCCAGGCTCTGAGCTGTCAGCACAGAGCCCAATTCAGGGCTTGAACTCACGAACTGAAAGATCATGACCTGAGTCAAAGTCAGATGCTTAGCTGACCGAGCCACCCAGGCACCCCAAGGGCTTCTTTTCTTAAGATCTAATTCTATCAATTTAATTTATTCCTACCAATAACTCTAATGTGTGTTATTTTTTCCTCTGTTTTACACCAGTCAAAACGGTTGTTCTGGGAGGCTAACTTGCCTCCATCACACAAGTAGTAAGAGGTTAAGTGACTGGTCCAGTCTAGGACTCTTACCCCCTAACCCCCTTTTCTCTCCTCAGCTTGGGGAAAAAAAACCAAGTAGCCTCCAATTTAAGGGGTACAGGCATACCTCATTTTATTGTGCTGCACTTTGTTGCACTTTACAGATACTGTATTTCTTACAAATTGAAGGTTTGGGTCAAGCGTGTGTCAAGCAAGTCTGTTGGTACCTTTCTTTTCCAACAGCATTTGCTTACTTTGTGTCTCTGTGTCATATTTTCATAATTCTTGAAATAATTCAAATATTTTCATTATTCTTATATTTGTGATGGTGATCTGTGATCAGTGATCTTTGATGATATTATTGTAATTGTTTTGAGGTGTCCCTAACTGCACCCATATGAGATGGAGAACTTAATGGATAAATGTGTGCTTTTACCACCCCACCAACTGTCTATCCCTCATCTGTCTCCCTCTCCTAGGGGCCCCCTATTCCCTGAGACACAACACTATTGAAATTAGGCCAGTTAAGAAACCTTCAAAAGTTTCTAAGTGTTCAAGTGAATGGAAGAGTAACAGCTCTCTCACTTTCAATTAAAAAACTAGACATGAGTAAGCTTAGTGAGGAAGGCATGTCAAAAGACAAGACAGGTCAAAAGAGAGGCCTTGTACACCAAATACTGGCCTCTTAGCTAAGTGTAAATTCAAATGAAGAGTTCTTGAAGAAAACTAAAAGTGCTGCTCCACTGAATACATGAGTGATAAGGAAGCAAAACAGCCTTATTGCTGATATGGAGACAGTTTGAGTGGTCCGGATAGAAGATCAACTGCATCATTTCCTTAAGCCAAAGCCTAATCCAGAGCAAGGCCCTAACTCTCTTCAATGCAGGTGTGGAAGTTGCAGAAGAAAAGTTTGAAGCTAGCAGAGACCAGTTCGTGAGGTTTAAGGAAAGAAACCATCTTCATAATGTAAAAGTGCAAAGTGAGGCAGCAAATGCTGATGTAGAAGCTGCAGCAAGTTATGCAGAAGATCTAGCTAAGATAAGTAATGAAGGTGGCAACACTAAACAGCAGATTTTCAGTGTTGATAAAACAGCCTTCCAATAGGAGAAGATGCCATCTAGAACTTTCACCACTAAGGAGGAGATCTCAATGCCTGGATTCAAAGCTTCAAAGAACAGACTTCTCTTTTGCTACAGGCTAATGCAGCCGGTGATTTTAAGTTGAAATCAGTACTTAATAACCATTTTGCAAATCCTAGAGCTCTTAAGAATTATGCTAAATCTACTCCTAGATTTGGAACAACAAAGCCTGGTTGACAGCACATCTGTTTACAACATGGTTTACTAAATATTTAAAGCCCACTGTTGAGACTTATAGCTCAGAGAGAGAGAGAGAGAGATTCTCTTCAAAACATGACTACTCATTGACAATGCACTCGATCACCCAAGAGCTCTGGTGGAGATACACAATGAAATTAATGTTTTCATGCCTGCTAACACAACAACCATTCTGTAGCCTATGGAACAGTCAATGGAGTGATTTCAACTTTCAAGTATTATCTAAGAAATATATTCCATAAGGCTATACCTCACATAGACAGTGATTCCTCTGATATATGCAAAGTAAACTGAAAACCCTCTTGAAATGAGTTACCACTCTAGATGTTAATAAGAACATGCATGATTCATGGGAAGAGGTAAAAAAAAAAATATCAACATGAACAGGAGTTTGGAAGAAGATGATTTCAACCTTCATAGATGACTTTGAGGGGTTAAAGACTTCAGTAGAGGAAGTAATTGCAGATATGGTAGAAATAGCCTAAGAATTAGAATTAAAAGTAGAGCCTGAAGATGGGACTGAATTGCTACAATTTCATGATAAAACTTTAAGAGATGAAGTTTTGCTTCTTTTGGATGAGCAAAGAAAGTGTTTTTTTGAGCTGGAATCTACTCCTGCTGAAGATGCTATGAGGATTGTTGAAATGACAACAAAAGATTTAGAATATTATATAAACTTAGTTGATAAAGCAGCATCAGGGTTTGAGATGACTGATTCCAATTTTGAAAACAGTTCTACTGTGGGTAAAATGTGACCAAACAGTATTGCATGCTACGGAGCAATCATTTGTGAAAGGAAGAGTTCATCTATATGGCAAATTTCATTGCTGTCTTATTTAAGAAATTGTAACAGACACCCCAACCTTCAGCAACTGCCACCCTGGTCAGTCAGCCATCAATATAAAGACAAGACTCTCTACCAGCAAAAGGATTACAAGTCATTTAATACTCAGATGGATTTTTTTTTAACAATAATGTATTTTTAGTTAAAGTATATACATTTTTAGACATAGTACCATTGCACCTTAATAGATTAGAGTATAAGCATAACTTTTATATGTATTGGGAAACTACAAAATTCATTTGAGTCTCTTTATTTTGATGTTCACTTTATCATGGTGGTCTGGAATATCTCCAAGGTATTCCTGCAGTGTTCTCAGCTGGTTACAGGAGGCAGAGGAAGGCAAACAAGGACACTAATAGTGGTTGAACTAATGCCAAGTACCAGACACTGTGTAGGTGTTTTACATTATCTCACTTATTACTCATAACAACCTTTCCTTTGGTAAACAGAAAAGTCAAAGTTTGGAAGGGTTAAGAACCGTGGTGGTACAAAGGAGTGACAGTGTGGTGGCTATTTATACCCTCCTCATCTTTATCAGCCCCTCCAATTTTCATATGGGCAATGTCCATGTCTCCCACTGGCCATTAAAGTCACACTGTCTTCCATGTGACTGCCATTTACAGAAAATCTGGGGCTATCACTGTTTAGGTAACTTTCCTAAAGCCATACAGATAAGTCTGAGCTACATCATAAACCCAGTCTAATTCCAGCCGTTGAGATCTTTTGGCCTCAACACTCTGAAAACTTGAGGCTATAAGGTGTGACTTGTGAAGCATATGGGAGCTGAGAGGGCTCAGTAGACAAAGGCAGTCAGGAAGGTGAGCTCTATAGGAGAAGTAGGAGACCTGACCTGAATGAGGAGAGAGTGAAAGCAGAGTGCTGTAGGTGTTGTGCATGCTAAGTGTAGATCCCAGAACGAAGCAGCAAGGGTTTAGGAAATAGGCACAGTGCTGTGAATGGATCTCACCTGTGTCAGGGCCCTAATGGGGGAGAAGTTGTAGCAGGGGAATGAGCCAGACCTCTGTTTCCCATCAGCACTCCCCTTCATGTTAAAGCGGGCCTCCACCTGCCTCCTGTGGCTCGTCATGTGGCTCTTCATGGCTCACACTTGGTTACTGAGGTGTGCAGACAGTGGGCCAGAGAAATGCTGGATTCACCTCCTCTCTCTTACGTTCCTTAATTAGACAATGGGCAAAAAGGAAGGGAGGCGTATATGGAGAAAGGGAGAGAAGAAAGAGAAAAAATGGCAACAATTAGAAATGCAGACTGAGACTTTCAATTTAAGTCGTTAACTTCATTGCAGATGAAACAAGGAGCTAAATGAGGAGGGTTTGACCCTGTGGAACTTGGATTAAAGTGAAACTTTCCTTTCTGCATAAAAGCTATGCCACTGCTTTGTAAATAGGAAGTAAAGCGAGCAGGTTCTCCAGTGAAGACAAGGTTGAGATTGCAAAGGTGGCAGAACTTCAACATCCGTATATCTGTGGGCTTCACATGTGGCTGGCCAGGCAGGTGGGTCCCATCACTGCCCTCTGGGCATCACTCTTTCAGGAAGCCATCCTTCCCAGTTAGAAGGAGGCAGTTCCTGGCTAGTGATTCATGCCTGGAACCTCCAGAGAACCCTCAGGGTCCATTTATAGGAAAAGGCTGGGTGGTCAATTTTCCAAGTGTCCTTTTGGGGCTAAGTCTGTATTCTTGGCTGTTGTAAACCATGCTGTAATCTAGCCAACAAAAGGAACACAATTTAGTAACACATAAGAGCTCATCTGTTATTATCCCCAGGACTTGGGCTTATAGTCCCAACCATACAGAGATGAGTGGCAGAAAATAGCAACTTCAGCCCTCTGTTGATTAATGTCCAAACCCAGAGGAACTGCTTTTGTGGCCTGGTCCCTAGAGGAAAGAGTCATTTTTCTTGGATTTTCAAGTTTAGAGCATTCCTATTCACATACCTAATCCTTCAGCACCTAACACAGCATCATCAGGCTGCTAATACTCAGAGGTCACTTTTGGTATTTACTTAAAATAAGCCATTTGCATAATATTAAGAAGATGGAGTGATGGAATATATAGACTGTTCTACAACAGTCTTTGGAGCAGAACCATGGTTTTCAGTATATATATTTTGTCAGTGTGGTGGGAATAATTAGTAAATGAAGAGTGGCAGTTATTTTATAGGCTTCTGAAGAGTAATAGAGATTGTTAATGCTGGCCAAATCAATTAGAAGAGAAAATTGAGCCCGAGGACTAATTTAAGAGGGAGTATGTGTGCACACACATACACACATGTACACATATGTGCACACACACTAGCTCTACCTTTTATTATATACATAAGAATTTAAATGCTATTTGCTGCTAATTAAGATGCTATGTATTATGGTGCTATGTTTTCAGATGGCCTTACCCTCATAGCCCCTCACAGGTCAGGGGTGAGGAGAGATGTCCTCAAAACTTCCGTTCAAAGGCAAGATGCTAAAACTGTCAGCAGACTGCTCTGAGAGCACAAAAAAGGCAGTGATTAATTCCACTCAGGAAGGCAGGGAGAGCCAGGGAACGTGCCTTCCCTGGGCTACTTACTTTAGAGACTCATGGTCTGGCCTTCGCCTACATGTTCCCCCAGTTCCCACACATTCTGTCACCTAATAAACGTAGTCCAGGTAACTGGGACCTTGAAATTCTTTTCCTATACAGCTCTGTCCTGCTTCTAGAGCTTCAACAGACCTGGCCCCTGGGTCAGTTCTCCCAAGGACAGGCCGTGCCAACAGCATGACCCCACAGGCCTGAGGAGTGTTTCAGTCAGATGAACTTGCATAAGCGGGCTGGGGTATTCACATACACGCATACAAGACTCCCTACAGGACAAAGCCAGGAGTAGAAAGAGAAGAGAGGGGCCAGGAATGGGACCTAGAGGTCATTTCTTTCTGTTCCCTCCACACAGGCCAAAAATTGCAAGTTCAAATCAGGCCTCCTAGATTGTTATAAAGGTATATGTATCAGGTAGAGGGTAGCTCCTGAGTATTTGAGTGTGTGGTGTGGGGACCTTTATTTGCACTCTAGCCCTAGGTCCTGTGTGGACCCCAGCTGTAGACCATGACAAATCTTTGAAGTTTTGACATGATTAGATGGGGCAGTTTGAAAGCTCTTTCAGCGATCCATGCCATGAGGCTTGTGGCCTCAACAAAGGCCGTGTCAGCTTGCCCTCCGCCAGACATCTATACTGTTGTAGTGGCTGCTCTGCTCTCAGTGATGACAAGGCCTTCTCTGCACTATGAAGCAGCTCCCCAATGAGGCAGCATGAAAGAGACCAGCCTAAGGAAATCCCTTGTATTTAGAAAATAAAATTCCTTCTTATTCTAGAATAATCTGCCTAAAGCCCAAAACACCACTTCCCTTTCATGTGTGTGATAAACTTCAGGAAATATATGTCTTTTCTATCACTATCATAATAAGCTTTTGGGTTATCACGAAACCACAAAGTAATCAATTTTTGTTCAGTTGGTAAAAGTACTTTATTTACACTATTCAAGTCTTCTCAACTCTTGATGCTTCTATGGATTCAGCTGTGCCTAAGCATATGTATTTTCCTTGAACCAGCTTTCGTCTTGTCTGTCTGTCTTTCTTTCTTTCTTTCTTTCTTTCTTTCTTTCTTTCTTTCTATTCTTTTTCCTTATGGTACAATGGATACAATATACTCTTGTATGGCTTGGGATGTATAGCTGGAGTTTAAATAAAATTGGCATGACTAGAAGCACATGTCACAGAGACCTTCATGTTCCAGAAATAGGACATGAAGAGTAAGGACTGGGAAATGGAATTTTATAGAATGGGGCAGGAAATGTGTAAGCATTTTCCATTCCTAAAAGACTCAGGTTAAATACGCTGCCCTGACCCAGAGCAGCTGGCTGACACTTCTGCCTTATGTGCCAGGGATCTCTCGTGGTTTCTCCTGAAGGACATGCAGCCACTCCCAAATGCATAGACAGCATTTGTGGACTTGTTCAAGCATATGTGCTGTATACCAGAAACTAGCCCTGGCCCTTCCTCCACAAGTACTAGATATGAATATTCAGTTTAAATTTATATGTAGGATAATTTTATTCCTTTCAAAATGTTTGCTTTTATGTCCCTGTTAGTTATGTTGTATATGACATGTGACAATATATACATTAAAACATTATGTACAACTGTTCAACACGGTGGGTTGGGGTGTGGAGGTTATTCAAATTCTAGCCTATAAAACCATTTAGATTTTTCTTCCTTTGATTTATTCCTCAAATATTTATTGACTCAGTTTCTAGCCAGGCTCTGTACTAGGCTTTGGGTATTCAATGGGGTACAAATTCTTGTAGAGTTTTTAATCCAGCCTATAAAACAAACATCTAGACCATCAATATGAAGAAAGCATATGGTTTGCTGGGAGCCATTTAGGGTGTGATAGGGGCTTCAGCCAGGGCACTGGAATGATAGGGGAAGAGAAGGGAGTGGACGAAGGCTTTTAAAGGAAACAACAGCTAACCCAAGGCCTCAAGAATGAGAAGGGATATCCAAAAAAAGAGGGGCAATAAGAATTACAGGCAGAGTGAATCATATGAGTACAATCCTAGATGCAAGAGAAAACTTAGCAGGTCAAGAAAAAATTTTGAAAAAATCAACACAGTTGAAGTATGATATCTGATGGGATCTGGATGGGGGGATAAGTCTAGAAAGATGGTTAGGCATCAGTTAGGAAAAGGTATGTTAAGCCTCTATCTTGAGAGCAGTGGCAAATCAGTGAACTATTTTAAGCAGAGGAAGGTTTTCTTTTAAGGCCACAACGTAGAGAAGGAACTAGATGGACAAGACTGATGGCAGAGAGAAGAGTTAGAAAGAAAGCTGTTGGAATACCCCAAGTTCAGGATGATTGGATCAGTGGTCTCAGCTTAGATGTGCCTGCTGAGAGAGTACTTTCCTGACTCAGCCTATACTAGGGCCCCAGGATAGTCTGTCATAGCACCTTGTATTTTCCTATATGGCATTTATTAAAATTTATAATTATGTATTTCTATTATAGTTACTTGTTTTATGAAATGTCTCATTTACTAGACAGTGAAGTATTCCCCAAAGGCAGGAAACTGTCAGACTTATTAGCAGCTATAGCACCTAGAATACTACCTTGCAAATAGGAAGGACTCATTAAATATTTATAAATAAGTGAATGGAGAAATGAATGGAAACAAAGGGAAGTGGACAGATCTGTGGGATACTTGGGAGGTGGAATCAGTAGGATTGGTGGTTCCTTGGATGAAGCTAATGATAAAGGGAAAAGAACAGTCAAGAATGATTCCCAGACTTCTGGCTTGAGTAGCCAGGTAGATAATGATGCCATTTATTGAGAAAAGAGACACTTGAGACTAGAGAGGGAAGTGAGAGAAGCAGGGTTTTGGCAGGGGGTGGATTATAAATTTAGCAGGTTGAGCTGAGTATCAGATTTTGTTTTAATACTGGAAGCTACATTTCAAGTCTACCTGACCAAAAAAGTAACAAACCAAAAGAGCAAACCAACAACAAAAGAAATCAGCATAGTAGAAATATATTTTTTTATGTTTTTTATTTTTTTTAATTTATTTCTGAGTGAGAGACAGCAGTAGCAGGGGAGGGTCAGAGAGAGAGGGGGACAGAATCTGAAATGGGCTCCAGGCTCTGAGCTAGCTGTCAGCACAGAGCCCGACACGGGGCTCGAACCCATGAACCGTGAGATCATGACCTGAGCCGAAGTCGGACATTTAACCGACTGAGCCACGGAGGAGCCACAGCATAGTAGAAATATAGATGGGCAAATTGTTTTTACTTTTACTGTTCAGTTTTCCACAGGTTTTCCTTTCTAATTGTTTTATTTTTGCAGACAAAACAATGCATTAAGTTGTTGGTGTACAACATGTCTGTGTATTAACATAGCATAGTGACTTTATTCCGCAAAAAGCATTTTCTTTAATATGAATTATTGCATCTTTATATTCATACAAGCATTCAAAATCAAGAAAGCCATATTAGGGTATCAGGAATATGGTAGAACTTATTTTACTTTATTAATCTTTTTTATCTTAGTACTTTTTTGTGATCAAAATGGAAAATTGAAGAAAATTTGAAGGCTGTTTCCTGTTTTCTTGTTTTTATTAAATATTTCCAAACCATACTTCTACAATTTAAAGGCTTTCATTAAAGTCATCAAGGATCTTTTGCATATTTATATTGCTCTTTAAGTTGCACTTTTATGGTAGATTGGAGGAAATATAATATTCTGGTGAGAATATAACACCTCAAAACTTGACTTATGAATAGCAGCATATAAACATTTTGTGAACTTCCCTCTTCAATAGCAGAGCACAGATGAAAAGAAAAACGAAAAGAAACTGAAGCCTCTGAAATTTTATTGTAAATTTTAAATTTCAGTCTTGGGGTATTCCCTTGAGTTCCAATGAGGGCAATAATCCCAGAATGTGTTGACTTCAGGTTTCATAAAATCAAAAAATATTAGATTGGCTCTGATTTAATTAATTTTCCTCCTTTTTCTCTTTCTTCTCTTCCTCTCTCTTTTCTTTTCATAGGTGGTTCAGAAATGTATTCCTTTCCTAATTAGGCATTTGAAAGACTCAACCCATAGTGATGTCATCCTAAACATCCTCATAGAGATAGCAGGTTACGAACCTGTGGCTTTGAACAGTTCTCTTCCAATGCTGAAAGAGATTGGTGAGAGATTCCCCTACCTCATCGGACAAATGGCCAGAATCTATGGAGCTGTGGGGCATGTGGATGAAGTAAGTTTGACTTTTTTTTCTCTCTATTTCCCTAAATTCCATTGGCACTTAATCCACTGGGGCTCTGTGACCTACAAATGGGTCCTGGAACTTTTGAGAGCTCCCATTTCTCTTTCAAACCTTTTGTATGGACAGTGGCCTTTGGATCAAGGGCACATTGTAGCAGAGCTAGGTAGAAGGCTCAGGAAGCAAGGATCTCATTGCTGGAGTGTCACCTGAGGAAGGGGAAGGATTAAAATGGAGAAAGCACTATGACAGATTAAGACCACCTTGTAATAATAACCAATAAAAGAATTTCATCTCATTTCTGGTTGACTTTCTGGTTAACTGAGGAAACCGTGAGTAAGCACAGGGTTAGGCCTCAAACACTACTGATTAATACAATCCCATAGCTATGCTCTCAATAATAGTGCCTGCATTTGGTTGGTGTATTTTGAGCCTTCTGGATGATGTTACTTGGAAGAGTGAAATAAATGTTCATGGATGTTTATAAGACCTAGCTAAATATTTGCACAATAGAAGCTTTTGGCAGGAACAACAGAATGCCATCAGATTGTGGGGATTAAGCGACCAAGAAACAATTTCCAGAAATTCAGGTTCTGAAGGGTGTGCACACATGCATGTCTGCCTGATGATTTTATATTGGGCTTTCGGATTTTTATCTTTTTAAAATAAAAGTAAATACATAGTTGATGGAGGGAAGCTTTTATTTTCGCCCACTTACATATAATAGTTATAAAATCATACAACTCTTTAAAGGGAGTCCATAGTTCATCAAGTTCAATCCCTTGTTTCTACACGAGAGAAAATTAAAGGCTAGAAAAGTCGAGTGACTTACCCAGACTGAGACTGGGTTAGTTGGTGACCCAGCTGGAATTAGATCTTTGCTATCCTTGGCACTCTTTTCAAAGTTTGTTTTAGGATGGGTCTGTGGTTCTGTTTTATTTTATTTCTGCTGAGATTTGCAGAGGCCTAGTGAATGGGAGGCTTCCTTCTAGTGGAGGGCCTTTCTCCTCTAGCTTCCCAGATGAAGGTGGGAGAGCTGAACTGCCAAGCAGCCTGTAACCCTCAACATGATGGGAGGATCTTGTAAAAGGATTACTTTGTTGTGGACATGCTGCTTAGTATAATCCCTTTCTATCCACCGCTGCTGGGAATGTCTCATGCCTGCCATGATCTGCCTTCTGGTAACACTTTCCGTGCCTGTCACTTTGGCTGCCAGGAAAACCTACTGGTGTGCCCAAGTGCTTTTAGGACAACTTCAGCTGACAGCTGTTTGACAGAATCTGCCGACCTTGCAGACTTTTTTATGTACCAAAAACTTGAACCTCTGATGTGTGAGGCCCTGGAATCTTAAAAAAGTTAATTCTTCCTGTACCTTAATGGTAGTTATTTTCATTACAAATACATTTATGATTCATTAATATGTAGTAATGTAGTAAGTGACTAAACTTCCCACAGAGAAGGTAATCTGTTCAAACAAAAACAAAAACCACTAACCGCATACAATTATGTCACTGTAGGTTTACCGGAACTAAGGCTAACCTGACAGAGAGTAGCCTGTTAGTGTGACATTTGCGTGACCCCAGATGGGTATGGGGAGAAGATAGGATACAAATAGAGGAATCACTTATTTCACAATTCAGGGCATCAAAATATTTGCCCCTCCCCCATCTCTCACTCTCATGTGTCCATAAAGACATCTACATTTGGGGAAGAAACATTTTTTTCTGGTGGTTCTGACCACCACAAAGAAAATTCTAGATCAAATACTTTCCAAATGTACCTGGATATCAGGATTACAGGAGGAGCTTTTTTAATAATATAAGTTCTTGGACCTCATAGAAAATCTATTAGATCAGAATCTTTAGGAAAGGGACCTACGAATCTGGATTTGTGGAACTCTCTGTCAGGTAATTCTGATACAACTGTTAGTGGATCAGTATTTGAGATCCTATGATGTAAAGTATTTAAAGCATTTCTATCTTGGACTTAGAATCAGGTATCGCTCATCACTCTTCCTGCCTTTCTCCATCAAGCCATGTGAATCAATTAAGACTCTTCCAGACTACTGATACAGCAATTTAGATGAGGTATGGTTGAGAGTAACACAAAAGTTCAAAATAATAGTGACAGTTAAAAAAAGACAGTTATCTATTTCCCTCACACATAAAGATGTCTAGAAGGCAGTCAGTCTAGAAATACATGTTTCAGAGACCCAGGTTCCTTCTACTTTATTGCTCTGGCTTCCTTGAACACACTAGAGAACACATGATTTCCATGTCATGGTCAATGTGGCAACGCATCTCCACCCATCAAGTCAGTACTTCAGCCAGCAGGAAGGTGAAAGGAAAGAAGGACTCTTCCAGATAGTCAAACACAACCTACTATTCATATCTTACTGCTACGATAAAACAAAACTACATATGACCATACTTAGCTGCAAGGGAGGCTGGAACATGTAGTCTGGATTCAAGTGGTTACATATCAAGAGAGAAGGGAAGAAATAATGACGGAGGCCACAGAAAGTCTCTGGTGCAGCTTGTCAAGTCATTTTATTTCTCTGGGTCTGTTTTCTCTCCTCAAAAATAACATCTTTACACAGGTTTACCTCCCTTCTGCTCTGATATTCTTGATTTCATTATTCCACTTCCTTTAAGATCAGCCTGCCGAAATTACCTATATATATGTGAGTCAGGCTCATTTACTGAGAAAGACACCCCTTCTTATTTGTTTCTAACACTGAGAATATCACCATTAGAAAGACTTTCTTTTAGTTTTAAAGAATACTAAAGCTCAGATGTCCCAAGAGTAAGTGTAGTAGTCTAAGCAGCTTTTAACTGATTAATTTGAGTGCATCTGTTCAACTTTCTAAAAATCTCACAGAACCATATTCCCAAAGACCAAAACCAGCAGGGAAGACATATATGTATGTGTATTTCTGCCCATCCTCGTTCTAAAAACAAATATGAAGTTACTGAAGGACATTGCCAGGTGGGCCTGAGGGTAGAAGTTAGCATCCTGGACACCAATGGAGAAGGGAATTGCAATAAAGAGGGAGCAGTAGGAACTTTGCCCTGAAAAAAACTGCATCATTTTCTGTGTGGAGAACTTGGTCTATGGTGAAATAAATAGCCCTGAGAATATATAACATAGAAATGTTTAGGGTGTTAATGATAAGACAGTCACAGGACCCTAGTGACCTCAGGCCCTAGGATCTGTCTCTCTCATCCTGTCCTGGTCTAATCTAAAAATTGACTTCATTTAAAAACGTTTCTCTTTGCACAAAAGTAGAATTTTCATATGTATTCAGGGGTTTCAGTATCAGGTGATTACATTGATAGGGTTTAAAAGATTTTGGAAATGCAGAAAAGCCAACCCAACTTTGAGAATCTTGCTCCAACTTTTGAAATGCACAATTTGTGACTGACTGGAGTCTATTGTTTTATCCCTCCCTTGTTACCTGGCCTCCAGAAAACTGCATTGTTAGATCCTTAAGAAGAAAGGGGTAGTCTCCTGGAAATATGTAGTCATCAGGTACGGGATAATCTTGGAGTAGAGCTAGCCTGGAATCAGTCACATGAGTTATTAATCAACTTATGCCTCACTTTCTGTGCTTGAATGAAGCCATGCATGAGAACTGCAAGGCCTGGCTACAGGGGATCCAAGCCGGATGTGCCCTGTCTTTCAAATCAGGGCCCATCTGGGTGGGCACACTCTTTTCAGCAGCTTGCTAGCAGCATCACAGTTTTTTCATCTGTATTGTACCCACCAGAGGAAAGTTGTATATATAAACGCAAAACTAAAGCCCTACAAATCCTTACACTTAGTATCTCCCAAATTACCTCAGGAATTTTTTTCTACCCAAATTTAAATGAAACCATGTTTAATAGCTGGCTAGTACTTTTATCAATATAGGAGGCAATACAGTGTCTCATGAGCCATTTTCAGGTTTGTGCTGACATGCAAAGCACATCTACTAGATGAAGAATAACATGGGAGGAACACAGGCCAGAGAAATCTGCTTCTGGGACAAGTGATATGTTGTTGCCCCTGAGCTGCACCTTACTTGGCACTGTCAAGAAAAGGACACAGGTGGTTTTCATCATGCCAGGATTTAACCCACCTATGTGGGATGCTCAGTTCATGCAGATGCACAAATAAGAAATATTACTTCATTAGATATGTCCTCACATTAGCAAAAATGCATAGATCCTTTTGTCTTTCTTCAATGAGAAGATTGCAGTGGAGACCTTAGGAGACAAAGCAGTTCTCAAGAATCCATCCCCAAGACACCCCAGAGTTACCTAATAGTATCCACAGATCAAATACCAGTAATAGATATGCAAAGAGTAAAGAAAAAGAAATACAACTATGTCACTAAGGAAGGCCAACAAACCATGAAAGAAGAAAGCAACAGAAGAAAGGAACAGACAACTACAAAAACAACTATAAAACCACTAACAACATGGCAATAGGTACATACCTATCAATAATGACTTTGAATGTAAATGGACTAAATGCCCCAATCAAAAGACATAGGGTGAAAGAATAGATTAAAGAAAAGCAAGATCTATCTATATGCTGCCCACAGGAGACTAATTTCAGACCTAAAGACACTTGCAGATTGAAAGTGAGGGGAGAAAGAAATACTAATTGTGCAAATGGAAGTGAAAAGAAACCCAGAGAAGCAGTACTTAATTATCATACAAAGTAGACTTTAAAACAAAGACTATAACAAGAGACAAAGAAGGACATCATATAATCATAAAGGGAACAATCTGGGCACCTGGGTGGCTCAGTGGGTTAAGTATCCAACTCTTGATTTCAGTTCAGGTCATAATCTCAAGGTCATGGGATCAAGCCCCCTGTCAGGCTCTGCACTGAGTGTGGAGCCTGCTTACGATTCTCCCTCTCTTCCTCTGTCCATCTCCTCTCTCTCTCTCTCTCAAATAAAAATAAAAATTTAAATAAAAGGAACAATCCAAGAAGAAGATATAACAATTGTAAATATGTATGCATTCAGTATGGAAGCACTCAAATACATAAAGCAGTAAATAACATAAAAGACGTCATCAATAGTAATACGATAATAATAGGGGACTTTAACCCCCTATACATCAATGGACAGATCATCCAAACAGAAAAATCATATATTAGGCCACAAAACAAGTCTCAAAAATTCACAAAGATTGAAGTCATACCATCCACCTTTTCTGACCATAACATTATAAAACTAGAAATCAATCACAAGAAAAAAATCAATAAAGAACACAAACATGTGGAGGTAAATAACATGCTCCTAAACAATGAGTGGGTCAACCAATAAATCAAACAGGAAATTTAAAAAACATGGAGACAAAAAAAAAAAAAAGAAAAAACAAACTAAATACATGGA
The DNA here is from genome assembly GCF_003009895.1 of Hyaena hyaena. NCBI lineage: Eukaryota > Metazoa > Chordata > Mammalia > Carnivora > Hyaenidae > Hyaena > Hyaena hyaena. The sequence continues at coordinate 2,096,712 of NW_024080737.1, read as the reverse complement.
GACAAGTAAAATGAAAATATAACAGTCCAAGATCTTAGGGATATAGAAGACGCTGTTCCAAGAGGAAAGTTTATAGCAGTACAAGTCTACTTCAAGAAGCAAGGAAAAAAGTCTTAAATGAACAACCTAAGCTTACACCTAAGGACAACAAACAAAAGAACAACAAACAAAACCTAAAGCCATTAGAAGGAAGGACATAATAAAGATTAGAGCAGAAGTAAATGAAACAGAGACTAAAAAGAACAGTAAGACAGATCAATGAAACCGGAGGCTAGGTTTTTGAAAAGATAAAAATTGATAAACTTTTAGCCAGATTCATCAAAACAGAAAAGAGAAGACTCAAACAAAATCAGAAGTGAAAGAGGAGAAATAACAACTGACACCAAAGAAATAAAGAGGATTGTAAGAGAATATAATTATATGCCAAAAAAAATGGACAACCTAGAAGAAATGGATAAATTCCTAGAAGCATATAACCTCCCAACACTGAATTAGAAGAATTAGAAAACGTAAACTGATTGATTACCAGCAATGACATTGAATCAGTAATTTAAAAAACTCCCCCCAAAATAAAAGTCTATGACCAGGTGACTCCAAAGATGAATGCTAGCAAACATTTAAAGAAGAGTTAATACCTATTCTTCTATTCTAAATTATCCCAAAAAAGAATAGAAGAGGAACAAAAGCTTCCAAATTCATTCTATGAGGCCAGCATTAGCCTGATACCAAAACCAGATAAAGACACTCAAAAAAAGAGAACAATATGTCAATATCTCTGATGGATAAAGATGCAAACGTCTTCAACAAAATACTAGCAAACTGAATCCAACAATACATTTAAAAAAATCATGTACCACTGTCAAGTGGGATTTATTTCTGGGATGCAAGGGCAGTTCAATGTTCACAAATCGATTAAAGTGATACACCATCAAGAGAAGGAATAAAAACTATAAATATATTTCAGTGGATGTAGAAAAACATTTGACAAAGTACAATATCCATTTATGATAAAACCTCTCAACAAAGTAGGCTTAATACTTTAATTTTTTAATGTTTATTTTTGACGGGGGGGGGGTATGAGAGGGGGAGGGGCAGATAGAGAGGGAGGCACAGAATCTGAAGCAGGCTCCAGGCTCTGAGCTGTCAGCACAGAGCCCAACATGGGGCTCAAACTCATGAACTGTGAGATCATGACCTGAGCCAAAGTTGGATGCACAAGCAACTGAGCCACCCAGGTGCCCTTCAACAAAGTTGGTTTAGAGGGAGCATACCTCACCATAATAAAGACCATATATGAAAAACCTACTGCAAATGTCATACTCAATGGTGAAACACTGAGAACTTTCCCCTAAGATCAGGAACAAGACAAGGATGGTCCACTGTCACCACCTTTATTCAACAAAGGACTGGAAGTCCTAGCCACAGCAATCAGACAGCAAAAAGAAATCAAAGATATCTGCTTTGAAATAAAACTTTCTCTATTGCATATTACATGATACTATGCATAAAAAAACTACAATGACTCCAGCAAAAAAAAAAAACAAACCTACTAGAAACTGTTAAATGAATTCAGTAAAGTCATAGGATATAAAATCAATGTGCAGAAATATGTTGCATTTCTATACACTAATAATGAAGCAGTAGAAAGAGAAACCATGGAAACCCATTTACAGTTGCATAAAAAGTAATAAAATATCTAGGAGTAAACTTAGCCAAGGAGATGAAAGACCTGTTCTCTGAAAAATATGAAACACTGATGAAAGAAAATGAAGACAAGACAAACAAATGGAAAGATGTTCCATACTAATGGACTGGAAAAGCAAATATTGTTTAAAAAGAGCCATGCTACCCAAAGCAATCTATAGATTTAATGCCATCCCTATCAAAATATCAATGTCATTTTTTACAGAAATAGAACAAGTAATCCTAAAATTGGTATGGAACCACAGAACACCCCAAATAATCGAAGCAATCTTGAAAAAGAAGAACGAAACTGGAGGTATCACAATCCCAGGTTTCAAGATATAGTACAAAGCGGTAGTAATCAAAACAGTGTGGTACTGGCACAAAAAATGGACCCAAAAGCCAATAGAACAGAATACAGAACCCAGGTAGAAACCTACATTTATATGGCCGGTTATACTTTGCCAAAGGAGGCAAGAAATAAGAAAGAGACAGTCCCTTCAACAAATGGTGTTGGAAAAACTGGACAGCTACATGCAAAAGAATGTAATTGGACCTCTTTCTCATACATTACACAAAAATAAATATAAAATGTATTAAGGACCTAAATGTGAGAATTGAAATCATAAAAATTCTAGAAGAGAGCACAGGCAGTAATTTCTTTGACATCGGCTGTAGCAACATTTTTCTATCTATGTCTCCTGAGGCAAGGGAAACAAAAGCAAAAATACACTATTGGGACTATATCAAAATAAAAAGCATCTTTTCGGCAAAGGAAACCATGACCAAAACTAAAAGGTGGGACACCTGGGTAGCTCAGTTGGTTAGGAGTCTGACTCCTGATTTTGGCTTAGGTCATGATCTCATTGGTTTGTGAGATCAAGCCCTGCAGTGGGTTCTGCTCAGTGTGGAGCCTGCTTGGGATTCTCTCTCTCTCTGCCTCTCCCCTACTCAGGTGTGCACACATTCTCTCTCTCAAAAATAAATAAACAAACAAACATTTTTAAAAACCCTAAAAGGCAACCTATGAAATGGGAGAAGATATTTGCAAATGACATATTTGATAAAATACTAGTATACAAAATACGTAAAGAACTTATACAAGTCAACTCCAAAAACATAAGCAATCCAATTTTAAAATGCCAGAAAACGTGGACAGACATTTCTCCAAAGAAAACATTCTGATGACCAACAGACACATGAACTCATTATCAGGGAAATGCAAATCAAAACCACCATGAGATATTACCTCACATATGTCAGAATGACTAAAATCAATAACTAAAGAAATAACAAGTGTTGGCAAGGATATGGAGGAAAAATATCCTTAGGTACTATGGGTGGAAATGCAAAGTGGGACCACCACTGTGGAAAATAGTTTGGAAGTTCCTGAAAAAATTTAAAACTAGACCTACCATATGATCCAGTAATTCTACTACTTGGTATTTACCCAAAGAATATGAAAACAAGGATTCAAAAAGATATATGCAGCCCTGTGTTTTTGCAGCATTATTTACAATAGCCAAATTATGGAAATGTCCATCCATAGATGAGTGGATAGAGAAGAAGTGGTATATATACCTATATATTAGACTATTACTCAACCACAGAAATTAATGAAATTTTGCTATCTGCAGCAACATGGATGGATCTAGACAGTATCATGCTAAGTGAAATAAGTCAGTAAGAGAAAGAAAAATACCACATAATTTCATTTATATGGTGAATTTAAGAAACAAACCAAAGAACAAAGGAAAAAGGAGACAAGCCAAGAAAATAGACTCTTAACGATAGAGAACAAACTGATGGTTATCAGAGAGGAGACAGGTGGGGGATGGGTGAAATAAGTGAAGCTATCTTGATGAGCACTGAGAAATATATGGCATTGTTGAATCACTATATTGTACATCTAAAACTAATATAACACTGTACATCAACTATACTGGAATTAAGATCTAAAAATATTAAAAAATATAAAAATTTTTCGGTCTAAAAATAAGTAAGTAAATAAGTAGACAGATAATCCAATGAATCCTCTTATGATGAGAAATTTGAGGGGAGGATGTTTATTTTCTATCCATGTTAGTTCTATAGCTGGGATCATTGAAGCTTAAAAATATGTAAGGCACAAAGTATACCCCAATATGCATTTATTAGATATTGAGCGTTACATAGATTTTTAAATCTCAAACATATAACTATTAGAGGAATAATTTCTCACAATTTCACTAGTTTTGTTTTCTTTCTACATAAAGCTCTAGCTTATAACAACATTTAAAGCCATAGCATTTTCTTCTAAAAACTTGGACTTTTATGTGATTATAGTATATCTCCCTAGATAGTTTTATTGGATCTGTTTCTGAATTTTTAATTTTGTTTTTACTTACAGAGATCTTTATTTTATTTTTTGGTCCCCTTCATATCAACCTATCTATAAAATGGGGGAAATAACTGTACTTACAGTGTTGTTGTAAAGATGAAATGACAGAATCAGTGTGAAGCAGTGCCCCTAACACATAACCACACTGGGGATTAAAAGGACACTCATCATGGGGCGCCTGGGTGGCTCAGTCGGTTAAGCGTCCGACTTCGGCTCAGGTCATGATTTCACCGTTCGTGGGCTCGAGCCCCGCATCAGGTTCTGTGCAGGCAGCACAGAAGCTGGAGCCTGTTTCAGATTCTGTGTCTCCCTCTCTCTCTGCCCCTCCCCAGCTCATGCTCTGTCTCTGTTTCAAAAATAAATAAAAAAGTTAAATAAAAACTTAAAAAAAAAAGGACACTCATCATGATGAGCCCTGAGTAATATCTAGAATTGTTGAATCACTATATCATACACCTGAAACTAATATAATCCCGTATGTTAATTATACTGGAATTATAATAAAATTAAAAAGAGACTATCCATAAACATACACCCAGATAATTCATAGCCTTTAGCACAGTGGCTGGAGTAGAGTAAGTGCTTGATACATTTCAACTGATAATAATAACAGTAGAAAGTTATATCATCTCTCTTGACTCAGTTTCCTCATCTGTAAAATGGAAATAATATTATTCACCTCATAACTTTTTGTGAGAATTTAATGAATTATACTGTGTGGAACAGTGTCGGGCTAATGGTAAATAGTAAATAAGTACGAGAAATTTAATTAATTACTTCTTCAGTGTTGCCCAAGTCTTTCTCATTGCACTTACTTGGATATAGGCTGAAGTTGAAGCCTAACAGAAATTAGGGAAGACAGCCACCAGGGAAATGGCTTGCCTCTTCCCTGCTTCTCCAAAGAAAGAGGCTGACTTCATGTATATGCATGAGACAAGTCAAAACAAGGACAGGTCGAGGGGCACCTGGGTGGCTCAGTCAGTTAAATGTCTGACTTTGGCTCAGGTCATGATCTCACCAGCTGGTGAGTTCGAGCCCTGCACTGGGCTCTGTGCTGACAGCTCAGAGCCTGGAGCTTGCTTTGGATGCTGTGTCTCCCTCTCTCTCTGCCCTTTCCCCACTCTCTCTCTCTCTCTCTCTCTCTCTGTCTCTGTCTCTCTCTGTCTCTCTCTCCCCACCTCCCAAAAAATAAAAACATTAAAAACAAGTTAAAAAAAAAAAAAAAACAAGGACAGGTCGAAATGGAATGAGCTACCATAGATAAGGATACCTGTCATTAAAGGTGCAAAGCAGGATAGACTATAGCTTTTTTCTTTTTTAAAGAATACTTGATATATGTCGTCTTTTTTTTCCCTGAGTGGAATGTATATCTGCTTTATATTTATTTTGCAGACAATTATTCCTGAGGGGAATAAGAGTAATGAAAACAGTAATAAAGCCACATTTTGTAAAATAATAAAATAGACCTTCTTTGTATTTTGGGAAGCACTGGACGTGCACGGCTTTCCATAAAGGGTGGGTCGTCCCCAGCTCCTCACCTATAAAAACAGCTAAAATAATTTTGCAGCAGTTTTTTAAAAAAGCTCTTATTAACTAAATATGAAGTGGTTTAAATTAAACCCAGTCCAGATTGACTTTTTTTGTCTGTGGAGAACTGAAATAGAACTTCAATGCTAGTAGCTTTTATTTTTTCCATCATTTTCTTGACTCATTAGACTGTCAGCCATGCAGGTTGGCCTCAGCCCACTGGGTTGGGTACTACAGTTATTATAGCTCTTTCCTAACATGGGTCAACATGGAAAAGAGACTCCGTTAGGAATGGCTTAGATTTTTTTTGAGAAGCAAAATCAGATTCATATGTTCTATTTACTTAAGGCTCAAGTAAACAAACTGAAACAATTTAATAGTTGAACCCTCATCGGGACCCAGTCTCATTTGAAGGCACACACTGGTACGTAGATGCACACACTCTATAGCTATGTTTTATTCCCGGTGCCAGACCCACGAGGTAGCAGACCTGTGTGGTGGAAACAGGCAAGATGCTTTAAAATGCTCTTTATAAATGATCTGGCACATGGACGGAGGCTAGGGCCGGTTGTTTTCCTTAGCTAGAGACCAACAGTCTGCACCTGTGAAGAATCAAATGGCATGCCCTCCCAGTTCAGCCGCTGCCATGGTGGGTGTTAAATCCTGTGTCTTCTGCCTTGTTTTTCTAACTGGCTGGAATATGCTGGCCAAGCACTGGGGTGTGTTTATTACATCCTCTCTAGGCTCAGAGTCATGGATACTTTTCAAGTAAAGAAGTGACACACATCTTGCCCAGGTCGCATTTCTGTGACATCCGGCAGGCCTACAAAAACACTTTCAGGAGGAAAAGGAAAAGAATGACAAAGGCAACTGATGAGCACATTACTGTCCTCATCCTGATGGTGGAAAAACATCCTGGGAAATAGGAGCTGGATGGATGATTTGCTCCTTTAACTTGCAAATCAAGACTGAAGGATGTGGGGGCCATTCTACCAGAGGAAGAAACTGCGACTTAAAACTACACTGTCCCCAAAGACGGAGAATTTAGTTAAAATTTTGGTAAGCTTGGCAACTTTGGGGATCCATTTTCTTAAGCCTTGGTTGGTGCCAGCCAGCTGCTGCTTAATCCCACAGAAGTGCCGTCAACGGGGGAACCTTCCCCCCACCCTCCTGCTAAAATGCAAATAGTTTTATTGTTTTTTATATTGTGAAAAGGTTACATGCTAATTGTAAGTAATATCAATAATATACCTCTACAGAATCTAAGGAAAACAAAAAAACCCTTTGATTATATATAAAATATGCTTTCAAATAATGGTGCTGATATCCTATGTCCTCCCTCCCTTCATGATATAGGCTTGACCTGCTGATTCTTTCTGGGTGCAAGCCCCAGTGCTGACGATGGGGACACAAAGAAGAGAAAAATGTGGTCCCTGTCCTACAGAGGCTCTCAGAGAAACTCTGGGCCAAGGGAGATGTACAAACAGATTATTTGAATTTAATTTGGTGTGTGTTACTACTGCATTCTGAGCTGGATCAAGAAGGAAGCAAGTAACCCTCCCTGTGTGAGCAAGTTTGGGAGAGTGTTATTATAGAAATTTGGTTTGTCAAATGATAGGGTCATGTCATTTGAGGAAGAGGAAGGTATCTATGGGAGGATACGGCATGTATAATAGCAAGCAGCTGGGAAAAGACCGTGAGTCTTTTGGAAACCATGGAGAACTTCAAGTGCCTGGAGCACTGAATGAATAATGGAAGAGACGGGAAGGATGAGGCTGGTCGGTAGACTGAGGTTACATTATGAAAACTCCTCATTGATTAGCAGATAGTTCCTGTCTTCTACCTTCTCACTCCAAAGTTTTTCATCACTCGTGCCCAGATGACCCTGGAATAGTATTTTGTTTCCCTTCCTATCTAGTAAATGAATACCGTGTACCTCAGAGTTCCCAAGAAACTACAGAGTTTGGTAAAAGGACAAACAGTCCCCACAAATAGTTGCAAACATAGAGTAGTAAATAATGGTTATAAAAGTTACATGTTGCAACAATTTTCAACAATGTCTTATAATTATCAACTGTAATTTAGGCCAACTGACCACATCCACAAAGGGCCCTCAGTTCCTCTGTGAGTCAGGCAGCTTGACAAACCTAATGATGCGGTAGCAGCACCTAGAAGGTGCCTATGCCTGCCCAGTCTCCCCTTAGGATTGAACCCCAAGAATGATCAGCCTGGTCCCCACAGATCTGATCTCCTCTCTTCTGAGAGGGACCTTTTGGCTTTCTTACAGCGATTATCTGTGAGGAAGTTGGTGAGCGTATTTGCCCCAGGAAAGTAGAAAGCTCCCACTTCATCACCGCGTCTTTAGTCCTGAACTTAAGATGTGTTTGAATCCTGGATTCACCAGAATGAAAACTGCGCCTTGTCAGCAGGGGGTTTGAGAGGATGAAGCAGTGGCTAATTCTAGCTCAAATCCTGCTGCTCTCTTAAGAAGGCAGCCAGTAGTCCTCGCCCCGCCCATATCCCCCACAGGTTTAATCACTTCAGTTTAAGCTAGCTACTTCAACTACCAGCCTCTGCACTTCTTTGCCTACGGCTTTCCTCACCTTCACAAGCCACTGTGATAATATGACTGACAGGACAGGTATGTGAGGAATCAGTGCTCCCCCAGCAGCCCTCAACTGGCGCTGAGGTATCTGTCTCAAATGAAATCTGCTTTCACCAGAACTCCCAGGTACCCCTTCTGAACGACTTCTCTTTGGTACTTTTTTTTTTTTTTACTCCCCTGCTGGTGTCCTTCAGTTTCCAAGTAGTTGATTGGCACTTCAGGTGTCAGGGATCCCAATCCAAGGAGTAGGCCTTTACATACCTCCCCAGGCCATTGTGGTCTCCCATGTTCTGAACACTTGAGAGTACACATCTATAATGTGGGGTTTAACATCTGATTTTCTTCTGGTTGCATTGCTTTTCATTCATTTAGACTGGAACTTGACTAAGCAGCAGGGTCTTGTACTAGTGAACGGCAGCTGAGGACATGGCACGTTGTGTTTAAGGAGGGCCAGGAAATAGATAGACATTGGATTCCAGGCATGGCTGGTGGCTACTGATTTTCAGAACCTGTCAGTCTGCTTCCTGTGTGATGGCCAAAGTGTGGTCCCCAGATGAGGAGCCTTGAGCATCACCTGGGAATCAGAATCTACAGTTTAACAAGATCCCCAGGTACTGTGCATGTACCTGAACGTGTAAGAGGCACTAGTCTCAAGGACTCAGGCCTTGCAGGATTTATCTGCTGTAGAATATCCTAGAGATTTACTTATTAAACAAATTTAAGCTTGGTATATTTTGTAGTGAGTAGGAGTTAAGAACTTGGTACTGTTCATATGGACTGAGCTAAAACCCCTAAGAAAAGTTATATCTGACAGCTGACTGATCAGCAGCGGACTGTCACACTGAAATGTTCATGTTCTAGTTCTTAGCATTAACTGGAATGATCCTTGTTACCGACATGAATACGTGAAGATAACACATGAGAAATTACACTGAGAAGGGGGTCGTGACATCAGTTTATTTCTTGTTAAGTAAGAAATAAATCTAAGGTAAAGACATAGTTGTTGCTATTTAAGACTGATAAACTTGAGATGACTGGAAATTAAATGTTCCCAGAACACTAGTGAATGGAAATGATCAGCCTCAATGCTATGTAGATCCCATAGAGTTTCAAATATCTGGAATTTTACTCAGAAAAGTGGAAGACAAACTTTCCTAACTATCTCATGTCATTGAAATCTTTATTTTCTAAGTATGGTTGATTTTAGAAATCCCAGAATTATGCTAGGCTGTTACTGGTCTCTCCATTCTCTCTGGCTGTTTCTTGTATTGACTTCTGCTTTGGAGGGCAAACTTCCTTCAGATGCAGATGGTATTCTTTGTGATAATGTGATGATTCTATCTCATTCAAAAGTCCCCTTCTTCCTTCAAAACACTTTCCAGAGCCCACCTTCTCTATGACAGCTCCACATTCCTGAAGCACTATTTGATTACAAACTCTCTCTCCTTTCTGTCTGGTAGGTGCAGATTCAACTAGCAGGAAAGGAGGATGATGAAAGGAAATAGTGCAAGTTAGAAAGGTTTTCCAAAGGGAATAGTCTACCTTCCTTCACTTTAAAAAGTGAGAATGACCTTGAAGGCAAGAAGCATGGATTTTAGTGTCCCATACAGTAGATAAAATGGACACAATAGATACAGTGAGGTGACTCTTCTGTTCATCTGTTAAGAAATGGCAAAATTAGGGGTGCCTGGGTGGCTCAGTCAGTTAAGTGTCCAACCTCTGCTCAGGTCATGATCTCGTGGTTCATGGGTTCGAGCCCTGCATAGGCCTCTGTGCTGACAGCTCAAACCCTGGAGCCTGCTTCAGATTGTGTCTCCCTCTGTCTCTCTCTCTCTCTCTGACCCCCACCCCCGCTCATGTGCTCGCTTACTCTCTCTCTCTCTCAAAAATAAACATTTAAAAAATGACAAAATTAAAGCATGCTATGGTCTGAATGTGCCCCTCCCACCCCCCACCAATTCATATGTGGAAACCTAATCCCCAAGGTGATGGTATTAGGAGGTGGAGCCTTTGGGAGGGGATTAGATCATAAAGATGGAGACCTCATGAATGGAATTAGCTCCCCTATAAGAGAGGCCTAAGAAAGCTCCCTTCTCCCCTTCCTCCATGGAACCAAACACCACATCTATCAGCACCATTGATCTTGGATGTCTTAGCCTGCAGAACTGTGAGAAACAAATGTTTGTGCTTTATATGCCACCCAGTATGTTATATTTTGTTACAGCAGCCTGAATGGACTAACTGAGTGCATTCAGGGTCTCAACACAACCCCATCTAAAAACCCTAAAAGACTGTTGTACTCTTTTGCCACTGTTCCTAAAAGTCAACTCTCAAATAAGTGGACAACAATTTGAAAGTAATAGTTTTCTTCAGGCTAGTGTGTTTCAAATTTTTGAGCACACCTTGGTCAGATATACCTTCAAACCCCCATCCTATTCATTGCAGTTTGTTTGCATATTTTATTTACTTGTATATTCATGCCACTTAAGTTTCAGTAAATCAAGTTAAATAAATTTATTTACATCAGCAAGGAGTTAAGACAGTTCACAATGAAAGCATAGTTGTTGTGAGACCAAAAATAATTAACCCAAGGCAAAGTCCAATAACTTAAAAGGGAAGCATTGGGAGGATGGGGAACAGGGTACCAGAAAAACTATATCAAACTCTCCTAGCCAATCTCAGGCAAAGTTTCCACTTTGGCAAGCTGCATTTTTCCATTTTATTCTCTGCTGTAAAGTAATGAAATACTACCCAAATATTTCTGCCTAACCTATATCTTAGGAGTTAAATCTCAGCTACTATGAATAAAACTTCCTGGCTATTTTTTATGAAAATAAGTGGGTGCAAAGACAGATAGGCATCTTGTATATAATTATATAATAAGTAAATTATGTAATGTAATGACTAAATTACAGAAAGTTCAATTGTAGCTGATGTGTAGTTCAACTGAGTTAAATCTTACCATATTGCTCTTTTTCTAATGACCAAAAAGCATTTTTTTCCTGGCAAAGGGCTCAAACATTATTTCTCTTTTCCTTTCCTTTCTTTTCCTATCTTTCTCTTTCCTTTCCTTCCTTTCCTTTTTTCCTTTTTTTCTTTCTGGGCTCATAATAAGCATCTTTCTTCAAAATGTTTCCATGATTGGGCCAGAAGGTCTATGGTTCCTTTTTCTATCATTTTCGTGATTATACTACATTTGCTAAACAGATACTGTATAATTAAAGATGGGCTGCTTCTTGAGGTCTCTAGAAATGTTTCAATGCTATAGGCCCCAAAGGTCTTTCAAAAATATTTGCTTAATTGAAGCAAAAAAAAAAAAAAAATAGTAGAACCATTGTTCAGGATAGTCAATGAAAGGCCATTTACAAGAGGGGACCATGGTGTGGTGGAAGAAGAAATCCTGGATCAGTATAATTCATTCTGGGTCCCTCGAGCCCACATAAAAGATTTACCTTTAAGAGGCTAAGTTCCCAAGCCCCCAGTTTTTAGAAACTAAATCCAAACTATAGAGCTTCTAAATCTTTCATCAACTCTCAAAATAATACTATGTTAGAAGCTCAAATTAGAAGGATTTCTGCAAGCTTTAACATCTGTATTTTGGGGTCAATGCAAAGAAAAGATGCTGGAAAATAAACTCTTAGGACAAATGTAGAGCAATTTGAGTTTTCAAATATAAATGTGGGCACACTGAATGCTGTTTTGGGAAAAACAACTGCAAAATGGAAAAATTTATTTGATAGCAAATCATGTCCAGTTTTCTGCCCTTTAAAAAAAAATCAATCATACTAAAACCGTAATTTATTTGGTACATTAGTATCTCAAAAAGCAAGGCATAAAGGTAAGCTGTCTTTTGCATTCTCTGATTTCCATTTTAAATGTCTTTTTGAGGAAGTGAGGAAGACATAGTAAGTTCCATGTTTAAATAAAAGCCATAATTGGTTTATGAATACAAAAATTAGACCTTTTTTTTGTTGTTGTTGTTAACAAGGGTGGGGTTGACTAAAGCACTAGGTGCCAAATGTATGCAGTTGAACTGAGTCCAAATGGTCCTTAATTTCTGACATGTTACAGAGTTTGAGGTTCATTCAAAACAAAGGATACATCTGTTTTCATCAGCTGTTTCTTGACTTTTATTACTGGGACCTATTTTTTAACATTGTTTTGCCTAGATGGCATTGTTTTACTAGGCATGATTTATTACTCTCCCATGTGCCCACAGAAACAATGTGTTCCTGAAATAATGCAAAGTGAATCAAAATAAGGAAAAGACAGGGACTTATTTCATTTACATTGGATTAAATAATCATTTAGAATATGCGAACACATTTACGTTATAATAAAGTTTTTATTTATTAATGGGAACAAAAATTTGTTCAATTACTCCAAGCCAATATACAGAAAAATTGAGGCATGTTCAGAGGACAAAAGGAAGAATTGAGGAATGTGAGTTTTTGGAATGCTATTTAAAAAATCAGCTCAAAATAGGAGGATTATCTGCGAAACAGAGTCATTAACAATGTTTTAATTTATTTATTTTCCACTTTATTCCACAAAAAAGACTTCAAGCAGCTTGCCCTCTCAGTGTTCTATTAAAAAATTTATTGAATCTTAAGCTTTTGATAGTTATAAGCTAACATTTAATGCCTACTTACTGTGCAAACATTTTGCTTGTATTTTTATGCTAATTTTTACGGCTAGAAGAGCATATCTTTGGGTAACATAACTTTAAAGAATAAAATGTATTAGTTGTACAGTTACCTTGGCATTTATAGATTACTGGATAGCTTGACCATCACTGCCTTGCCTACTTCAATAACAGCAACTTTTTGCAGGGTTGAAAATGTTAAAATGTTTTTACTTTAGACACAGGAATATATTGAAAAAGACTAGGGAATAATTGCAAAGAGACAAACATCTAGATAACTATAGATAATGAGCTAAAACTTGGCTCCAGTCACTAAGAAAATCTTAAGTTGTATGGTATTTTTACTTAGCCATGTAACATTTTTAAAAAGGGCAAGAGGTGCCTGGTTGACTCAGTCAGTTAAGTAGCTAACTCTTGATTTCAGCTCAGGTCATGATCCCAGGGTTATGGGATTAAGCCCCGCATTGGGCTCCCCACTGAGCATGAAGCCTGCTTAAGATTTGCTCTTTGTCCCTCTGCCCCCTCCCCTACTCTCTTAAATAAATAAGTAAATAAGTAAGTAAATAAATAAATAAATAAATAAATAACAAGAGAAACAGACTTTCTCAGTAAAATGTAGAGCATATTTCACTTCTAAGTAAAGTTTTTTTGTAGGTTACTAATACACTGGCCCATATACTGAGCTGATATTGGGGTTTTGGACCTTTCTAGAATTTTCAAACCTTTATCAATTCATAAAATAAGTTAACTAGAGAAAATTAAGAAGATATAGCTTCTGAGACAGGTTTTTTTTTGTTTTTGTGATAATTCAAATATGCCTGTATTTGTATTTATAATATTTTAAGTTTATTTATTTTAAGAGAGAAAGAGTGGGGGAGGGGAAGAGAGGGAGAGAGTGAATCACAAGCAGGCTCCACACTGTCAGTGCAGAGCGTGATGTGGGGCTGTATCCCAAGAATTGTGAGATCATGACCTGAGCCAAAATCAAGAGTTGGATGCTTAACCAACAGAACCCCCTGGGTACTCCTGCATTTACAATTTTTGATACTCAAGCAATAATAGCTAACATTAGTATTCCATGTGCCAGGCATTATTCTGAATGCTTTGTTTTTAACTGAATCCTCACAGCCACTGGACAGGGCGGGCACTGCTTATTGACCTGTTTTTTAAACCAAGCCATGGAGAGTTAAGTAACTTGTTCAAGCTTCATGACTGGCCATCACAGTGCCACGACAAACTCAGGAAGGAATTTCTGAGCCCTTTTTGTGACCACGACACTACCACCCACTCCTGCTTAGACAAATAAGGCATAGTACTGAGGGATTTACATGGTACTGCCACCTTTCTGTTCTCGGAGGGTGAGATTTTCTCTGTGAGTATTTATCCAAAGAAAATCTTTCATATTTATTGACAATTTGAACAGCCAATACTCTTCTTATTTGCCTTGCTAGTTTCTTATTTGTCATTTCTATTTTACATGAAGGAAAGAAACCTTCTGGAAAGCCAAATACTTAACCAGTCCTTTCTTCAAGAGGAGATTTTAGGCAGTGGAACAATTTAGGTTGTTGCTTAGAAGGTATCTCAGAAGGAACTATAAGTCTCCAGGATGGGTCTGAGCAGTGGCTGGAATGGAGAAATTTAACACATTTCTCAGACAGACCAGCTGAAGCTGACAGAAAAGCATGGCTAACAAAGTCATTTGACTCAGTCATTTTGGACTTATCAGTTAATAGAATATTTGTAATTAAAAAAATTTTTTTTTAATTTTTTTTTTGAGAGAAAGAGAGACAAAGCATGAGCAGGGGAGGGGCAGAGAGAGAGGGAGACACAGAATCTGAAGCAGGCTCCAGGCTCTGAGCTATCAGCACAGAGCCGGATGCAAGGCTTGAACCCATGAACTGTGAGATCATGACCTGAGCCAAAGTCAGAGGCTTAACCAACTGAGCCACCCAGGCATCCCTAGAATATTTGGAATTTTATCTTCAAGGTTACTACTTCACAATTCTGAACAGAACACAGAATAGAAGTTATCAAAACTCTTCTAGTATAACAGGACAAAGAATCATATACATATCATCAGTAAGTGGAACTTACCTGCTCCAGAGTTATTCCCATTGATTAAACATTTTCCTCAGAAATGAGTTTAAATTCTCATGCAGAGAGGACTCCATAATGCAGTATCCTAAACCAAATGGATTCTCCTTTTATAAAATGGCATATTCTAATATCTTGTTTTTCCTTTTATGTGGAGAACCAAGAAAGAAAGAAAAATGGATTCCATAACAGGTCAATGTTACCCATATTTTCATCTTTGTCTATAAATAACTGAGTTATAAGCAAAAAGCAAATCACCATCCCCAGTCTTCAGTCTGCACACCCAAGCTGGGTCCCATATACAAAACGATCTGTAATGGGGAGAAGAATTAATATTTGATGAAAAACAAGAGTTCAAATGGATTTGGATGCGTAGTAACTTGTTACTGAGAGAAAATTTCAAATAGTTTAAAGGCCCATGATGGAACATAGAAGGAAAGACAAACTAGTAGGTGTGCTAGAGGCCAAACCATCTGACCTCAGTAAAGGTAAACTTGCATTTCTCTGGGCGTGCTGGCAATGGCTTATGGAAAGTCATGTCTTCACAATTTAGAATGCCTTTCAACTCTGACCAACCAAGGTAAAAGCAGATACTTCCTTTTATAGGAGATCCACAAAGATTTGAGATAGATCAATAGATCCTTCTACCGACCTAGCAACCCATCTTCCTTCCTTCCTTCCACTTCATTGATTTCATATTTGTGAATTCACCCACAATAAAATGTGTTTGTAACTTCAGATCAACACCTAAGATGCTTCTGAGATCGTTCACAGACATGCACAGAGCAGCAAAAAATTTAAGTCATCTAACACACAGGTTCCCAGTTGAGGTCAAACAGGTACTGTTTTACCTTCAACTCTCATACTACAAACATGGTCTACTTAGTGCCACATTTTCCTCATTTTTGTGGGGGTTTTTTTTGTTGGTAATTTGCTGTTTAAAATGTCTTACAATATAGTGCTAAAGTGTTGTCTAATATTCCATTCCTAAGTACAAGATGGCTTTGAGGTACCTTATGGAGAAATGCCTGTGTTACAATAAGCTTCGTCCAAGCATGGGTTAAAAGTGTTGTTGGCTGTAAGATCAGTTTAAATGAATTAATAATATATATTAAGATTTCTTTAACATGCATTAATCAAGGCTATGTACTCATCAGTTGATAAAGATGTATGACCAGAGCTTGCAAGAACCTAACCCTGTATTTCCCCTAGAAACAGTGCTAGTGTGTTTGCTAATTCAGTGTTCCCAGTGACTTTATAAAGCATTATCATGAATAATGATAATTGACTGTGTGTATACACACATACAGCACAGAGGTACGTACAATAATATATCATTATATCACCAACAATGTAAGTAAGAGCAGAATCCTCTGAGATGAAGTAATTTTTCATCTTCTCATAGGCTGCAGAATAAGGTGACCAACTGTCTCAATTTGCCCATTTACCCTTGATTGAGGGTTTTCCCCAGATGAGGTACCTTCAAGTGCTACAACTGGGAAAATCCCAGGTCAAGCTGGAAAGAATTAGCCTCCTACTCTAGAATTTCTTGAAGCCAAAGAATTGGGGTGGGGATAAGGCTCATACAAACCCTTCAGCTCTTGCTCTGGAGCTAGTAACCCCACCATCATTAGGAAAGAGACTCCTAAAATAAATATGCGCCAAGCCGTTAAGCACTGCTGGCCCCACTCATGCTTCTGAGGGTTCCTTGGCAAAACCTGAGACCTCCCTGGCAAAGCGTTATTGAGAAAACATTAACAATACATTCATTTGATTTACATTTCTATGGCCCTTATGTCTCTTTGGTGTGTGGAGGCTTCAGAGTTGAGCTATGAAGAAATAGAATGATTTGACTCAATAAAAAAGCAAAAACAGCAGATGCCCAAGAAATAAAATATTTTCATTCAGGCAGCTGAATATATTGTTTTCCATTATTCTTTTGCACATTGATAAAGAATAAGGGAGAGGAAGTGTGGATTTTAGGATTTAACACACATTTTCCAAATCAGCAAATGCTCAACTTTCCAGAAATTTATGACTCTATACGGACTAGTGAATCTCAATGCTGGCTGAACATTAGAATTATATGGGAGGTTTAAAAAAGTCCTGTGACTGGACTCCACCCATTACAATGAAATTAAATAAGAATGGGGGGGTTACAGTGCATTAGAATTGTGTTAAAAGGATGATTCTAACATGCAACCTGGGTTTCTCTGAGAAGCACTCTGAAGGAAGACAACATTAAGAATAGGTCTCAGGAAGCTTCCAGGTTCAGCAGAGAACACTATAATCAGTTGTAATGCCTGCAGTGGGTGGAAGACAGAGAAGGTTGCAGCGTGCAGGGCTCTAGTAAAGTCTTTTCTAGCCCAGGCAAAGAAGAAAGGTTCTAACTCTGGAATCAGGCAGATCTTGATTCTCTCTTGGCTCTGCCATTACGACTCTCCTACTTGTATAACCTGGGTCAAGTGATTAGCCCTCTTATCATCAGTATCCTTATCCTAATACCCATTTTGCAAGATTTGTTGTGAGGATCACGTGAGGGGGCACATGCCAAATACCTGGCACATACAAGCTTATTAATAAAGGGAAACTATCATCATCATTACAGGCACCCACACTTTCATTTTCGGCCACTTTCTGAGTTGCATGCTGTTATCCTGACAAAGAACAGTAGCAGAGAGGCTTTAGGAGGTAGGAGTAGTAGCATTTTAAAAACAACATGGATAACACTGATACAAATGAATGATATGGCCAAGGCAATTTTGTAAGCACATGATCTAGTTCAGGGGTCAGGAAATTACTGCCTGTCGGTCAAATCCAACCATACCCCATTCATTCACTTATTGTCTGTAGCTGTTTTCCCACAACAGAGATCATAAGATCCTATGACCCCTAAAGCCAAAAATATTTACTATCAGGTCCTTTACAGAAAAAGTTTGCTGACCCTTGATTCTAGTGCATCAGTTCTCAGTGGGTTCATGGACCCCTGAGACCCTCTTTCAGGAGATCTGTGAGATCTGAATTATTTTCACAGTAACACTCATACATCATTGGCCTTTCTCACTGTGTGGACATTTGTGCTGGAAGGGCAAAAGCAATGGTGAGTAAAACTGCTAATGCCTTAGCACTGATCGAGACAGTGCACTTTATGTTCTTCACCACCACACACTTGCAGGAAAAAGCAAACAAAAAGCCAGTTTCACTTAACTCGGGGTTTCTTAGCTTTGGCACTATTGACAGGTTGAGCCAGATAATTCTTGGTTGTGGGGAACTGTCCTGTGCATTGCAGGGTGTTTAGCAGAATCTCTGGCCTCCACCCACCAGCCTTTCCTCCCATTTCCTGGCTGGAACAACCAAAAGTGTCATGAGACATTTTTTTAAATTCCTCCATTTTAACTTAATATATATGGTAACATATGGCAAATATGAACAGGCATAGGGGCCTTCTATAATTTTTGAGAGGAAAGAAGTTCCGAGACCAAAAAGTTTGAGACCTGCTGCTCTATTTTGTATTCACAGAGTATTTATGATGTTTATGTCGCTAAATCAAAAGTGATGAAATGAGGGGGCTCCTGGGTGGCTCAGTCAGTTGAGCGGCTCAGATCATGATCTCACAGTTCATGGGTTCGAGCCCCCACATCAGACTCTGTGCTGCCAGCCTGCTTTGGATTCTGTGTCTCCCTCTCTCTCTGTCCCTCTCCTGCTTGCACTGTCTTTCTCTCTGTCTCTCAAAAAATGAGTAAGTGTTAAAAAAATTTTTTTAAATAAAAAAATAATGAAAAGAACCATGTAACTGATGATGAACAAGATACAGAAACAAAAAGTGGAAAAATATGTGTGTGGGCGGGTTGGGTTTTTTGATGAGAAGGGCTGAGGGTATCACCAGTGAGGACACAGCTTTAGAGACAGAAAAAGCATATGTGACCTTGAGCAAGTTAGTCTTCTATTTGTGCTTCAGTTTTCTCCTTTTAAAATGGCAGTGATCACAGTACTGACTTTGGAGTATTATGGGGAGGATTACATTAATAAACACATAAAAAGTATGTAGAGTAGGCTTTGCACTTAGATGAAGTATATCTGTGGGTCAGCTATTATTATTTTTATAATAAGTAATTTGTCAAAAAGGGATGATGTCAGGCCTGCAATTAAGGCATGCAGGTGCTGCTGACCTTACCTCCAGCAGGACGACTGAAAGCAGAAAAAATGAAGTCACTGGCTCCCTAGAGACAAAATGTCATGGAGCCCGGAAAGAAATCAGAATCTCCTCACCCCCTTATTACCCTAACTCCACACTTTCTAATCCAAAATCACATCTGTTACCCCTGTAAGGTACATGGACATCCTCCAAGGGTTCAGAACAAACGATGTGAGGTTGGCTTGGTTTCATATGTTAGTTCCAGAACAGTTATAATTTTTCTTGTTCCTGCGCTGTGATTAATTTCCCCTTCAGCTCAGTTTGGCTTCCAGGAGCTCATCCAGAATTGTGTTGATTTCAGCAAATACCCACACAGTCACTTTCACCTTTGGGAAGACACATGCTTTCTTTAAAGAAAGGGCTTGCTAACTTTCATTGTGAGAAGAATCCTTAATAAAATCATAGGGACACTTCTTGGATAAGCAGATGAAATATTTGTAGCATGACTTTTAAAAAATGCTAAAGAAGAATCTGATTCTCAAGATAAGGAAGCCACTTATCTTTCACATCTTGAGACGTGAAATTATTGTCTCGGTAGTAAAGTGACCCATCTCCTGTGTTCTCCTATCTTCCTTCCTTCCTGTTTCAAGCAGGACAAGTTTTCCTGTAATTACTATGACTACTGAGAATGTTGGGTTAGATTCTAAAACCTAGTTGAATCCAAATGTCACCTTTTCTGTGAGATCTGACTGCCCTACATTGTTTAACATTGACTCCCCTCCCTGCAACTCTCTATCTTGCTTCATTTTTCTTTGAGGCATATTTCTTCATCCAATACATTACATACTTTACCTATTTTGTTTATTGTCTGCTTGACTCATTGTGATGGCGGAGGTAAAAACCTCTGAAGAAGAAGGAAACCTCCTTTTCCTTCAATAATGTGATCCTAGCTTCTGAAAGAGAGCCTGGCACATAGTAGGGAACCCCACGTTAAACTTTTGTCTTTATTTATTTGTTTTTAAAGTTTATTTATTTTGAGAAAGAGAGGGCATGCATGCCCCAACGTGAGTATGTGGGGTTAGGTTGAAGAGGCAGAGAGAGAATCTGAAGTAGATTCTGTGCTATCAGTATGGAGCCCAACACAGAGCCTGATCCCATTAACCATGAAATCATGACCTGGGCTGAAATCAAAGGTCAGATACTTAACCAACAGAGCCACCCAGGTGCTCCTCAGCTTTTGCCTTTAAACAGGAAATGAAAAATGTCCCTGTGATGTATTGCATACTGTGCATTCACATATGGAGATCTTGCATGATTGACAGCATCTGTGTTTTGCAAAAAACCTATTCGACTCAAGAGCATTTAAGTGTCATTCTGCAACTTGGCAATTGTGTGAGCCAAAGTATAAAATAGGCTGTTAGGAGCTTGCTCCAATGGTCTCTATTTTTTAGTCATCTAATATTCTTATCCTTTAATGAATAAATGTCTCCTCAGTTAGCTGTCCAGGTCATAAACTATGAGCCTCTACCCCCTCACCCAGACAGAGCACTGTGATTTAGTGGTTGTTAACAAATGATTATTAAGGGATTGACTGGCAGATGTACACCACATCCCCAAGAGATGTGGTCCAGTGCAATTGTACATGCAATCTTGGAAAATCAAGTTAAGTATTAAAGACTGGGGAACTTCCCTACTTAAATCTGTTCTGAAATAAATATTTCTTGTAAAGCACAAAATTCCTTTGCAACTGCATATTTTATTTGTAAAGTCATATTTTGGCATATAAGGTTTGCTTAAATTAGTGAATCAAGACTTATACTCTGGGTGTAGACTCTATAGGCTCAGTTCTGTGCCAGGCTGATGATTAATGGAGAAAGAGCCCCTTTAGGAAACCTGACTGGTTTCCATTAGTGAATTATAATTGGAAGGAGGGATTGCAAATCCCTTAAAGGCAGAGTCCACCTCTTATTTACCTTTGTCATCTAGAATCTAACAAAAGCATATTTTAGACATGCAATACCTATCTGATGATTAAATAAAAGTGTGAATGCACAATTGATCAAATGCAATCAAGTACTAACAAGATTTTTTAAAAGTCTATAATGCAGTGAAAATTCAGACAGAAGAGGTCACTAGGAATGGCTTCATGGAGGAGATAGGACAGAAGTTACATCTGGAAAGAAATGAAGTCTTCAAGTGCAAGAACAAAGGGTAAAAGGGAATACCTAGCTAGAAAAGTAATTTAGGCCTGTACACCTATCAGTCAAAAGGATATTGACCATCAACTTCCAGCATATATATATATTTTTTTAAATATTTTTATTTATTTCTAGGAGAGAGAGAGAGAGACAGCATGAGCAGGGGAGGGTCAGAGAGAGAGGGAGATACAGACTCTGAAATAGGCTCCAGGCTCTGAGCTAGCAGTCAGCACAGAGCCCGACGCGGGGCTTGAACCCACGAACTGCAAGATCATGACCTAAGCGAAAGTCGGACGCTTAACTGACTAAGCCATCCAGGCGCCCCTCCAGCATATATATATTTATAATTACATGTATATTCTGCTACATTAGCATAATTAACAATTTTTAAATACATTTTTAAAATAGGATTTTTAGAGAGGAATTAAAGATGAAATAAATCATGTTTTAAATTATCTTTATTGTATATCATTATTTATATTGGGTATAATATACAGTTCAAATAACTTCCTTGATAATTCTGATTTTTTCTGGCTAACATCCAGCTCTTTTGGATTAAATCATGGTGTCTCATGCCTCACGTGAAGATATAGGAGACCTATTGGCTAAGACATCTGCTTTTTACTCACTCATGCCTGAATTCATATTATCCTTCATCTTCCATTTCCCTGAAGGAACCTAGTTCAGTTACTTGTGAGCATTAACTTGATTAAAAGTAGGTAAACATAATCTGCTCTCTAGATCAGGAACATAGAATCCATAACTTGTTGAAAGATGCTTAAAATGCACAAATGAGTGAGACTAACCTGTGGAGAGGATGTAACCCTTACACACTGGTGTGATACGTGGCATCGTCTGATAGAAGCCTGGATCAGGGGTGCCTTTGACCAGCCTCTCCCTTGCAGGCAGTCACTGAGTCACAGACGAGGAGACTGGAGCACACAAAGTTGGGAAGAGTAGATGTATAGGGTTAGATTTTTAATGGTAGTTGAGAGGTTTTGACCTGATGAGATAGGCAAATGAGATTGTTCAAGTATTTTTAAGAAGAGAATAATGGGAAAAAAAGTTTTATTTAAACAAAATTTGTCCTGAAAATAGGGAAAAAATTAAAATTTCAAGCCAATTCAGAGGCATTGTGAATGAGACATTATTTAGCTCTAGCTAGCTCTCTCAGCTCCCCGCAGAATGGTCATCTGCTGGTCATGGGGCTATAATTTTCTCTTAAAATATAGGTTTTTGTTTTTCACTGTTCTTCTGTTCCCCTCCAGCTTTACTTGATGTATAATTGACTAGTACAATTATAAGATATTTAAAATGTACAATGTGATAATTTGATATGTATATTCATTATGACATGTTTCCCCCACATTGAGTTAAGTGACACATCCATCACCACACATATTTACCTTTTTTGGGAAAGGGGTGAGAATTTTTAAATTCTACTCTCAGCAAATTTCAATTATACAATATAGTGTTATCAGCTATCGTCACCGTGTTATATGTTAGATCCTCAGACCTGATTCAACTTATAACTGAAAGCAAGCTTGTACCCTTTCAACAACCTCTCCCTTTTTCTCCCACCCACCTCAGTCCCTGTTTCTATGAGTTCAACTTCTTTTTTTAGTTCCCACATATAGGTGATACCACATGGGATTTGTCTTTCTCTGTCTGGCTTATTTCACTCAGCACTATGCCCTCCATGTTCATCCATGTTGTTGCAAATGGCAGGATTTCCTTCCTTTTTCATGACATGATTATGGATGAATAGTATTTTGTTGTGTACATATACCACATTTTCTTTGTCCATTCATCCTTTTATGGACACATAGGTGGTTTCCATGTCTTGGCTATTATGAATAGTGCTACTAGGAACATGGGATTACAGAAATCTCTTTGGGATGATGATTTTGTTTCCTTTGGATAAATACCCAGAAGTGGGATTGCTGGCCATATGGTAGTTCTATTTTTCATTTCTTAAGGAACCTCCATACTGTTTTCCATTGTGGCTACACCAGTTTGCATTTCCAACAGTGTACACTGGTCTTCATTGTTCTTGGCAGGAGAGAGCCAGGAGCTGCCTGCCATTTCTGGTGAGTCAGTTGGCCAACATGGAACATTCGTTTCATCATATTCTCCTGCTGGAGATTAAGAGCATCACTGATGCCTTCTCCTCCATCCTGGGCCCTCAGAGCAGAGATATCTTCCGCATGAGCAACAGCTTCACTGCCATTGCCAAGCTTCTTACCCAACAACTGGAAACTACCAAGACCAGAAGCAGCAGGTGAGCAGGAGGTCCTTTGTACCTCAGGGGTATGTCATAAACCCATAGAAGAGTCGCACAGGCAGTAACAGTTTCTTTTGTAGACATTCAACTTCCCAAAGAAAATCAAACCCACTAACTATCTCAATGCAGAGTAACTTATGAATAAATTTTGGCATTTGCCGGATTTTTTTTTAATTTGTGAAAGCCAGAATGTAACAAAAGATTTTCTAGAAAGTGCACAAAATGTAACAAAGGAATAAGAATACGGTACGAATAATGATATTTATAACACTCACTTATTTAGTCAACAAGTGTTTAGCCATTGCTTACTCTGAACCAGGAACTCTGTTAGAAGCTACATATATAGAGACAAATAAACTATATTCCTTGTACCCCAAAAAAGCTCACTTTCTTTTTAAAAAATTTTTAATGTTTATTTTTGAGAGAGAGACAGAGAGACAGATTGTGAGAGCAGGGAAGGGGCAGAGAAAGAGAGGGAGACACAGAATCGGAAGCAGGCTCCAGGCTCTGAGCTATCAGCACAGAGCCCGATGTGGGGCCCAAACTCATGAACTGTGAGATCATGACCTGAGCTGAAGTCGGACGCTTAATTGACTGAGTCATCCAAGCATCCCTAAAGAAGCTCACTTTCTAATAGAAGAGATCAATATTTAAGTGGCTAATTAGAGAGTAGTGGGAAGGTTATGCTTAATCAAGATGCAGCCAAGGAGTCTGGGGAACACAGAGATAGGGATATCTACTTCTGCATGCAATGAAGAGGAATAGGAAGCTGAGATCAGGGAAGGCTTCCCAGAGGGATGATATTTTGAGCCAAGTCCTAAAAAATGACCAGATTGCACCAGGCAACGTTTTGGGCAGCATGTGAAAGAGCACAACACTTTCTAGAAACAGAAGCCATTTTGTATGGCTAGGGTGTGTGTTAGAAAGAGAGCACCACTAGGTATTGCGAGTGAAGTGGTAAGCAGGGACCAGATGATGGTGGGCCTGACTCATTCCTGAGGAGTGTGAATTTTACTCAGTAGGCTAATAAAGAATCATTGTGGAGGTGTGTACATGGAAGGATATTATTCAAATCCATGTTTGAGGAAGCTTACTCTGATTCCAGTGAAGACTGTGACAAGTGAGCTGCCAGTGGTATGGCTGTGTGGAAAACAATACTGGGGTTGAAAAGAGAGAGTAAATACAGTGCATCAAACTGGCCCTTTCAAGAAGTTTGTGGGAAAAATAATACAGATCATGCAAGACTGGAGAATAGGTTTTATTTTATTTTGCTATATTTTGAACACGGAAGCACTTGGAAAAAGTTTTATGGCCCTGAGAAGTTAAAAATATTTGAAAAATATTTTTCTCTCATTTGATCCTCATGACCACCCCTTCAAGGCAGATATCATTATTCCTATTTTACAGAAGAAAAATCAGAGGGTCAGAGGTGAGTTTAATGTCTCCCCAAGGTTACACAGTAAGTAGGTGAAGAGGATGGACTCAGACCTTAGTTTCACCCTTCAGATCCTATGCACTGGAAGGTATTCAGTTCTAGAAAAAGGACAGGACTCATCTGAGACTAGTGTCAACTTTTGTGAGTTTTGAGGATATCAAATGATGCATACTATTTCTAGTATGAATTAAGAATTCCAAAAACAAAAGAAGCCATCCTGACAAAATAGTGGGCATTTAATCACCAGGGTTCACTTTATGTCCAGCTTGGCACAAAGCCTGGAGAGTCCAAGAGATATAAGACACCATGCCTGCCCTCAAGAGGTCTGTAGTCAGATATGCAGAGGTTCTGGTAAAAGTGCATACAACAGGCTGGGGAGCATGAGAGATATGTTGACTAACAGCCAGGAAATTATAGAATGTTTTACAGAGAAGGTCAAATTTAAGTTCATTCCATATTTATTTATTTATTATTAAAAAAATTTTTTTAATGTTTTATTTATTTCTAGGAGAGAGAGAGAGACAGCGTGAGCAGGGGAGGGTCAGAGAGAGAGGGAGTCACGGACTCTGAAACAGGCCCCAGGCTCTGAGCTGGCAGTCAGCACAGAGCCCGACGCGGGGCTCAAACCCACGAACCGCGAGATCATGACCTAAGCGAAAGTTGGACGCTTAACCGACTAAGCCACCCCGGCGCCCCCATTCCATATTTATTGAGTAGATTCACGGGCCAGGCATTTCTCTAGATACTAAATTAAGTTGTACAGGATGAATGAGAGTTTCTCAGATGAGGGTAGAAAGGATACTTCAAATACAGAAAATAGCATGTGCAAAGATACGAGGGCTTAAGAGTGTGGGACCCAAACTAAGGAAAAGCAATTGGTTCATTGTGGTTGGAGCAAGTACATCAGGATAGGGCGGGAGAGTTACATCAGAGGCAGATTATCAGAGGCTTTACATGCTGTGTCAGGAAGTGGGGCGTTCATCCCTTAAGCAGTAGGGAGGTTTGGAACGATTTTTATCCAGGGAATGATCACAGCTCCTAACTGAGTAATTAGCAGATGGTAGGCACTTGATAAATGGTTCTTCACTGAAGGACTAGGTAAATGAAGAAATTTGGCTGGAGCAGCAAGAGAGTGACCAGGATGCTATCGCTGGAGCCTGAACAGGCTCTTTCAACTCTGAGGGAGGCCTGGACTAAATCCATAGTGGAGGACTTAAGAAGTCAGGGCAAATCCTTATAGTGAGGCGAGCACAGAATTATGAGGAACTGATTACCAGTAGGAGGGAGGATGAGAAGAAGAGGGGGAAAGTGGATAAAACCCAGAGATACATAGTTTGAGTGATGGCGTACACATGGAAGATAATGCTAATAACCATGAAGAGAGGACCAGGAGGGGAGCCCAATGGCAAGCTCTCTTAGCCCACTATACACAGAGAATAGTATCTGGCCACTGGAACCATCAATGTCAACAATAGCTGTTCATCCAAAGACTGATTACAAGTGTCCTTTTCTCTCAACACCATAGTTTTGATCCGTTGTTGCCTGGCTCAATATATAAATGCTTGTAAACCAGTGTTTCTAATTTTGGTACTATTGAAATTTGAGCTAGTTAATCCTTGGTTATGGGGCTGTCCTTGCATTATAGAATGGTTGTCAGCACCCCTGGACTCTGCCCACTAGATGATGGTAGCAGTCCTCCCCCTCAGTCGGGGCACCAAAAGTGTATCCAGACGTTGCTGAATGTCCCCTGAGAGACAAAAATCACTTCCAGTTGAGAACTACTGCTATGTACATATTCCATTCAAAAAATAGCATTTTAACAGACTCATGATCTGCCTAGTGACAGCCTAAACAAAGCCGTATCCAAGACATCCAAGGCCAGCATCGCAAAGGGGTGATTTGTCATTTGTGTGCAAGCACAAAGTCACCGTTGGCCAATTTTCATTATGTGTTTTTAGAAATTTGGTTTAGAGCCTCCACAGCAGGTGTTTGGAAGAGCCATTTTGTATTCTGTGCACAGCCAGCCTGCTTATTGCTTCTTCCAGTGATGAGTGACATGTGCATCAGATGTGAAAGCTTAGGCACACATTCTGGCCAGCCTTCTATGTGTTCTCTATTGCCTCTGGAAATGCAAAGCTGCAAGAGGCCAGTTGGCTCTGTAAGAGTATATATTTGAAAAATATTTACATAAAGGAAAAGCACGTTACACAAGGGTGTTACATTGGGCACTCTAACAAGAGACTCGACCCTTAATAAATAGGCCTGATCCAGGGCGCCTAAGTGGCTCAGTCAGTTAAGTGTCCAACTTTTAATTTTGGCTCAGGTCACGATCTCACATTTCGTGAGTTCGAGCCCCGCGTCAGGCTCTTCACTATATCAGTGTGGAACCTGCTTGGAGTTCTCTCTCCCTCTCTCTCTGCCCCTACCCTACTTGTTCTCTCTCTCTCTCTCCCTCAAAAATAAAATAAATAAAACTTAAAATAAATAAATACACCCGGCCCAATTGGCAATAAACACTTTCCCCATGAAAAGAAGAATTTAGGAGATATGTACAGAGGAAGAAAAAATTAGGTTTTACTACCAAAATATGAATCCATATTGTGAGAATGCATTTAAATTTCTCCTCCTTTTATTATTTTCCTGGAGAAAGAAAACACACTGAAATTAAATGTGACGAGATCAAAACATCACCACTCACCTTGTATACCATCACCACCATCACCATCCTCACTACCTCAGCATTTCTCAATTCAACATACTCACTTTGCCAATGTTCAATACTCACTGTCAATCTTCTTCTACTTGACTGTAATTATTCAGTGGGAACCTCAAAACGCTGGTGTGGACAGCCAGCCTTTTGCGTTAGCTGCTCCTCCTCTCTGGGATGGTTGCTAAGGCTTCCTCTGAACATCTTTTCTCTGAATAGCCTCCATTATGACCACTTAGCTTCAATAATTTTAATCTGTGTCCCTCACAGAAGAAAGGTCTATACTTTTGTCTAAAGCACCCAGCAAAGTCTGATCTTTACAATTAAAGAGGAAATGGATAACTGAAGAGAGTTTGAAAGAAAATTAAAGATGATAAAATTCAAAACAGATGTCATCTAATTTACAAATCTGACACATAGCCCAGCAGGCCAGATTTTAGACTTCAGGCCAAAAATACAAGATTATCAAAAGAAAAACAATAGCATCCTAGAGAGAATGAAAAACTGAAGTAGATAGGAAACTTCTTTGTGCCAAATCATTCTGAATTAATTGAGTGAGTTTTACTAGATGCACCAGGTAACATACTTATACATTTTTTGTTCCTATGTTTTAAAAACAATGTCTATATCTAAGCAGTAAGCCAACAGTGCTAAATAATGGGACAGCCAAGCAAAGCATTTAGAATTTGAATCTAATTCTGGAGGAGCAGAAAGAGGTAACAGCAATTGTGGATTAAAAAGGAAGATGTCAAGGTAAGGGGAAAGATCTATACCTTTCGAAATTGTGGGAGCCCTAAGTAGCCTTCTGGGCAGCCACTAACCATTGAATCATATGCCATCCAGGACCTGGGGGAATCTAGGGAAGGAGAGGGTGAGTTCTCAGCAACTGTCTGCTGGCTGAGCATTCAAGTGATCCTTTGACTAAAAGACACCTTTGCCCATGCATGTGATTCCAGCGAGGCTGCTCTAATCAGGCACCATCAGATTTGGGGACAGTTTGTCACAGGTGGTCTTAGTAGGTATATAGGCTCAGGCCCCAGTTGGGGATGGAAACTTCGAGAGGTGGAAATTGTGAAAATAAATCAGGGGTAGGGGATCAAATAGGAGAAATCAGAGAATACAGAGAGAAGGGTGGCCATGGGAAAAGGCCCAGGGGAAGGCAGAGGATAAGGAGAGAGGGCATTTGCACACAGCTCCAAGTCCCAGGCTTAGGTGGGGTGTGTGTGTGTGTGTGTGTGTGTGTGTCTGTGTGTGTCTCAGAGGGATTCCAATTCCCTCAGATCCAGCTTTCAAACCCTAGCCAAAGCCATCAAGTCATGGGGGGAAAAAGTTGCTTATAAGAAAAGTTTTAACACAAAGCATGTGGTTAAAGCTTTCCCAAAAGTCACAGGCTTGGTTAAGTGGGTGGTATGTTCTTTTGTTGTTTTGGTGATAATGGTGGTAGTTTTGGTGAAATTTTGTGTTTATTCTTTGTTTTTAAGAATCAAGCTTGGCACAGTGGGGGAAGGGAGAATGAAAGGTAAATTATAGTCAAAACTAAATGGGTGGGTGTAAGTCTGATTTGGGTATAAATGGAAAGAAATGACACAATGGAGGGAAGATAATAAAACTACAGTATGTTGGGGAGAATGAAGGGAAAACAGGATAAGGAGATTATGTTTATAAGAGAATGACTCCAAGAAATCTATCCTCCTTGGAGTGGCCCCAGAGTTTTGGTTTATCCCAAATTTCATGCAGTAAACATCAAAGAAATGGATTAGAAGGGAGAACCGGGGATTTGAATCAGCCTGTGGCCCTAATATGTAGCCAAGCAACATGGCCTGCAAGGACTGTGTCCAAACCGTGAGACCTTGTGTAACCTGTCATTGCAGAGTTCCCATCTTGATATCCTGGAGATCACATTAGAAGCTACCCCCTGATGTAATGCACAGTCCCTGAAGGCATTGCCCAAGAGGTTGAGAATGATGGCTTTTTACGGAGTCCACAGCAGAAATTGTAGAGAGCAGTGGGCCAAGGTCTTCTTTACAACTTTGCATAAAGCAGGTTATTATCTGTAGGTCTGATCACAGCTTTCACTAGCTTCTACCACAAGATAGATTTTGTGCTAAGAACTTTCAACTATGTTTTATTGTTTAATTCTCACAACAAAGCCTTCCAGTATGTATTATAGCTATAGAGGCTTCATGTTAAAATATAATGGAGTAAACCTTGTGGGCAGGCAAGAATAAAGGAAAATTCTCTAACCAATACTTACTCCCCTCTAGGTCCATGGTAGTTCTTGGAAGGGCAATAGTGCAAATGCCCAGGTGTTGGCTCACAGAAATTCCTTTGATTTCTTCCTTTGGTCTAATCTGGTAGATCTCAAATGTTAGTGTGGATGAGATTTACAGTGCTCTCAGTGCTTCAGAGATAATTCAAAAGAATTTTAAAGGAATGCCAAGGGTGACTTTTGCCTACTCCTCCCCAAAGTGACAACCCTCCACCCTTTATCATTATCTTCTAGAACACCCTCCTTCCCTCTTTTCCCTTTGAAGGCTTGCCCTCTCTAAGACTTTAATTCAGTACCACTTCCCTACAAGATGTCCCCTACCCGCCCCTGCCTATTGTAACTTTCCCTGAGCTACTACAGTTCATACTGCCTTTCCATTCCTCTGCACCCACAGTCCTGCCTTGAAGTGTTATGTAGCTTTCTGTGTGCCCCTCTGGTTTTCCCCAAACTTGAGACAGGTACCATTCAAAGCCTACTCATCTATGGAAGGAAAATAGTGTCTTAAAAATGTTTATAAGAGTTCCCACTTTTTCAGGCAAGACATGTTTATACAAAGAGAAATTGATTCTTTGAGAGTAACTGTTGGCTCAGGGAATATACATGAGGAGGTTCAGGACCATAATTAAAAACATGTGATGTTCTGGTCAGCCTTGCCCCCCGCTTAGGAAAAGCTGAATGTAATTTTGCCCCACCAAGGTAACCAGAGTTTAAAAAAAAACAAAAACAAAAACAAACAAGTGTATCTTTTCAATCTAGAGAGTTCTATGCTGGTCTCTTGTATAAAAAGTGAATTATAACAGCTATATGTGGCAGTAGCTGTGGCTGTTGTTACTCCTCTATGCGGAGGGAAGGAAGGGCTTCAGTCTTTTGCCCCTCTTCTTACTTAGGAGATTAAGTTTGACATGTGGTACCACTTATGTTCCATGTGGTGTTCATTTACTCCACCATTTGTCCTTCCTTAAAGCAGTATTTATGGTGATGTGAAGGTCTGTAAAGGTATTTCAGGAATTCGGTTATCAGTAAGAGATGTAGGTGGGAGACATCATTATCAAGTTTGGAGACAATGAAGCAAGCCTAGAGAGTGTGAGGCCCGAGAGGGGCTGGCTCTGTGAGTGTGGACAAAGAGGGGTGGAGATGGGAGGTGGGATGGCCCTGCCAAGGAGCGTGAGCAACGCATTTGCAATTGCTTGCAATTGTGGCTTCACCAGGGGATCCAGGCGTTTTGCCTGTAACACAGAAGTGTTTTAAAAAAAACACAAGAAACACCAAAAAGGAAAAGAGCTTTTCATCAAGCTCCCATGGCTCAGCTTCCTCTTTCAAAAAAAGACAGGAAGCACCAGAGCTTTAGCCTGGAGAAAAGGAAAAAGTGAACTTGTGGAAGAGGAGGTGAAAGGGACTTGACCCTCTATAGCCTTTTGCAAGAGGGGTAACCCTCCCTGGTTCTTTTCTGATATCAATCGTAATTGAACTCTGAGGTTTCTATTTGCATGACATTTCCTGAGTTTTGAACACCTTTTCAGTTTTGGTCAAAAGGGATGCCAAAAGTCATTTTTCAGATCACTATGAAGAATTGCTCAGTGATTATATGTCAACTCTGTTCTGGTGTCTTGTTTCCCATAGGGTGTTACTCAGGGATATGAAGGTACAATGATTCTTGTTAGTTACTGCATTATCACCAATGCCATTACATGTATTACCTATCCCTGGGGTAGATTCAGACACAACCTGAACCAAACACCTATGGAGAGGCAGTGGGAAAGCCATGTGACGTGGGTGCAGTCCGGAGGCAGATACTTTATGCTGGGTTTACTAGTCGACCTTCAGGAAGTTACTGAGCTTCTCTGTGCCTAAGTTTCTCCATCTGTAAATGGAGGAAGTAGTAGGACTTGACCCACTAGATTATGTAAGAAGTAATACATGTAGCAGACCTGAACAGTAAGTGGCTCATGCATAGAAAGCCCTCAGTAAATATTAAGTATTAGCATCAGTATTCTGTTCCAGGTGGGCACTATAGTAGGTACTTTCACTTAACATGTCTGTTATACCAGAGCTTCTAAAAATGTAGCTCATGAACCAACACCAGTCTGCTAGCATTTTTTACTGGCCTGTAATGAGGTTATTGCAGAGATTGAAAATAAAAGTTTAGAGGGGCGCCTGGGTGGCTTAGTCGGTTAAGCGTCCGACTTTCGCTTAGGTCATGATCTCGCGGTTCGTGGGTTCGGGCCCCGCGTCAGGCTCTGTGCTGACTGCCAGCTCAGAGCCTGGAGCCTGTTTCAGTCTGTGACTCCCTCTCTCTCTGACCCTCCCCTGCTCACGCTGTCTCTCTCTCTCCTAGAAATAAATAAAACATTAAAAAAAAAAAAAAAAAAAAGAAAATAAAAGTTTAGAACTTTGATAGCAATTTGACATGGATGCAATATCCAAATGAAGGATCAGTGGGCTTATACTCAGCTCTTTGTATGATTCATTTTATTTCTCTGGTAACTTATTCTTATCATATTTCACAAAAATATTGGTCTGTGACATGAAAATTAAGAAACCAAAAAGCTGGTTCTATTCCACAGGTCGTTTGAGAAGCATTGTATTAGATCCTCAAAGTAGCTAAACCCAGGCAGAGCTTAGAACTCTCTTTGGTAACTAATATTTTGCTCTCCAAACTTTCCTTTGGGACTTAAAGAAAGACATTTAATAAATGAGAGAGAATAAACACAACACTTCAACGATGATTGAGATCAACCATTGTGGGATGGCTCAGCTGAAGAAAAACAATTCTTAATGGTGTTCAGCTTTACCATCAGGCAAACTGTGGACTTTTTATTAGGTTGAAGGCTGTTGGCTAGACTCTGCTAGAGATTGGCAGAAATTGAGTCACAGGGTTTTGTTTTGTGTAGTGTTCTGTCCCCAACCCAGTCACTGGTGTGTTTTGACTGACTATACCCCCAATTCTAGGTAGCTATACATTTCTACCTATTAAAAATGGGGTAAGATATCATATTTGGGGTGGAAACTATGAGAGGATGTATCAAGAAGGAAAACTTAACCATTTTTTTGTTCTTCCAGTGTCAAAAGCTGGTGAGTGACAATGTATCAATCTTTTTCCTCTCCAGACTCTGTGATTGCATATTCATGGTATATAACCTCTCTTTAATCCTATTACCTGTTCTCATCCCCAGACAGAAATGTTAGCCCAGAAAAAGAGGAGCATGTTATTTTTACAGTCCTTACGCCTGATTCAAAGTGTTCTAATGACATTACTACTTTACATTTTTATATTCCTTTGTCCTTAACAGAGTGCTTTTGTGACTTGTGCCACATTCAGATGACAATTCGTTAGGATCCAGCTACCTTCTGTTAAGGCTGCTGCTCACCTGGCCTGCCCAGTCTAGTCTCAGGACTCCTGACTAAAGATTTAAGGCACATCTGAAGCACCAGTCAGTGGCAAAGCTGATGAGGTACCTTTACCTCGAAATCACAGGGGCTTTGTACTCTTTGCTCATCCTCTTTCCGTATCCCATTCTCTCTCATCCTGGCTGAATGAAAAGTGAGCAAATGACTGAACATCTGCATTAGAGTAGTCACTTCCTCATATGAGGGCTTTTAACTTTTATTCTAACTACAGGAAATTCTCTTTGTCTACAAGTGTTCAGGATTTATACTTACAGTACAGAGAGGTTTTTTTTTTTTAAACTACTTCTGCATCTCAGTAGCATGAGGCACTATCCTTTAGTCCACACTCTTTAGGATGCCACAGGAGTAAAAGCATTGTATAGTCCCCCTGGCCCAGAGAAGGAGAGCTCATCTTCCAAGCTTCATATCACTTACACAAGCTGCCTTCTTCTGGTGTCACATGCCACACTGGGCAGCAGCCACCAACGTTTTACCATTTGACTTTTTCACGCCCATTCTGTATGGACTACAGTGTCAAATCCAGTATATAATGCTTTCAGCAACCCGATGATGCTCTATCGCTAATCCCATCTTTATATGACAAAAATAAGACATAGATTTCTAAAAAGATTTGCCACATAGCTAATAAACAGGAAATAGGAGACGTGAACTTTCCTAGTAAGGCTATGTTCGGTTCATTTCCCCACAACCATCTCCTTTTGAGAACGCTTTAAAAAAAAACCTTGTGTGAATGAAATAAACCATGGAGTCATTTCATTTTAGGCAAAGCTGTACCCATGGCGTGACTGGCTCCCATATAACCAGCCACCGACTGGTCTCTGCTCTTGTGCATTCAGTCAGAGGCTGAATTGAGTACCAAGACCTAGACTCATCATTGTCCTTTCCCTTAGTATTTGAGTGGCTGTTCCAGAACTGTTACCTATTACAGTCCCAAAACAGATGACAGCCCTGTGGTGCTGGGGGATCCTATGTCATTCTTATGATGACTGATGAGCCAAGATATTGCTAAAGAGTAAAGAATATAACATCCTAAGAATTTAGGACTCCAATGTGGATTTGATCCATTATGTTCTTCTACTTCTCCCCTAACAGAATTAACTTTGCAGGAGTACATATTCTGGACATGGGATCACAAGCCAAGATTGTCAAGCATTAATTAATATTATTTTCCTTTGACTTAAGGATCCAGGAAGAGAAGCTGCCAGTCTCTCCACCTCTGCCAGCCTCACAGTCTCATCTTCAGGCGTAGTGAGAGCAGTGAGCTAGCTGCCCAAGGGCTAATTTGTTTCCAAGGGGAGTCCAGCTCACACAAGAGGGAGGTAATTAGGCCTCCCCCTGAGCATCCCTTGAGGTACTTTTAAAAACTTTACTTTGGCAACAAGACCAGAAATGGTTCAGACTGGAAATCATTGAAGCCTCTTGTAATGTGGCATGTTGAGTTAAAGCCAAGTTAATATTTAGCGGATTATAGAACTCTGAAAAAGATTTCTATAAAGTTACCTCTGGAGTTAAAAGTGACAAATGAAAGAGAAATAACAACCCCCTGCATGAGCCCAACCCACTGGCCCTCAGCAAGTAAACACACACAGGACCAATGGCTCCACCAGTGCTTTTTATATTTGTGATGCGTTTCCTTGCTCTCTAAGGAAAGCAGAGTTTATCTCCAGAAAAGGGTATTGGTTTTGAACAAATTCTCTCCTGTCTTTTTATGACAAATTTAAAAACTAGAAGTGAAGGAGCAGTGAATGTTTATTATAAACTCTAACTTCTCTCTACCATGTCCTGACCTCCTAACCTATTGGAACGAAAACGGGTCCTAACTCCCTGCCAGCAAAATTCTGTGACAAAACCCAGGTGGATCGATGGCCAGTGACAAAACATTCTCTTTGGGCCATCTTGTGGCTTTGGCTGCCTTGGTGACTCTTCATTACCACCCTGTCCCCTAACTCCTGTGTTACACAAATCTCCAAATAATAAAAACGAGGAAGATTGTGTATAAGAGAAAGTCCTTGTGGTGAGAATTCCACTTACCAGCAGTGCTCATCAGCCTTAAAGGCAGATATCACTTCTCTGGCCTAGACATTTTATTATTTCTCCACTCTTCTTATCTAGTCTTTTGCAAATCCCTCATTTTACTCCTACTTTTCCTCCCTGCTTCTCTATATTTGATATTTACCGAATGACACTGTCCCACTCCCAACCCCCTATAGACCAGGGGAAGTGGCCCATGCCTCGTGGGCATCTGTAGAGCTCAGAAGGTTTTTGAGGTGCAGAGAGTAGGCTGGCTTTAGAAACCAAGGTGATCTTAGTTCATTGATTCCACAAACATTTCAGGTACCTGTGTGTGTCAAGTACTATTTCAGACACAAGAGAATAAAGATGAACAGTACAGATCCCTGCCCTCCAAGCAACAGGGATTTACCCCAGGGTCATGTTGCCAGATTTAACAAGTAGAAGTCCAGGACACCCAGTTGAATTTCAGATAAAGAACAAATCATTTTTTAGTATAAGTTTAATCATTTTAGTATAGTATAATACACTTTTAGTATGCCCCACTAGGGATATACCTACACTTAAAAAAATTATTCATTGGGGCGCCTGGGTGGCTTAGTCGGTTAAGCGTCCGACTTTCGCTTAGGTCATGATCTCGCGGTTCGTGGGTTCAAGCCCCGCGTCGGGCTCTGTGCTGACTGCCAGCTCAGAGCCTGGAGCCTGTTTCAGTCTGTGACTCCCTCTCTCTTTGACCCTCCCCTGCTCACGCTGTCACTCTCTCTCTCCTAGAAATAAAAAAAAAAAAAATTATTCATTGATGATCTGGACTTCAAATTTGGTTGGGTATCCTGTATTTAACTGGGCAGCCCTACCCTAGAGGCACTGGACTTGACCCTCTTAGGATCAGTGAATGTCTAGGGATAACCTATAATTTCTCTCATGCCCAAAGTCCTCTCTGAGGGATGTTACAAGGAAATCTGAGAATGAAAGAAGGCATGTTCCCAGCTATTAGAGGTCTGACTCACTCAGGCCATGGCTGCCTGGCCAAAACTTGGTAACTAGAGACAGGGTCAAGGAAAGCGAGCTGAGTGTCCTCTCCTAAAAGTTTAATGCCATGACATTCTCCAGGGAACAGTAGTTCCCTCCAGGATATGGAATATTGGTCTGTCTGTGTCTATACCACTGGTATTTTCTATATATATTAATACAAGATAGACAGGACAACTTCTAAAGGAATAATAAAAATAGTAATATCAATTAATAATGACAGTAATACTAATAATAAAATCTCACATCTATTGAGCATTGTATTATCTGTTAGGAGCAGTGGTTCACACTGGTTCTGTTTTTTCATCTTTGCAACAACACATGAGTTAAGTACAGTTGTTTTTCCTGTTATACAGAGAGGGAAATTGATATAAAGTATACAAAAAATAAGATAAAGACCTCTGCAAGTAAAAAATTATTTAAGAAAGTCAGAAACTGATCTAATAAAATTATCCAGGGAGATTTACTGTAATCATATGAAATTTAAAGATTTTGGAATAAAATGCTATTACTTAACTGTTATTATAACCCAGGTTTCTATGTAGAAAGAAACAAAACCCCAGTGAATTTGTGGGAGATTTCCTTTAACAAATCATGTTTTGAGATTTAAAAATTTGCATCATTCTCAATATCTGATGTATACATATTGGGTGTACTTCATGCCATAAAGTTTTATAAGTTTTAATAATCTCAGCCATAGAAAATTCTGAAATAAAGTTAAAAAATAAAGGTATCTTTCATTTCTGAAATGTGATTAGAATCCAGGGAATCAGAGAAATACTTTAGTTTGGTGACCATACATGGACTATCATGGATAGAAAATAAATACCTGCCCCTCAAATTTCTCATCTTGAGATAGTCATTATTTATGTATTTATTTATTTAAATGTTTAATGTTAAATGTTTAACACATACAGTGTTATGTTAGTTTCAGATATACAATATAGTGATTCAACAATTCCATACATCACCCATTGCTCATCATGATAAGCACACTCCTTAACCACCATCACCTATTTCACCCATACCCCACCCACCTCCCCTCGGTTAACCCTCAGTTTGTTCTTTATAATTAATTGATTCTCTCTATATAATTAGTTTGTCATTTTCTCTCTCCCTTTTTTTCTGCTTTGCTTGTTTTTGTTTCTTTCTTGCATTCCACATATAAATGAAATCATGTGGTATTTGTCTTACTCTGACTGATGTATTTCACTTTGCATTATACTCTAATTGATCCATATTGCTAAAAATGGCAAGATTTCATGTTTTATATGGATGAATAAAATGTGTGTGTGTGTGTGTGTGTGTGTGTGTCTTTTTATACCATCATTTTATCTATTCATCTATCAATGGACGCTGGGGCTGCTTCTATACTTTGGCTGTTGTAAATAATGCTGCAATAAACATAGGGGTGCATATATATTCTTGAGTTCATGATTTTGTATTCTTTGGGTAAATATCCTATAGTGGAATTACTGGATCATAAGGTAGTACTGTTTTTAATTTTTTGAGAAACTGCCACAGTTTTCCACAGTGACTGCAATCCAACCAACAGTGCAAGAGGGTTCCTTCTTCTTCATATCCTCACCAACACTTGTTTCTTATCTTGATTTTAGCCATTCTGACAGGTGTGGGGTGATACCTCATTGTGGTTTTGATTTACATTTCCCTAATGATGAGATGCTGAGTATCTTTTTATGTCTGTTAGCCGTCTACTCTTCTTCTTTGGAGAAATGTCTATTCATGTCTTCTGCCCATTTTTAATTGGATTACTTAATTTGGTGTTGAGTTCTGTAAGTTTTTTTTTTATATATATTTATCAGATATGTCTTTTTCAAATATCTTCTCTCATTCAGTAGTTGCTTTTTAGTTTCATTGATTATTTCCTTGGCTGTGCAGAGGCTTTTTATTCTGATGTAGTTCCAATAGTTTTATTTTGCTTTTATTCCCCTTGCCTCAGGAGACATATCTAATGTTGCTACAGCCATTGTCAGAGACATTATTGCCTGTATTCTCTTCTAGGATTTTTATGGCTTTCAGATCTCACATTTAAGTCTTTAATCCATTTTAAGTTTATTTTTGTGTATGATGGTCCAGTTTCATTTTTTTGCATGTAGGTGTCCAGTTTGTCCAAGAGACATTTTCCCCATTGGATATTCTTTCCTACTTTGTCAAAGATTAATTGACCATATAATCATGGGTTTCCTTCTGTGAAATCCTTCCTCTGTTCCATTGATCCATGTGTCTGTTTTGGGGCCAATTCCATACTGTTTTGATTGCTACAGCTTTGTAGTATATCTTGAAACCTAGGACTGTGATACCTCCTGTTTTGTTCTTTTTCAAGATTGCTTTGAATATTCAGGGGTTTTGTGGTTCCATAGTAGTTTTAGGATTATTTGTTCTAGTTCTGTGGAAAATACTATTGGTATTTTTATAGGGATGGCATTAAATCTGTAGATTGATTTGGGTAGTATAGATATTTCAGAAATATTTGTTCTTTCAATCCATGAGTATAGAACATCTATCTGTTTGTGTCATCGTCAATTTCTTTCATCAGTGTTTCATTGTTCTCAGAGTATAGGTCTTTCACCTCCTTGGTTGAGTTTATTCCCACACATTTTATTGGTTTTGGCACAATTATCATTAGGATTGTTTTCTTAATTTCTCTTTCTTCTACTTCATTATTGTTGTATAGAAATGCAACTGATTTCTGCATATTGATTTTGTATCCTGTCACTTTATCAAAGTAGACTTTTTTTGGGGGGAACGGTGGTGTTAAAGTTTTTTTATATATGGTATCATGTCATCTGTAAATAGTGGATGTTTTACTTCTTCCTTACCAATTCGTGTGCCTTTTATTTCTTTATCTTGTCTGATTGCTGTGGCTAGAACTTCCAGTATAGAAGTAAGGAGAGTGGACTATCCTTGTGTTATTCCTGATCTTACAGAAAGAGCTCTCAGTGTTTCACCATTAGGTATGATGTTTGCTGTGGGGTTTTCATACATGACTTTTATTATGTTGAGGTATGTTCCATCTAAACCTATTTTATGGAAGGTTTTTATCATGAATAAATGTTGAAGTTTGCCAAATGTTTGTTTTAATCTATTGAACTGTTCATATAGTTTTTATTCTTTCTCTTTATTTCTTTATCCTGATGATGTGATGTATCAATTTGATTGATTTATGAATACTGAACCACCCTTGCATCTCAATAATAAATATCACTTAAAGGTGATGCATGATTTTTTTAATGTATTGTTGGATTCAGTTTGCTAGTGTTTTATTGAGGATTTTTGCATCTGTGTTTATGAGAGATATTTGCCTGAAGTTCTCTTTTTTGGTGATGTCCTTATCTGGCTTTGGAATCAGGGTAATAATGATCTTCTGAAATGAATTTGGAAATTTTCCTTCTTCTATTTTTTTGGAATAGTTTGAGAAGAATAGGTATTAACTCGTCTTTAAATGTTTGGTACAATTCACTTGTGAAGCCATCTGGTCATAGGCTATTGTTTGTTGGGAGTTTATTGATTATTGATTCCATTTCATTACTAATAATGGGTTTGTTCACATTTTCTATTTTTTCCTGGTCCAGTTTTCAAGATTACATGTTTCTAGGGATTTATCCATTTCTTCTATATTGTCCAATTTGTTGGCCTAAATTTTTCATAATATTCTTATATAATCCTTTGTATTTCTGTGGTGTCACTTGTTATTTCTCTTCTTTCATTTCTCATTGTTTGAGTCACCTGACTCTCTGTCTCTCTCCCTCTCTCTCTTTATGAGTCAAGCTAAAGGTTTATCAATTTTGTTGCTCTTTTCAAAGAACCAGCTCCTAGTTTCATTGATCTATCCTACTCCTTTTTGTTTTGTTTTGTTTTCATTTCTATTTCATTTATTTCTTTTCTAATCCTTATTATTTCCTTCCTTCTACTTGTTTTGGATTTTGTTTGTTCTTCTTTATGTAGCTCCTTTAGGGGTATGATTAGGATATTCATTTGAGATTTTTCTTGCTTCTTGAGGTAGGCCTGTATTGCCATAAACTTCCCTCTTAGGACAGCTTTTGCTTTCGCAAAGATTTTGGACCATTGTATTTCTATTTTCATTTGTCTCCATATATTTTTTTGATTTTGTCATTGAATTCTTGGTTGACTGATTTCTTGTGTAGGGGTATGTTACTTAATCTCTATGTCTTTGTGTTCTTTCCAGACTTTTTCTTGTTGTTGATCTGTGGTTTCATAGCATTGTGGCCAGAAAAGATGTATGGTATAACTTCAGTCTATTTGAGTTTATTGAGACTTCTTTTGTGGACTAATATGTGATCTTCTGGAGAATGTTCCCTGTGGACTTGAAACTTGAAAATAATGTGTATTCTGCTGTTTTAGAATGGAATGTTCTGAATATATCTGTTAGACCCATCTGGTCCAATGTGTCATTCAAAGCCGCTGTTTTCTTGTTGGTTTTCGGTTTGGATGATCTGACCATCAATGTAAGAGGGGTGTTAAAGTCCCCTACTATTATTGTATTACTATCAATGACTTTCTTTATGTTTACTATTAGCTGCTTTATGTATTTGGGTGAATAAATATTTACAATTGTTATATATTCTTGTTGAATTGTTCCCTTTATTATGATATAGTGTCCTTCTTTGTCTCTTATTACAGTCCTTATTTTAAAGTCTACTTTGTATGATATAAGTATTGCTACTCTGGCTTTCTTTCAACTTCCATTTGCATGATAAATGCTATTCCATACCTTCATGCTCAGTCTGCTTATGTATTTAGGTCTTAGGTAAGTCTCTTGTAGGCAGCATATAGATGAATCTTGTTTAATTATCCAATCCGTCACTCTATGTCTTTTGATTTGGACATTTAGTCCATTTATAGTTGAAGTAATTATTGATATAAATGTACTTATTGCCATTTTGTTACTCATGTTTTGGTTGTTTCTGTAGTTTTTGTTGGTCCTTTCTACTCTTCCTCTCCTCTCTTATGGCTTGCTGATTTTCTTTAGTGACACACTTGGATTCATTGCTCCTTTTTTTGCATATCTATTATGGTTTTTGATTTGTGGATGGTCTTAAGTTTGCATATAACATGTTATGCACATGGCAGTCTATATTAAATTGATGGTCATGTAAGTTTGAACCCATTTTTACTCTTCTAATTCCCATGTGTTAGGTATATGGTATCAAACTTTACAACCTTTTATTTTATGAGTTGCTTGATTGATTTTTATAGATATAATTAATTTTACTGGTTTTGTACTTCATACTTTTCTTACTCCTACTTATATCTTTCCTTTCCACCCAAAGAGTCTACTTTAACATTTCTTGTCAGGCTAGTTTAGTGGTCATAAATTCCTTTAACTTTTGTTTATCTGGGAAACATTTTTTTTTTTAAGTTTATTCATTTATTTTGAGAGAGAAAGAGAGGACAAATCAGGAGGGGAAAAGAGAGGGAGAGAGAGAATCCCAAGCAGGCATCACACTGTCATCATGTATCCCAGTGTGGGGCTTGAACTCACAAACCGTGAGATCATGACCTGAGCCAAAGTCAAGAGCTAGACACTTAACCAACTGAGCCCACCCAGGCACCCCTGTCTGGGAAACTCTTTATCTCTCCTTCTATTCTGAATGATATTTTTACTAGATTGAGTATTCTCAATTGCAGACTTTTTTTTCCTTTCAGCACTTTGAATATATCATGCCACTTCCTTCCAGACATCAAATTTTCTGCTGAGAAATTAACTGACATCCTTATAGGGTTTCCCTTGTAACTTTTCTCTCCTCTTGCTGCTTTTAAAATTCTTACTTTATCACAACTCTGCTATTTTATTTACTATGTGCCTTTATATGGATCTCCTTGGATTGGTTTTATGGGAGTTCTCTGTGTCTCCTGGTTCTGGATTTCTGTTTTCTTCCCCAGATTCGGGAAATGTTCAGGTATTGTTTCTTCAAATACATTTTTGCCCCCTTTTAATCTATTCTTCTTCTGGGATCCCTATAATGCAAATGTTACCACATTTGATGGTGTTCTAGAGTTCTCTAAGTCTTTTTTCTTCATT
The DNA here is from genome assembly GCF_003009895.1 of Hyaena hyaena. Classification (NCBI taxonomy): domain Eukaryota; kingdom Metazoa; phylum Chordata; class Mammalia; order Carnivora; family Hyaenidae; genus Hyaena; species Hyaena hyaena. Next base: position 2,054,239 of record NW_024080737.1, on the reverse strand, counting down.
TATTATTTTTTTTCTCTCTCCTCTTCAGCCTGATTGCTTTCTATTACTCTGTTCTCCCAGTTGCTGATCTGTTCTTCTGATCCCTCTACTCTATTATTTATTCTATCTAGTGTATTTTTATTTTCAGTTATTGAGTTCGTCATCCCTGATTGGTTCTTCTTATATTTCCTACGTCTTTGTTAAAGAGTCCTCCACGCTTTTTCAAGTCCAGTGAATATCTTTATGACCATTACTTTACATTCTATATCTGGCATATTACTTATCTCTATTTCATTTAGCTCTCTTGCCGTGACTCTGTCCTATTCTTTCATTAAAGACATATGGTCCTGTCTTCTCATTTTGTTGGATTCTGTGTCACTTTCTATGTGTTAGGAAAGTTAGCTTCAATTTCTGATCTTGAAAGTGGTGGCCTAATGAAGAAGTCCTGCAGTGCATTGTCTCTTCTTCACCAGAAACTGTTATTTTAGTAGTGTCTCCTATGTGGGCTACATGCACCCTACTGTTTTGGCTGAGCCACTTTTGTGTTCATCCCTGTCATTTGCAATGGCTTTCTTTGTCTATTGTGGGTAGAATTTGGTCCCTGTGTTGTTATTGGGTCAGTTCAGGTCTGCCTTAGTCTTGAGTTGAGTCGCACCAGAAATTTGCCAGACACACAGCACTGATCAGCAATGTGCTTTCCCTGTTGTGCCTCCTGAGAAGGTTTAGTTTGTTGTTGGGGCTTGCATTCAGACCAGATGTCTGCCCCTAGCCCACTGGGGATGTGTCTGCAGGAGAATATGTGGACAGAGCTTGTAGTGTTAGCATAGTTTGCCCAGGTGTGTCATGGGAGGGGACCTTGAGCTGCTTTAGAAAACTGCAGCAGGGCCAGAGGGGGCATATCTGCAAGAGAAGGCAGGGGTGGGGCATGGTGTTAGCACATTAGGTGAAGAGTGTTCCATAATGTGCTGTTCCCTCAGCTGTCCATGTTTGTAGGCTGGGGGTCAGAGTGGGGAAGAAATGTTGCTTCCCATCTCCTCTGTTCCTGGAGAAGTCTCCATCTCCTAGAAGATGTCTGCTCCTCTAGCACATGCTCTGAGATTAGTAAGTAAATCTTCCTATATATCCCAAGCATTTTCCAAACTACTTCTATGCTGTATGTCTGCAGAGCTGTTTGTTGTGCTCTCTCTTTAAGGGCAGTAACTCAATTTCCTCTTCCTCTCTGGCTCTTCCAGGGTGGAGCCTGCTGATTTTCAAAGTTCCAGATATTAATCTACTATTGTAAGAACTCACAAAATTAGTCCTCTGTGGTTTCCAAAGCAACATGTTATAGGAATTTATCTTACCTGTGTGGGTTCCCCATACCTGAGATCTTTGATGTGAAGGGTTGTTTCTCTCTTCATGCCTATGGTGTCCCTTCTTCTGTGGACAGTCCCGTGGGTCCATTCAGCTTCCACTGTGTCTCTACCCTTCCTACCCTCTTCATTGTGGCCTCTTCTCTTCATTTAGCTGTGGAGAGTCTGTTCTGCTAGTCTTTAGGTCATTTTCTGAGTTGTTCACACTGATGTGGGTGTTATATAGTTGTATCCTTGGGATGAGGTGAGCTTAGCATCGTCCTACCCCACCATCTTTTCCAGAAGTCCTATTGGATCTTTGAAAATTAACCTTGGTAATCATCATGGTTTGTAAATTACCATCCATGATAGTCCCATCTTTGTTTCAATTGTAATAGGAGTATAAAGTCCAGCTTTTAGAATCATCTGGCTGGAAGATGTCAAAACCTCCCATCTATTTGTGGGTAGCCAGTATCATATGTATCATAAAGAGATACATGTTCATGATTAGCCTTTATTCCCATGTACTGATTCTTCAAATCTACTCATGTATATTTCAGTGAGGCATGGTATGGATAATAACTTTTGCATTATGTATGCAAAACCAAGGAAGCCTATAAAAACTATACAAATATGTATTTAAGTTTTCTCAGCAATAGCTTATTAGACAACACACAATATCTTAGTTACTTTAAGGGATAATCTACTTGTTTTCCCAGTGGCACCATTTATATCTGTCCCTGGGCTGGACTAACAGGGTAATTCTAAAACTGTGTGGGCCCAAAACTATGAACCCTCCCTCAAAGCCACTACTCCTCTATGGTCCAGCCAGAAAACCTGCCAAGTAACCTTCCCCAGTACCCACCATACACATGGCCACACAATGGGTGGAATGTAATTGAAAAAAATCTGTCACCAGCTCTTTCATGTTAGTTTTCCCTAAAAAGCAGTGCCATTAAAAAAAAAAAATTATATTTTCTCGTCCTCACCTATATACTATGCTAGGTTTACTTTGGCTCTCAGAGGAAAATAGCCATATGGTTGAAAAAGCCATGATTGTTTCATATGCTTGAGGTCCTTTTCATCAACCTCCAGAAAAAATGGTAAAGAGGGCCGAGTAAATATACATAGACAAACTGACAGAATCATTAAGCCATCCTGATGAATGGATTTCTAGAGATTATTAACCCTTATGTTTATAAGGAAGGAATTAATAACCTCATATGATAGGATTGATAGTGATTGCTAAATAGAAATTAAAGTAGCTTTAGGCTGGCTAAGGCAGGTCAAGGAAAATAAACACACACTACTTTTCTGTAATCATTCAGCACCTTAGTGAGCATCAGTGAGCTATTTCTGCAGCTTATCACTAGGCCTCTACTCAGTTTAAGGCATGTATTAGTCCTTAGAGGGGTTCCAAAGCTATTCCACAAATAGCCCCTGACTTAAAGGAGGTAATTTTAATGAGTCACAGAGTGTTTTTATAAGTACTGCAATAAAAAAAGATAGTTGGAACTATTAATACCATTCATGGAAAATCTCTTTCCTCCAACATATTAAAATTCAGAAAGATTTTTCTTATTTCATAACATAAAAGAGTCACAGTGATAGCCATAAAATTAGCAAAACCATGACTTTACACAGTCCATTTGAAATGTTCTTATTCTGTTAATTTCATTGCAAACAAATCAGCGAATAACAATTTTCTAAAAAATGTCTGGCATGAATTTCATATGAAAGCCATGCTTTTGTAGAGCTGGATAAGGATATGGTAGATAACTAAAAAACTGCTTTTTATTCTCTGCATTCTTCCAAAACTCTCCTTCTAATGTAAAATTGATATAAACACCCATATTTATAAACTTCTGGCAGAAAAAGCTATAGAAGCAATTTCAACGATCTGTGTTCATTGTTCACCTGAAAGTAATGTAGCATTGTGTGTCAACTACACTCAAATAAAAAACAAAATTTTTAAAAAAGAAAAGTTAAAAGGAAGTTTATTGTTTTAATTTAGTTTAATGTTTTTATTTTATTTTTGAGAGAGAGAGAGAGAGAGAGAAAGACAGAGTGTGAGGAGGGGAAGGACAGAGAGAGAGGGATACACAGAATCTGAAGCTGACTCCAGACTCTCAGCTGTCTGCATAGAGCCGACACAAGGCTCAAACTCACGAACTGTGAGATCATGACCTGAGCCAAAGTTAGATGCTTAACCTACTGAGCCACACAGATCAGTTCACTGTTGGCAACAACAAAGAGCCCTAGAGTGTATCACTGCAGGCAAAATTATGCAAAGTGTTCAAATTACACATAGAGTGATCTGTGATGTTAGGGCTACAGACGGGTAGTTGGAAGCTGAAGAGGATCCATATGGTTGCATGAAGAAAGCCTCCAACTCAGACCACTCCCACTAGCAGGCCAGACACCTGCCAGTACATGATGGTTGTATAGTGCAAGGACTTGCAGATGGCCACATAACAACCATAGGCCATCACACTAAGTAGGATGACCTCAGCAGCTCCAAAGACATGTTCTCCAAAGATTTAGGTCATGTACCCATTAAATAGGATGGTCTTTTCAAAGAGTGAATCTACAATCAGTTGAGGGGTATTGTATAGAGGAATAGCCAGCATCAGTAAAGAAGAGATAGGCCAGGAAAAGGTACAAGAGAAACCCCAGTGATGGGCTGGCAGTGATGATGACCATAATGAGCATATTTCCTACCACAGAAATGATATAGGTGACAGAAACTAGAACAAATATAATATTCTTTAAGAAAAAAAGGTGGGAGGCACCTGGCCGGCTCAGTTGGTGGAGCATACAACTCTTGATCTTGGGTTTGTAAGTTCAAGCCCTACATTGGATGTAGAAGTTACTTAAAAAGAAAATCTTAAACTCTATATCCATGTAGTTACCCAATAAATATTTGTTAAATGGCTAATGAAAAATGTATCAGGGGGCACCTGGGTGGCTCAGGCGGTTAGTGTCACTCTTGGTTTCAGCTCAGGTCATGATCTCATGGTTCGTGAGTTCAAGGTCAGTGTGGAGCCTGCTTGGGATGTGCTCTTTCTCTCTCTCTCTCTCTCTCCCTTTCTCACTCTTTCAAATAAACTTAAAAAATGTATTAAATAAATTTTTCTAATGTGAATACGAATCAGTTTGAATATTGAATCAGTTCAATAGAGAGTAACACTGTTCTGAGGGTATACGTGACCACATTTAATGAAATGATTTTTGTTTTTTTAGGAGAAAACCCAGCAATGAAATTGAATTCCCTGAGAAGCTGGAAGAAATCAAGTTCACTGTGGCTGAAGATGATGACCATGAAAAGCTCCAAGTTAAAATACAGGCTTTTGAAGACAAAATAAATGCTGAGAGCAATACTCCTAGCTCTATGAGAAGATACAGTTTGGGCCAATTTTCTAAGGAAGAAAGAAAGGACATTAGATTTAACAGGTATATATTTTGCTTGGCTGTTTTTTTAAGTATGCACTTCATGTTTGCATGTTTTGTTATTGTGTGTGTTTTTTTTTAAAATATCTTTTACCTTTAGCTCCCAAAGTTTATCTTCTCATGAATAAAATGGCATTCACGGTGCTTCTGTTATCCAAAGAAGCTTGCTATAATGAAAAGAAAATACAGGGGCTCCTTGGCGGCTCAGTCAGTTAAAAAAAAACTGAGTCAGTCTCTCAAAAAAAACAAAAAAAAAAAAAAAAAAGGAGAATACAAATGGCAAACAAACCTGTGGCTTAGTTTTTAAAAATACTTTTTAAATATAAATATGTTATATGGAGAATGACTATCAAAAGCTTCTCCTGTCGGGGCGCCTGGGTGGCTTAGTCGGTTAAGCGTCCGACTTTCGCTTAGGTCATGATCTTGCGGTTAGTGGGTTTGGGCCCGCGTCGGGCTCTGTGCTGACTGCCAGCTCAGAGCCTGGAGCCTGTTTCAGTCTGTGACTCCCTCTCTCTCTGACCCTCCCCTGCTCACGCTGTCTCTCTCTCTCTCCTAGAAATAAATAAAACATTAAAAAAAAATTAAAAAAAAAAAAAGCTTCTCCTGTCTTCTGATGAAAAGGCAGAATCAAAAGTAGAAAAAAAAAAAAAAGAATGTAAAGTCCACCATTTTCCAGTTAGTTTTGCCATGACATTGATTTTTAAATCTTTGTTTTTGGAGGTGGTCTACATCTTCAAAGATTCGGCTTATTACCTAACTTGTTGCTGGTCTATTTGTTTTATCAAATCTGTTAAAAGCACCAATTTATGGTTTCACATTCTAGAGGAGGTATCTTTTCCCCACTGTTATTATCCTTTCTTTTCCTTCTCAGTGGATGCTAGCTCAACTTCTTTGCCTGTCTTGCCTTTTGGTTTGTATTGCAGGTCAAAGAGTTTGGCTTTGCACACTGTGCTAACAAAGAGCCTGAGTTCAGATGATGGGGAAGTTGTAGAGAGTGGAGATACGCCAGCTAGCATCTTTCTTTCAGAAATAGACCCACTTAGCCAAGGAAATGACAAGTTGCCCTTTAAGGCAAACTCTGACAGATCACAGCCGAGAAATTCTTCACTTTTACACCCAAGTATTATGCATACAGAATCAGAGAATTTGCCAGGAACAGTTAAAGAAAACTGCCAGGAAGAAACTCCAGAAACAACTAAAAGTCCTGTAGAATACCAAGACAAGCTCTACTTGCACTTAAAGGAAAACTTCAGTAAAGTCAAAGCATACGCTGTGGAAATTGGGAAGAAGATTCCAGTCCCTGATCAGTGTACCATTGAAGGTAAGTTCTCTGAACACCCTAAACTGGAGAAATTTCAAACATCACTTCGGGGGGTGGGGGGTTGGCAGGGGAGGCTCAAATCATAAAAATTGCCATACCTTAGGTTTTTGTAAAATAAATCACTTGAAAACACCATTACATTATTTTAATTGCTTTTTACCCCGGTAAGGTCAGTCATCTTTTTGATTCCTATTTGAATCTACTTAGGTACACCTAAGTTCACCAACTCTGATTTTTTCAAACCTCAAGATATATTATTCCTGATTCCCTGTCCCTAGTGTTTAGGAAAATTCTGGAAGGGGTCTATGTTCCCCAGAACAGGCTCTCAGGTAGAAGTCCAGCCAGAAGCATTTTTGCATCCACATAATCACACAAGGAAACTATGTACAGCATTGAGCTCCAAGAGATTTTTCTCCCGTTCATTCAGGTAGCACCTACGAAGCAACTACCATGCACCAATCACTATTCTAAAAATTCAGCTTTGTGTGAGATTCAGCTATGACCCAAACAGACACAGTCTTTGGCTTCTTGGAAATTACAGAAAGAAAAAAGTGAAATCATAGTCAGGAGATGATACATGTCAGGAACCAGTAAGAGTGTGAGCTAGTCAGAAAACAGAGAACAAAGTGCAAGATATCAGGAACAGAGGCTTCCCTTGGGTGCACAATTTAAGGAGGTGCCAAAAAAACTCAGTAAAATTTTAAGTAAAGACAGAATCAGTATGTCTTGCTAAGTCATATTGGAGCAGAGGCAAAAGGAAAATGAAGTAATATTGATCATGTTTCCACTTACAATTTTGATACTTTGTTTATCATGAACTTTGTGTATTAATCTTGATTTTAAAAAACATTACTTATTTTGACTACTAAATTTTCTGGTGCTTCTTAAATTTTGTGCCCTGGTACTGAAAAAGATGATAGGTTTGAGTGACAGGAACTAAAATGAGAGTGTACAGGTCAAGCTCATCCTCCTGGCAGTGGGTTGAATATTTTTGGATATTTTGAAGGCACTATCAGACTAATTGGATTTTTCCTGTGGTCTTTCTCAGTTAACAGCCATGTTATTCCCTTCAGACTAAGAAGAAGGTCCTAGACCTCATGTTGGACATGAAAGCTTTTCACAGGCTATGCCCTTCTTTCGGAAAGAAACATAGCTGAAGGATAGTGAATCCAATTCATATTCACCCACCCGCTGACTGTAGCCCCTTCAGTAAATGGTACTCAGTCCCATTTTCCATATTCTGCTTTCTCTCCCTTTCCCCACTCCAAGTTGGAAGAAAGAATGTATTTTCATGCTAACAAAGGGAAAGGAATGTATTCTCATGCTCTCAAGGACTTGGCAATGACAAATATGGTCTGTATGTCTGTAGAATCTGACATTTTCAGAAGTGTTTACAATAATTGATTGATTAGGATTCTTAAAACTCCTTTTTTTAAATGGCGACAATAAAAGTAATATTGCTCATATTCAATGTAAGTTTTGAATAATTAAGTATAGCAGGACTTGGGAATAAAGTCAATAAAACCCAATTAATACAAACACTTTACAATTTCCCATTTCACTAATAGTCTGTGTATTTAATGCACGGGTTGGAGAACTTAACAGAAATGAGGTTATGTGAATTTCCCAGCTAAAAAAAGGAAATCTGTAGCAAACATAAAGTTAGACATATTTCCATCCACCAGAATAGTTTTGTTTTTTCAGTTTAGGTTAAAACACTGTGGTAGATGGTGTGTTTTAATCTTGTGAACATTGAGGAAGTCTTGCAGTTCCAGTTGTCAGAAACACATGATATTTCTTATTGCCTTGAATTATTTTGGGACTTTGAGAGTTAACTAAGTGGCTTGGGGTTTTTTCCAAAATATTGAATAAATCCATCATCTTTACTCAAAACAACCAAAAATCAAAAGGTATTTTCTTTTGATGTTTCCTGCCAGGAATGACCTAGATAGAACTGAGTATATGTGTATTTTTTAAGTAGACATTCTGGAATTTGTTCACATTTTAGTAATTTCCTGGAAATTCCTGGAAAATTCCTTGCACAGGATATGTGTGAGGGATTGAAGATTTATATGACTCACTGTAAATACATCCACTGAAAAAGGACTCGTACTGACTGCAGGGGACATGTTGTTATTATTCCAGGGATTGTGTAAACCATTCAGAAGAAAGCCAGCACTCATCTGGCTGACACAGTTTTCCTTGCTGTCATGAGATCCGTCAGCTCAACAATATCACATTTCTTTTCTTAGAAATTTATTGAAGAAAGATTTAGGCTTAGAAACTGTGTTATGTTTTAAAGTGTTGTGGATGTAAAAGAGGCATATTTGGTCTTGCTGAACTGTGCGAGATAATCAAGAAGCAAAGGGAAGGGGTGCCTAGATGGCTCAGTCGGTTAAGCATCTGACTTCAGCTCAGATCATGATCTCATGGTTCGTCGGTTCGAGCCCCACATCAGGCTTTGTGCTGACAGCTAGTTCAGAACCTGGAGCCTGTTTCAGAATCTATGTCTCCCTCTCTCTCTGACCCTCCCCTGATCATACTGTCTCTCTCTCTCTCTTTCAGAAATAAATAAACATTAAAAAAATAATAATTTAAAAAAAGAAGCAAAGGGAAGAAGCTAAAAAGACAACCAACAGGAAACAAGAACAACAACAACAGAGTGCTAAGAATAATTTTAGACTAAGACCATAATGTCTATTATAAGAAAATGATAAAGCAGCCGTTAAGGAAGTTTTTTTGGTATTGTTTTGAATCATATGAAAAAAACTGATATCCAATCTCCTTACTCTGACCTACAAAAACATCACTTTCATATGGTTCAATCTAATACTTCAATAATAAACTATGTTGAAAGAACAAGAACCTCACTAGTCACAGCACAACAGAATTCAGTATAAGATGAGTCAAGGTCACAGATACCATTCTTATCTGTAGCCCACCATCTTATTATTGTGTGATATTAATCACAGTGGGGACAAGCAATGGAGTATAAATAGAGCAGCACAAATCTATCATCATGTCTGGAAAAATTATCAAACCCCAGGTCTTATTGAGGTTGGGTCAGCAGTGTCATTTTGAGTATGAAAGAACCTGTTATTCCCAAGTCAGTAATTCTCTCCTTGGTCTTATAGGACTCTCCCTAGTGTGGGTACAGGTTAGCCACCATGGAAAGTTACGTATTCATATCCAGAGTGATGGTCTGACATCATTGCTTGATTGTATTTACCTACAAGACTGAAGGAATTTAGTTCATTAGCCAAAAGGCATCTTAAATATCTGAATCACTGGAATTCCTTTATGTGAACAAAAATAGAGGTTAAAAGAATCCAAAAATGCATGATACTGAAATAAATCCTTAAAAATGTGGCCCATCACTGGTGTTCTATAAAGGATGATGTAAAAGCTTACAAGAACCCATCAATGCTGCTTTGGTTTGCTTTGAAGTATTTCCTGATGGGGTGAAAATATATCCCAGCTGTAGAGCATATCAGCAAGCCTGACTTGCAGAAAGCTAATTTTAAAGCTAGTAATGTCTTCCTTTATCTAATAGACCAACATGAGTTGATTTTTTAACTTGAACAGATATAAGAATATACAAAATAAAAGTTTATTATAAATATCAAGAAGCAGGTGTTATTTCATAATTAATTACAAAAAAGATTTCTTACTGAAATTTTGCATGTAGTCAACTTCAACCTCATGTTGGCATGACCAAGGAAGCAAAGCCAACCCAGCCCTTACCTCCTTCTCCTCGGTTGGTCTAATCTGGGGGATGATGATAACACCCATTCATTTAGTGGTTCTGGAGGAGGTTTCCTTCTTTTCTAAAATAGATTAGTTTCATTGTGGGATTAGGATCATTTATCGATGAGGAGAGCTATAAGATTTGAAGGCAGAGACAAATCCTAAAGCTTTCCCATACAATTCCAGAGGGAAAAACAGCAAATAAGAAAATATTACAAATTCCCTGGTGTCTCATTCATTGACATGGTCCAGTGGCCCGTTTGAAGAATGCTTTTTAGGGAAAAACTTTTCTAGAGAATTTTTCTTGGTACTTTGGGATTTATCTTAGATTACCTCTCTGCCAGTTCCCATTTCTCCAGAGTGAGTTTTAGTCAAAAGAAGTGACTCCTCCTCTCCCCTCTTGTAACCATCAGTTTGTTCTCTATAGTTAAAGAATCTGTTTCTTAGTTTGTCTCTTTTTTTTCTCATTTGTTTTGGTTTTTAAATTCCACATATGAGTGAAATAATATGGTATTTGTCTTTCTCTGACTTAATTTGCTTAGCAACATACTCTTTAGCTCCATCCATGTCTTTGCAAATGGCAAGATTTAATTCTTTTTATGGCTGAATAATATTATATTGTGTGTGTTCATGTATGTACATATATATATATGTATATATATACACACACAGATATATGTATATATGTGTATATGTGTATGTATATATAACACTTTATCCATTCATCAATTGATGGACACTTGGGCTGCTTCTGTAATTTAGCTATTATAAATAATGCTACTCTAGTCTTAGGGATACATTTATCCTTTTGAGTCAGGGCTTTTGTATTTTGGGTGTAAAAACATAGTAGTGCCATTGCTGAATTGTAGGGTAGTTCTGTTTTTAACATTTTGAGGAAACTCCATACTGTTTTCCTGAGTAGCTGCACCAGTTTGCATTCCCACCAACAGTGCAAGAGGGTTTCTTTTGCTCAATATCCTTGTTGTTTTCTGTGTTTTTGATTTTAGTCATTCTAACAGGTGTGAGGTGATATCTCATTATAGTTTTGATTTACATTTCCCTGATAAGTGATGTTGAGCATCTTTTCATGTGTCTGTGGGACATCTGGATGTTTTCTTTGGAGTAGTGTGTATCATTTCTTCTGTCCAATTTTTAATTGGAGTATTTATTTTTGGGGTGTTGACTTGTGTAAGTTCTTCATATACTTTCAATAGGGAGCCTTTATAAGATATGTCATTTGCAAATATCTACTCTTATTCAGTAGTTGCCTTTTAGTTTTGTTTGATTGTTTCCTTGGCTGTGCAGAGGCTTTTTATTTTGGTGTACTCCCAAAAGTTTATTTTTGCTTTTGTTTCCCTTGCCTCAAGAGACATATCTAGAAAAATGTCTAGGGTCAGCCTCTGACAGCCAAGGTCAGAGACATTGTTGCCTGTGTTCTTTTCTAGAATTTTTATGGCTTTGGGTCTCACATTTAGGTCTTTAATCCATTTTGAATTTATTTTTGTGTACAGTGTAAGAAAGTGGTTCAGTTTTATTCTTTTGTATGTAGCTGACCAGTTTTCCCAACACCATTTGTTGAAGAGACTGTCTTTTTCTCATTGGACATTCTTTTCTACTTGGTGAAATATTAATTGGTCATATAATTGTGGGTTTATTTCTGGGTTTTTACTCTGTTCTGTTGACCTATGTATCTATTTTTGTGCCAGTACGTACTGTTTTGATTGCTACAGCTTTGTAATATAACTTGAAATTACTTCAATTACTTTCATCAAGTAACTTCAGAGACAGGTCTTTCACCTCTTTGGTTAGGTTTATTCCTAGGTATCTTGTTGTTTTTGGGTGTAACTGTAAATGGGATTGTTTTCTTAATTTCTTTCTGTTACTGCATTATTAGTGTGTAGAAATGCAACAGATTTCCACACATTGATTTTGTATCCTACAACTTCACTGAATTCATTTATCAATTCTAGTAGATTTTTGGTGGAATATTTTGTGTTTTCTGTATATCGTATCATGTCATCTGCAAATAATGAATGTTTTACTTCTTTCTTGCCAATTTGGATGACTTTTATTTATTTTTGTTGGCTGATTGGCCAGTGCTTCCAGTACTGTGTTGAATGAAAATGGTGAGAGTGGACATCTTTGTCTTATTCCTGGTTTTAGGGAGAAAGCTCCCAGTTTTCCTCCATTAAGTATGCTGTTTGCTGTGGGCTTTTCATATGTGGCCTTTACTATGTTGAGGTACGTTCCCTCTAAACCTACTGTGTGGAGGAATTGTATCATGAATGGATGTTGTACTTTGTCAAGTGCTTTTTTCTGTATCTGCTGAAATGATCATATGATTTGTATTCATTCTCTTATTGATGTGACAAATTATGTTGATCAATTTGAAAATATTGAACCACCTTCGCATATCAGGAATAAGTCCCATTTGATCATGGTAAATGATTATTTTAAAATTTATTTTAATGTTTATACATTTTTGAAAGAGAGAGAGGAGGTAGGGGAGAGGCAGAGAGAAAAGGAGACCCAGAATCTGAAGCAGGCTCCAGGCTCTGAGCTGTCAGCACAAAACCAAAGACAGGGCTCGAACCCATGAACCATGAGATTTTGACCTGAGCTGAAGTCCATCACTTAACCAACTGAACTACCCAGGCAGCCCCTGGTGAATGACTTTTTTTTTTTTTTTAATGTAATGTTGGATTTCGTTTGCTAGTATTTTGTTGAGAATTTTTGCATCTCTGATCATGAGAGATATTTACCTGAAGTTCTCTGTTGTTGTTGTTGTTATGTCCTTACCTGGTTTTGGAATCAGAGTGATAATGACCTCCTGGAATGAATTTTGAAATTTTTCTTCTTCTTCTATTTTTTGCAATAGTTTGAGAAGAATAGGTACTAATTCATCTTTAGATGTTTGGTAGAATTCACCTATGATGCCATCTGGTTCTGGACTCTGGTTTCTTGGGAGCTTTTGATTACTGATGCAATCTCCTTGCTGGTAATCAGTCTATTAAAACTTTCTATTTCTTCCTGCTTTAATTTTGGTAGGCTGTATATTTCTAGGAATTTATCCATTTCTTCCTCGTTGTTTAATTTTGTTGGCATATGGTTATTCATAATATACTCTTCAATTTGTATTTCTGAGGTGTTGGTTATTTCTCTTTCATTTTGTTTATTTGAGTCCTTTCCTTCTCTCTTTGATTAGTCTAAAAGCTTATGAATTCAGTTGATCTTTTCAAAGAACCAGTTCCTGGTTTCATTGATCTGTTCTATCATTTTTTTAGTTTTTATATCTTTTATTTCTGCTCTCATCTTTATTATTTCCTTCCTTCTTCTGGTTTTGGGCTTTGTTTGTTCTTCTTTATCTAGCTCCTTTAGGGCTATGATTAAGTTGTTCATTTGAGATTTTTCTTGTTTCTTGAGGTATACCTGTATTGCCATAAACTTCCCTCTTAGAACAGCTTTTGCTTTTGCAAAGACTTGAACCATTGTGTTTTTATTTTCATTTGTCTCCATATTATTTTAATTTTCTTGTTGAATTCTTGGCCAGTTCATTCATTGTTTAGGAGCATGTTATTTAACCTCCATGTATTTGTATTCTTTCCAGATTTTTTCTTGTTGACTTCTAGTTTCATACTGTTGTTTTCAGGAAAGAGGTATGTATGATTTCAATCTATTTTAATTTGTTGAGGCTTCTTTTGTGGCCTAATATGTGATCTTCTGAAGAATGTTCCCTATGCACTTGAAAAGAATGTGTGTTCTGCTGATTTAGGATGGAATAGTTTGAATATACCTGTTAGATCCATCTAGTCCAATGTGTCATTCAAAGCCATTGCTTCTTTGTTGATTTCCTGTTTGGATGATCTGTCCATCAGTGTAAGTGGGCTGTTAAAGTCACCTACAATTATTGTATTACTATTGATGATTTCCTTTACAGTCCCTGTTTTAAAGTCTATTTTGTCTGACTGCTACTCCAGCTTTCTTTTCGCTTCCATTTGCATGATGAATATTTCTTTATCTCCTCACTTTCAATCTGCAAATGTCTTTAGGTTTGAAATTAGTCTCTGGTAGGCAGCAGATAGATAGGTCTTGCTTCCTTATCCACTCTGTCACCCTATGTCTTTTAGTTGGACCTCTTAGTTTATTTACATTCAAAGTAATAATTGTTAGAATATATGTTTATTGCTATTTTGTTATTTGTTTTATGGTTGTTTTTGTAGTTCTTTTCTGATCCTTTCTTGTCTTTCTCCCTCATTTGCTGGGTTTTGTTACTCCATAACTTAGATTCTTTTCTCTTTACTCTTTGCATATATATTACTGGGTTTTGATTTGTAGTTACTTTTAAGTTTGTAAATAACATCTCCTGCATATAGCAGTCTATATTAAGTTTATTGTTGCCTAAGTTGAGACCCATTCTTTACTCCTCCTCCTTTCATATTTGAGGCCTATGGTGTCATATTTTGTATACTTTCATTTTGTGAATCCCTTGACTGGTTTTTTTTTTTTTTTGCTTTTTACAGAAATATTTATTTTTACTGCTTTTGTGGTTCCTAGGTTTCATCCTCTTGCTTATGGTCTTTCCTTTCCACTCAGAGTCCCCTTTAATATTTCTTGTAGGCCTGGTTTAGTGGTCATATTAGCTCCTTAATATTTTGTTAGTCTGAGACACTGTTTACCTCTTCTACTCTGAATGATAACTTTGCTGGATAACATATTCTTGGCTGTAGATTTTTCCCCCTTTAACACCTTGGATATATAAAGCCGCTGGCTTACAAAGTTTCTACTGAAAAATATGCTAGTAGCCTTATGGGGCTTCCCTTGTATGTAACTGCCTTCTTTTGCAGCATTTAGAATTTTTTTTCTCTATCACTACTTTTTGTCATTGTGATTACTACGTGTCTTGGTGTGAATCTCATTTGATTGATTTTGTTGGGGGAATCTCTGTGCCTCCTAGATTTGGATATCTGTTTCCTTCCCCAGATTTGGGAAACTTTCAGCTATTATTTTTTCAAATAAATGTTCTGCTCCCCCCCCCTTTTTTCTCTCCTCTATCTCTGGGATCTCTATAATACAAATGTTATTATGTTCGATAGAGTCACTGAGTTCCCTAAGTCTATTCTTTCTTTACATAATTCTTTTTTCTCTCATTCATTCAGCTTGATTACTTCCCACTACTCTGTCTTCTAGTTCATTAGTTTGTTTTTCTTCTTCTTCCAGCCTGGTATTTATTACATCAAATGGATTATTAATTTCATTTATTGTGTTCTTCACATATGATTAGTTCTTTTTTATCACTGTGTTAAGTGTCTCACTGATGTCCTCTACTCTTTCCTCAAATCCAGTGAGTATCTTTATGATCATTATTTTGAATTCACTCTCAAGCATGTTACTTACATCCATTTTGCTTAGGTCTCTTGCTGGGTTTTGTCTTCTTCTTTCATTTATGACATATTTTTCTGTCTCTTCATTTTTCCTAACCCTCTGTGTGTTTCTGTATGTTAGGAAAGTCATCTTTCTCTTGGTAGTTAGGAAAGTCTCTTGCTCTTGAGACTTAGGTGAGACATGAACCTTTAACTAGGTGGTGCTGGTCCTCTGCCACAGGGAATGTGCAGCCACTGTGGAGTCCAGTTGGGGCTGCTCCACAAAACACACATGAATGGGAGGTGCAATTTAACAAGATGTGCACATTCTCAGTGGAAGGTTGGAAAACAGTGTTGGCAAGGTCTGTGCAGGTCTTCTGGAGGAGGAGATCTCCAATTACGGGACTGAAGCAGGTCTCACTGGAAGGGAGCATGGTGTAAGCAAGTTAGGCAGTGATTACAGGTGCCATGCTGGCTCCCACAAGTGGCTCTCTATTTATGATGAGGCGTAGGGGAAGGCAATGCCACCAGCCAGCTCCTCTGTTCATGGAGAAATCCCTTAGTGAACTTGGAGATGAGTAACTAACTCTCCCTCCTAAAAGCTCTGGGTGCCTCTCAAACTGCTGCTTCCAAGCTGTATCTCCATGGGCATTTTGCCATGTTGCCTCTTTAAGGACAGACACTCAGTTTCCTATCACCCTCTGGTCTCCCTCACAGCTGAGCCTGCTGAATTTTAAAGTTCCAGGCTTTAAGTCCTACTGCTTGTAAGCACTCACAAAATTTGGCCCCTCTGATTTTAAAGCCAAATGCTATGACGACTTCTCTTCCCCTGTAGGATCCCTGGTACGCTAGTCTGTTTCTCACCCTTCTCCATGCCTCTGGCTCCTCCCTTCAGTAGCAGACCCTTAGGGTTTGGGTTCCCACCAAGTCCTCACATCCTCTCCCTCCCTACCCTCTTTGATGTGGCCTCTTCTCTGCATTTATTTGTGGAGTTTGTTTGGGTCCTTTTCTGGGTTGTTTGGTTCAAGTTTTATCTAGTTTAATCTGTGGGATGAGGTGAGTTTAAGGTCCTCCTACTCTGCCATCCTCCCCAGAAGTCCCCTTGCTTGCTATTTTTATTGAAATTCTTTGGTTTACCTTATTTAAAGGAAATCAATCTTATTTCAAATTGTATATTAAAGAACCTATGAAAATATAAATTAAAGGAGATGATTCACTTAACGTAGGGAGAGGGGGAAGAGAAATAAAAGAAATCTAGTAGTTATTTCTCAAAAATTTCTCCCTGTAAATTTTCACAATTGCTAAATGTGGTTTGCAAGTTTACTTCTGAGCATCCTGGTGACCATAGTAAGAAAGGAAATAAAATCCGTGAAACATCTAGAGTGTCCATAAATAAAAGTATAATTGCTCAGTGGGAAAAAATAGAGAAAGAAAGGTTTTTATTTAGTTAGTTAATGATGCAGTATTCGCTAAAGCAGTTCATCAAAAAAGGTATTTATATTATGCAACAAACATTTAATCACTAAACAAAAATAGAGCACTGGTTCTCAACTAGAGGCAATTTTATCCCCAGTTTTGGGACTTTTGGTAATGTCTGGAGACATTTTTGGTTGTCATGATTGGGGGAGTAGAAGCATGTGCATGGGTGGGTAGAGGCCAGGGATGCTGCTAAACATTTTATAATGGATAAGACAGCCCCCTACAAAAACAGAATCATCCTTCCCAAAATATCACTGGTGTTTGAGAAACCCTGCAACAGACCCTTGCTTCTGAGAGTGTGGTCCATTGACCTGGGTACTTTACCTGAGTACTTACTGAAAATTCAGATTCTTAGACCTATCCTAGACCTACTAAATCAGAATTTATAGTTAAACAAGATCCTTCAAGTTATTCTATGCACATTACAGTTTAAGAAGCATTGCTACTGTAGGAATGAGAAATTCCAGTGAATCCCAGAAGTAGAGAAAGTAATTTTCTTCCTTACAGTGAATTTCCGATTTAGTTAACTGGCTCTTCATTTAATAATCACCTCTTAATTGAAGAGATGACTATTCTCAAGGACACTCAAGGTTACAAGGCTCAGTCATCTGGACTATTCATTAAATTTGTGGTTCCAGTTGTCCTTTGATTCTTCTCACAGGATATAGGGTTAAGAAAGAATGAATAGGCTTGCAAGCCAGGAAATTCTGCTCCATGGTACATGTTTGAATTTGTAGTGTGTTTGGTTTTCTGACTTTTTATGAATGTGGAATTTAGTTCCTCACTGAAGGTAGTTTTAATAGTTTCAAAATATCTTGGGTATCAAATATGTCTTCAATGATGATTAGTCAAGTTGTAAAAATGAATTAGAAACACATGGATTATGTTTCCCTTAAAATACTCAGAGAATTAAAATTAAGCAAAAGTGTGCTAGAGGCAATGTATGCTTTCTTAAACCCAAAACACTGAAAAGTGGATTGAGACGGTGTCTAAATATGCACTCACCTATCACTGATATTTACAGATTAATCCAATTGGCCTTCATTCTTTTTAAGTATGTAATTAT
The DNA here is from genome assembly GCF_003009895.1 of Hyaena hyaena. NCBI lineage: Eukaryota > Metazoa > Chordata > Mammalia > Carnivora > Hyaenidae > Hyaena > Hyaena hyaena. The sequence goes on along the minus strand of NW_024080737.1, from coordinate 2,036,506 downwards.
GCATTGGACCATCTCTGCTGAATCTACCTGATTTTTTTCTAACTTCTTTTAAAAAGAACCCTGAAAATACTGGAATAAAAGCTATCTTTTCCAGTAAATAGGACATTACTATATCCCCTATCGTGTCTTTCCACTGATTTTTTATTTTTCAATCACACCAGTTACACCGGGTGATTTTTGTTTATTTATTTGATTTTTTTTTTTAACAAAACATTTGAACTCTTAGAAACAATTGAATCTACAATAGAAAAAATCAAGAAAATCTTTATATTCAACACTGAAATTGTATAATCTCTCCATAATTCCAATGTCAAGTATACGTTGAACACGTAAGATGTTTATTAATGTTTTCAGAAATTTTATCATATTTAACTTTGCATTTCCTGAACTATTGTATACTTTCAATTTATGTGCAACAGCAAGAAGAATTATTCTGTCTTCATAAAGTAATTCAGTAACTTATAAATTAAAGGGTTTATTTGAAAACTTAAAGCACTAAAATACAAAGAAATTTCCAAAGCAAAGGATAAAATAATAGCATGTTGCTATCCTTGGTTTGTTGAAGTGCTATTTGTAACAAATAGCACCTTTAATGCAAATTATAGTGCCCTAATGTGTAAGAGAACCCATCTAAGTTTAACTTAGAAACTGGGTTTTCAAAGTCTTGAGGCTTAAGAAATTTCCAAATGCTTTTAGTCAAGCACTATTATTGTTAACTTTTGAACTCATGCACATTTTAAGAAAATGTAATCCATGTGTTCCAAATTCATTTTCACTTTATCCATCAAGATATGATTTAGTAAACTCTTTTCATCCTTATGAGGTGTTTTACTGATAAAAATGTCATCAAGAAAGGACCTTTGCTGGTATAAGAAGAAACTGTACCCAAATTGCTGTAATGATGACCCCAGTGACTTTTGGGAAAAAAAATTCTTTTCTAGTTTTGGTCACACTTTTTACTGTCTAAACAAACAAACAAACAAACAAACCCACGTTTCTTAACATGGAATTATGGAATCAACTAGTTGGGGGCAGAGTCTGTTCAGGGAGAATGTAGGCAGGCTACTTTGTTCATTCATTTTAGGGAAGGTTGGGCTTGGAACTACCCCTATAATAAAGCAATGATGAGAGGTAGGTACAATAAATCGGTTAAAAGGTCTGAGAAGTATTCCTCTTCTCTTTTTCAATCCAAAGTCTATACCACAACCTTCTTGGGCAGGAGCCTCAAATAATTGCTATTAGGAATGCATTTCTTTGCATTCTCACCATTTACTCCCTTCCTATAGACAGAATTGGCTCACATTCTCCAGACAGATGAGGGTTTGGAGACACAAGGACTTAAAAGGGAGAGTGTGGGGGTGAGGTGTCCTGAGTGAATGGGTCAGTATCATGAGACCAGTTGGAGCCTGCTTTTGCATCTGCTCACTCAGTGCAGGGCCCAGTGCTTGACAATACAGCCCAAGAGGAAAGGCAGGGTGACATCTTCAGTGGGCAACTGATCAGGACAGAGAAATCCATGCAGCAGTGAGTCCCACCAGTGGCAGCCTTTGCAGCCATTGTAGGCCTTCTCAGGTCACAAATCACAGCCTTTATCAGACAAATAAACTTCCTAAAATACTTGTTTGTGTCCTGGAGTCTTTCACTACCCTTGGATGAAATTCCCAACTGAGCAAGCAGAAGCCCAGACATGGTCTTCTCAGCCCCTGGGGGCATCAGTCAGGCCCAAGGTGAGACATGAGTAGCACTTGGAACCTGAAGAGATTCTCTGGGTCCTACAGTAGGACTCAGGGTTCCTTATTTTTTAAGGTTTCCAATAACTTGGCTTTTAGGGCTCTGGATTTTAGACAACTCAGTTATCAAATATCCTAAACACTTACATACCTTGTGAGATACATGCTGAGCGTAAAATGAGAAGTGGTCAGAGGCACCTGGATGGCTCAGTTGGTTAAGCGTCCAAATTCAGCTCAGGTCATAATCTCATGGTTCCTGAGTTCGAGCCCCACAATGGGCTCTGTGCTGACAGCTCAGAGCTTGGAACCTGCTTCAGATTCTGTGTTACCTCTCTCTCTGCCCCTCCCCCACTCATGATCTGTCTCAAAAATAAATAAACATTAAAAAAATTTTTTTAAATGAGAAACAGTCAACACCGTGGGCCTGAGTCTATATCCCTTTGACATCCCTGCAGGCTTTGGACCTTCTCTATCCCCAGTGTCTCGCATAGTGCAGAGTAAGAGTTCAACACACACAGTTGAATGAATGAATGAACAAATACACCAACAAATGGAGAGCAAGATGTAGGCCTGACCTAGGAGACAGTGTGTGTACCATTAATGTGCAGCTGAATCCCAGTCTCTTTGCCAAATGGACTGACTTTAACATTGCACATGACTTTTCATTTATGGTTAGGTTGATACCCTTTGTTTAATTAGGAAAAGAAAAATTAATTGTCTTGTGCAACACAAAAGGTTGTAAACACACAGAGACTTTCACAAATAAAGAATTATATCTCAAACTCAGCATTTAAAAAGAGACAAAGTGGTTAGTCATTTGCTGGAGATATGTGTGTGGTATTTTTCAAAACACTTGCTATATTGAAGAAAATACTGAATTAGTGGAAACTGATGACTGTTAATTCTTTTAAAAAATGAGCTTCATTATAGTTATTTATAAAATCAGAGGAGTGGAGCACCTGGATGCCTCAGTCAGGAAGTATCCAACTCTTGATTTCAGCTCAGGTCATGATCTCATAATTGTGAGATGGAGCCCATGTTGGGCTCTATGCTGGGTGTGGCACCTGCTTAAGATTCTTTCTCTCCTTCTCCCTCTGCACCTCCCTCACTTGTTTGCATGGACTCTCTCTCTCCCCTCCCCCAAAAACAAATAAAATAAAATAAAATAAAATAAAATAATCAGAGGGGACATTCAAAAGTAAGGCCATTGGGTGGAGAGGTTGGGAGCATGGGCTTTGGCCTCTAGAATAGAAACCAGAAGTCTCTCTTCTATAGTAATGGCCAGTGCATTGCATATCTGAGAATTAAATGAGATGAGCATCCAAAAATTATTACTCATAAAAGCTTTTCGTATTTTTACCTGAAATTCAGTCAGTATTAACATTGCAGGCTCTAGCTATCATGGATATGAATTACAGATTTTTTTACTGTAGGAAAATATGAGATGGGGACCAAGTGCACGGTGTAACTCTCTGCACCCCCCACTTCCCATAGCCAGGAAGGCATGGGCTGAGCAGGAAGTGAGACAAAGACTTTTATTCTTCAGAACAGTTCCACGGGCTGTGTCACCTGTGGAGAGGATGGTCTTATTTTCCAAACTAAAATTGGGACATGTGAGCTGGAGGAAACAAAACTAAACCAAACTAACTGCCATTTATGCCAATGGTTTTCAGACACAGTTCTTAGTCTCTGAGTATTTTGCACCACTGAGACTGGTATTTTCTGAAATTCTTTCATCTACAAAACAAACTTAGCTCATCATTTGTCCCTCAGAAGGCTGGCTCCCTGCGATACTAACTTTGTAACAGCTGATAGATTAATAGAATTTCTCAAATAATAGCATAACCCAATTCTAATCCATTTCCTCATAGAAAAAAACTCCTCATGAAGTCAATTTTTTAAATAAATATAAAAATGTAGTGTCCACTATAAAAATTAAAAAAATTTTTTTAAATTTTTATCCCCTTATCCCTTACCTAAAGGGATAAAGAAAATTATCCTTAATCTTACCATTTTGCTATTGTTAGAAATTTTATGTATTTCTCCCCAGGACTATTTTGGAAAGTATTTTGACCTTTCAAGAAAGGGCTATCAGTTTTTAAAAGTGAAGATGCTTCAATTTTTAATTGTAATGGTGAAAATTTGGATTTGAAAAACATGGGCTGGTTTACAAGTATAATTTAAAGATCTAGGCCAGCAATGTGCAATGATAGCTACAGTGTGCTACAAAATTTTAGCAGGATGATCTTCTAAATGGAATATTTTTGTTTAAGTATTGGAAATAATAGACCTGCTAGTCAATTAACTTATCTTTAATATAATATATAAAGAGTTGCCAGGTTTCCCTCTATAAGTAACATCTTACACTATATCAGCTATAAGATACTGAATCTAGATCAGTACTTTTCTTTAAAAAGATATTTTTTTACTATACCTTGGTAAAAAATATTTTCTTCTTGCCCACGGCATTCCCTTTAGCCCTAAAACCAAATGTAATAATTCCAAAAATTGTAACACTCTTCAAACAAATTTGAAATATAGAAAAATGCTTACTTCGTCTTGCAATATTAAGCATTATTACCAGCCTGCATTATAGACCAGAGTTTGGCAAACCTTCTCTGTAAAAGGCCAGTTACTAAATTTTCCTTGGTCAGAGATAAATCATTTGATCTTAACTGCAACTATTCAACTCTGCCATTATAGTGTAAAAGCATCCACAGGTGATACATAAATGGATTGGCATCACTGTGTTCCAATAAAACTTTATTTACACAAACAAGCAGAGTCAGACTTGGCCGACAGCCATAGTTTATCAAGCCTTGTTCTAGGCAGTCAGTTTTTACTGGCTGCTGCATTCACCTGGAGCTTTATGCTAGATGATGTTTAAGGGTTTCTGATCCACCCCCCGCTCGCATCCCCCCCATACACACCTTAGAGTAAACATAGCTGATTGAGAACACGCTCATCTTCACTATCACTAAAATCCCACTTAAATAATAACAAAGGGATTAAAAAAATATAAGCTTAGGTAAATGGAGGCTGAAACAGCAGACAAAGGATGACAACAAAATGTCTGGCAGAGTAAAGGAGATGCAAAGTTGGCACTAAGCAGTGACTGGGTTGTGGCCCAAGAGACTGCACTGCCACACAAGAGGGATTTTGTACAGTTCTGCTGGTATCTCCCAGTGATCTAGTGTTGGAGGTCCAGCAAACTGTTTTTCAGGACAGTTGGTTCTAACGTGATGCAGTCATTGTCAGAGGTGCCACATCAGCACATTTGTAAAACCCAAACTAATTGATGGGGGGTAAGCATGGAAGTCTTGACTCCAAACTGTGAACATGTTGGTATTCAGCGGGCTTTTGGAATGAAAAGAATAGTGCCAAAGAGAACTAGCAGTTTGACTCCTACTGTTTTTACTGCCCTTAGGCTATTTTGAAACGCTGTCTCTCCAGCCTTCTTTCTAAGGCCCAGGGGAACTATTTGCTCATATTTGCAAAGTCACTCCCAGTACTGACAAGATTCCATCATGTTGAGGAAGTGTAGGACAGAAAATTGGAAAATAGGTAGTGCAGAAAGAAGGCTTCTGATTTGGGGTGCTGATTTGCATGTCTGGTTCTCTGCCTGCAGAAGGAAGCACAGAGAGAAGCAGGCTGGTAGCTATGGTGCTGGTGGGCTGTTTGGGTGTCTCACTCAATGGCCCTTCGTGAATCCAGCAGACAAAGGCAGTGTATAAGGAAGCTGTGTGCTGTGTTGTGACAGATGCAAACTTCAAGGGTGACTGAGGTCAAATATCACAGGCTTCACTAACTCTGAGCCGGTAACTCCCATCTCCTTTTCCCAGCAGAGTATTTGGAGAATTGATGAGGGGGGGAAAAAAAGATGCAAAATTAACTGAGGTGGGGTTTGTTTGTTTGTTTGATTGATTGATTGATTGATTGATTGATTTTGACACAGACACTTTTTGTATTTTGTTCTCCCTTTTGTCCCGAGGCAGACACTAGTTATATTTAGGTCCTGTTTTCTCTATAAAGAGGGAAAAAATATTGGACTTCTTGGGTTATTACTACCACCATCACATTACTATATTTGCTTTGATTTGAATTCCTTTCCTCATAATAAATCTTCCTGTCGTCTCCCTCTCTTTGAAGTTCTCATCTCTGTCTCAGTTCATTGTATTTGCATTTCCTTTTTCCATGTCCGTTCCTTTCATTCTTTGGGTTGGTCTACTCTCTTTGAGAATGTCAAAGAAAAAACATCTCTCAATACCCACATATACACAAACTTCTTGAATTTTCAACGGGTAGCTTTTCAGAGAGCATTGCACTGAGCATAGAGCATCATCATATTGATGAAGGTGGTTAGGGGAGTGGAATGGTTAATGATTTTCAGTTTTGACAGAAAGCAAAATTAAAATCAAATGAAATTCAACAGTACCACATAGATTAGGAAAGGCATGAAATACAAGGAACCATGTATCTTTCATGGTGGTGGAGCAGTATGTCCGTCATCACTTCCTGCCAAATTCTATGTGTTCAAGGTGGTATCTGGTTCTCCAGCCAACTGAATTTTACATTATAGCCAGGACCCTATGCAAGGACATCTGCAGACAACCTGTAATTGTTTACCCTTGGATTTATGTTAACTGATAGTTGTATTTGGGAAAAGGTCACATCAGCACATTTAGAGGGAGGTAAATGGCAGGCATTTGCCATGTTGGATTTGCAGGAAGACCTTTGGCCATTTCACTCTTTGTGAGGTAAATAGTGGTTCACGCCAGGAGGAGGCAATATGTAATTGGCAAGAGGCAACAAATTAACCCTATCACCTGTTGTTACACTCTTTATTACCATTCTGTTATCAAAGCACAATACAGTCACATCATTTCCTCTAAATTCACTGTGTATGATTTGAGTTGATTTTTGTGAATGTGATCCCTTGAAGCCGGAGGGCATTTTTAAAGTCATCCTTCTATATATGCTTGGGGATTAGAGTACCTCTGTTGCCAGAACTAATATTTGAAGTTCTATTACAAGAATGGCCAATGGATTTCAAAGACCATTCAGGCCAAGTTGGCTTGAAGTCATCTATTGTGGTCAAGGTTTAGACAAATTAAAAAAAAAAAATATATATATATATATATATATACACACACACACACACACACACATACACACATATGTGTATTAGACAAATTAAAAAATATATATATATATACACACACACACACATACACATATATAGGCTACCAGGGCTGGCATGGTCTTTGAGAACTGTGTGCACCAGCACCATTGCCCAGGCTCTTTCCCACCAAGGGCCTAGACCTGGACCACTTGTCCTCTCCCTACATCTCATTCACTTCTGCCTGTCCTTGAGGCCTTAGCACAAACACTGCTTCCTCAAAACAGCCCTCTCTGACCCCCTCCCCAGTCTAAATGAGTTATTCCAATATTGTTCTTTGGGGAAGTTTTCCTATTTTTTTTTCCTTCAGAGCATTTATCCCATTTCCTTTTTTTGTGTATTATTCTTTATTGTCTCCTCCACTAAACAAAATAAATAGCACATATCTAGGATCTATACTGTAGAAAGTCAGCAAATGCATGTTGAATAAATGATCTTTTGAAAATTCCTTTAAGTCTATGTCTATACTATACTTTTTTTTTTATTGCTTATAAAAACGAAATCTTTATAAGGAGCTCTATTCACCCAGTCTAACCTTTATATGTCTGGATACTTTGGATTTTACTTTTACATCTTTGAGTATCTTCTTCCCAGATAACCCCTACCTTTGTAAAAACAAAGAAGAAATAGGGAGTTACCTTTAAATTATTGAACAAAGGAATATACATATTATAAATAATAGATATAGACCACGACTTGGTTTTTGCTATTGGTTTTTCCTTATTTCAGTGTTACTAGTTACTGTTATTTGTATTTAGATGCAGCTTATACCTCTAGTTTTAAGTCATCTCCCACATGGACTTGCTCTTTCCAGATGAATAACTTATTATTTGTAAAAATAGCTAATTTTTATTCAATAAATATTCTTATGATGCATAATGAATATTTAATAAAAATAACTGAATCAATTTATTTATTTAACCATGGTGAAGAGCCTGTAGCCTAGCTATGATTGTCCTCATTTTATGGGTGAGAAAATAGACTCAAAGTCAAATAGCCCGTACAAGGTACTATAGCCAATAGGGGGCAGAGTTAAGACTCTACCCTGGATTCATGGCCATGCCACTGCCAGGCTATCCCACACTGCCTCTTTGCATGTGCCATTTTCATCCACACCTCCATGTCTTTGTCCATGCCTCTGCTCCATTTATCTAGGTTCCACATTCATCAAGTCTAGATCAAATCTTACTTCCTCTGTCCTCAGTGATCCCATGTACTACTCATCTTGCATTTTGCCTTGGATTGCTATTTTTTAAAATATTCCTAATATCTCTTTATAATGATAAGACTCTCAATGAGTCTCTTTATAGTTTTAGTACCTAGATCAATGCTGCATACTTGGTAAATTGCCAAAATATTTGTTAATAATGATGATGATGTTAGATATTTCCCTTGTAAAGGATAACAAATGAAATCAGCCTTCTTCAAGCTTAATAGCTATCTATGTTGTTACAGCAACTACATCAATAAAAAGTAATCTGTAACATGTTTTAGAATTTATGCTCTAAGAGTATAGTTCATATGAAAATGCCTTCCTCAGACACTTTCAGTCATATTTGTAGACTGTAGTATTGAGTTTCCCTTAAGACTAGAATTATGTTCTAAAAATAGCTTCCAAATTTATGGCATAGCCCCAGGCCTGATTGCACAAAGTTAGCTGCTTTCTATTTAGTGAGACCTCACTCAGCAGCAGTTAATGAAACAAAATTCTCCCTAATTTTTCCATGTCAGACACATGATTATGAAGTCAACTTAGAATAGATCCCCAGTGAACATCCTAGGAAAGCCAGGCTTGGCTAGAAGTTGCTAAAGGCCACTTTTTGCAAAAGCTTCAAAGAGTTTGAGACAGTTGATATATATTGTATGGAGGTACCATACATCTTGCACCAACTTATCTGACATCATCAAACCTCTTAGAAAATACATATCACTCTTTCAAGAATGCTTTCTTAAGGCTGTTCGGTGGTGGTAGGCCAGAAGGCCTTAGTTCAGAATTGCCAGATGGTGAGCAGTAAGATAGATGACTCACATATAGACAATCTTAGGCTTGTCCTTTTTTCCTAGGGGAGAAAACATGTAAACAGACTCATTTTAGTGGAGTTTAATAACACTTCCTAAAATTTTCTGTACCCTAAATCTGGTTGCTGTTATATATTTTGCAGAATCGTAAAGTAATTGGTCACACATGGAATGGTACCTGCAGGGGATCAAGGCTTGCCTGCCTTGTTTGCCTCTGCACAGCTTTTGATAAATCTCTTCTTGGTAGAGCCAAATGTTTATTTATAACACATGGGCTTCCACTGACTCAGTGTGACCACAAAGTGACTCTGTATCATTGCCAGAAATCAACTACATTAGCATCATAAAATAATAAATATAGAGAGAGATATATGTATGTATTTGATTTAAAATTCATATAAACTCCAAAATTACTTTCATGTCTGCAAATTGTGCTAGTTCCTATGAAAATATCCCAGATTTATTTCTGATTGTATTGATGTTGAGTACTTTGTATTCTTACTGTTTGGACATCCAAATTGTATTTGGTGACCATCAACAGTGCATGGTAGGAAACAGTTGAGCTCTTCCAAATGAATTTCCCCTTGAGGGTTTGTGATGTATAAATGCTCCAGTTCCTCCTCCCAGAGCTGAGTCAAAGTCATCATTATCATTGAAGGGTGCATTTTTTCTGGTAGTAACCAAAACTTCACTGGAGAAGTAATAAAAGTATCAATATAGTCACTTAAAGATAGGCTCAATTTTAAATTAGTTACAGAATTTAGGGGCCCCTGGGTGGCTTAGTCAGTTGGGCGTCCGACTTTCACTTAGGTCATGATCTCGCGGTTCGTGGGTTCGGGCCCCGCGTCGGGCTCTGTGCTGCCAGCTCAGAGCCTGGAGCCTGTTTCAGTCTGTGATTCCCTCTCTCTCTCTCACCCTCCCCTGCTCATGCTGTCTCTCTCTCTCTCTCCTAGAAATAAATAAAAAACAGTTTAAAAAAACCTTTAAATTAGTTACATAATTTACATTTTCATTATTCCTATTTTGGGAGAAGAACTGACTAAATTCCTGAAAATACTAGAAACAACATTGAAATTAATACAAAAATATGGGTAATATTACTATAAAACCTTTTTCTATAATGATAAGCAATCAGTCACCTGATTGGCCCAATTTGAGGACTATTTGTAAGAGTTGCTGCTCATCTGTCTGTGCAATCAGGCGGCCAGGAAAGCGACTGCAGATGTCACTATCCAGTCACATCTCCTTTACAATTAATATGATGGTTTTATTCCTGAGGAAAGTATTATTATTCCTTAATTACAAATTCAGAAACTGAAATATATAAGAGAAAACAAAATTTGCCCCAGATCACACATAACTGGCATATGGTTGGTAGACCTTAGATTGATCCCAGGCTGTCTAACTGCAGAATCTGCAGAATCTGTTAGCTACTGTGCTGTTAGGTCGAGCTGATCTTGTCCTGTGATAATAAAGCTAATGTGCTTGCAGCAGCATGTTCTCAAAACAATGCTCATACAGTTTCAGTTCTTAGAGAATACTCTATTTTTACTCAAATCTGCAAAGAACAAGGATATTTCTATTGGCTTTATTATTTATTTGCCTAATTACCATTGAACATACACACATATGCCATGAAATAACTATAAGAACTACAGTTCCCTTGCAGTGCAAAGTCATTATGCTCTATAAGGCTATTTACCATGGTCAGAGATATCCTGTGATCTTCTGCAGTCTTCTTCTGTTGGAACAAGAGACATATACAATTTCTCAAATATACTTATCCCCCCTTATCTTCACTCCTTAGTAAGCTAAATGAGGTTTTGTTGAGTCCTAAAGAAAGGACATGGCAGATGTCCATCAACTGAGGAATGGATAAAGACAATATGGTGTATTTATATACAATGGAATATTACTCAGCCATCAAAAAGAATGAAATCTTGTCATTTGCAATGACATTGATGGAGCTAGAATGTATTATGCTAAGCAAAATAAGTCAGTCAGAGAAAGACAAGTACCACATGATTTCACTCATGTGGAATTTAAGAAACAAAACAGATGAACATATGGAGAGAGGGGAAGAGAGAGGGAAACAAACCATGAGAGCCTTTTAAAGATAGAGAACTGAAGGTTGATCAAGGGAGGTGGATAGGGGATGGGCTATATGTGTGATGTGTAATTTTTTTAAGTTTATTTATTTATTTTGAGAGAGAGAGAGAGAGCGAGCATGCACGCACACAAGCAGGGGAAGGGCAGAGAAAGAGGGAGAAAAAGAATCCCAAGCAAGCTCCATGCTGTCAGCACAGAGCCCGACGTGGGGCTCAAATTCATGAATCATGAGATCCAGACCTGAGCCAAAATCAAGAGTTGGATGCTCAATTGACTGAGCCACCCAGGTACCCCTAGATGGGTGATGGCTATTAAGGAAGGTATTTGTTATGATGACCACTGAGTGTTGTACATAATTGATGAATTACTGAATTCTACTCCTGAAACCAATATTGCACGGTATGTTAACTGATTAGAATTTAAATACAGTTTTGAAAGAAAAGGAGGGTCATGGTCATGAGACATGCAGAGGGTTAAGAGAAGTAAAGAATACCATAAGCACAAAGAATGTGGGTTAGAAATCATGAGTGAGAAAAAACCTAAAATAGAATGTCAGCCTACTCCAGTGATCTCCATCCAACCCCAAATCACACAGTCCAAGGAGTGTGGCTCACTCCAAAAAGGCCTGTGCATTGGCCAACTCCAGAAAGGAACCATTTACACTATGACCTGTGAGAATGACACCCCCTGGACTCATACAGTAGAGAAAGCCTGTGTGGCTGTAAGCAGTGGCCCTGCAGATAAGACCTAAAGTCATAGCTAAAAGGATGAACTGTGCAGGGCAATCAGAACTCTTAGATAGATGCAGTTCTCAGCAGCAAGTGAATGCCAAGGGTATGTTTCCAGGATCATCCATTCAGCGGACAGGGGAGATCCACAAACAGGGCCAGTCTCCAGATGGGAGGGCGGCAGCAGCACCTAGGCAACATTCAAAGCCAGCTCCCATTTCATTGAAGAGAAGGGATAGGTTCCAGTGAAGACCCATGGCTTACTGTCCATGTTTTTCTTCATCCCTGTTCATCCCAACCTAGACTCTTTCCAACCCAGTAGCATTAGTGGTGATAGAGCTCCTGGTTAACCACCAGGTCTGTCTCCCTTGGTTCTAGAAGTGGCTCAGGCAAAGCCTGCCATGAGAGATTATTGATTTTGATATGGCCAGGGCTGGCATAGGCAAGTACAAGTTCTGTGATATTTGTACCTGGAGCACTGTAGCCATTTCAGGCTCCTGATAAGTGCAATTGGAAACAGCACATTAACTATTTCTTGCCTTTTTGCCACCCAAATTCTAAGAAAAACACTTTATCATTTAGCCCACCTGCTCTTTTGCTCCTGCTCTCAATCCAAGAAGCCAGCCCAGGATTCAACAATAATGAAATGTTTCCTTATAGAGTCTCTCATATAGAACAATATCAGATACTGTCTGGTTGCTCAGATTGGGCAATCCATGAATGTGGAAAGTCTTCTCCTGAGGGTACCAACCCAATGGTTCTCTGCTAAGAGATTTCATTTGAGCAAGATGATATCATATAATATAGATAGGTTTTAAATATCTGAACCATTTTTCAGATACCTCCCATCTTGACTTTCTGCTTCTCAGATTTCCCTTCGCAACACAGGACTCTCAGTGAAACAGAAAAATTTACTATAGAGGCCTTGCCAAAGTAGAAACATTTAATTTCAAAATTAAGCCATTATAGGAGATCTAAATATACAGGGGAAATTAAATTCTGAGCTTTGCCATGCTTTCAAGTGTATTTCAATCTCAAGATTTTAAGGAAAAGAATAGTTTTCTGAGCTGGTTCCATTGCAATCCTATCTCATAAGAGAGAAACTACAGTTCTGAGACTTTATCAGATTTCCCACACAAGGCAAATATTTGAGATGCCAGAGTTTCAGAGAGCAATAAGCCACTCCTGCAGCCTCTATTGAATGCATATTGATTGTCTTCTCACCTCAAAGTTTATGCTACCCCATGGACCATTGAGAGCTAGCCAATTGAAACAAGGATAACTCAACTCTATTCCCTCTCACTTTAGTTCATCAATAGATCTTTCTGTCTTCCTGTATGGAACAAAATATTTAACCAGCTGGTCCAAATTTACAATTAGGAGTTTGAGTTTCTGGAAGCTGAATAAGCAGCCATAAGAAAATGAAGATAGAAATAATTAACCAGAAAGAATAAAAATGTTGACTCTCACTAATGTTAGTTATGATGATTAAGGTCATCATCCACGGATTTTACGTTACCTAAGAATGAAACAAGTTGCACTTAAAATACAACTTGAAAGAAACAATGGAGGAAACTAAGGCTTTCAAAGATATATTGACTTATGTTATATATAACACTGATATATAGAAAAATAATTTTATGATTATGATTTTTGCTGTCGACTTTCTACTTTCCAAAACTAACTTGACAGAGGCAGGTTATCTCCTTGACTTATTTCCTTGATTGCTATGCTTCCAGTTCAAATGGTTCCCATTGGGGACCAGTAATATCTTGAGCAGGGTCAGTCACGTGTGCATCCCTCAAAAGAGGTTTGAGCATGAATGGGAATGTACCACACAATGCATCCAATTATACAATAAAGATCGAAACTCAGTCAAAACCAAAAACTAAACTATAAATCTCTAAATACAGTGTAAATGAGAGTGATACGCAATTTATAAGAGCATTTACATAATTAAAAATGCCTAGGTATAAATGAAATCCCTCTTGGACTTCAAGTGTTATTAATTGCTGTTTAATCTAAGCATAAGAAATTACTTAATATCTTTGAATTTCAGCTCCTTCTCTAAACTGGAAGTATCCATATCACAGGATTGTTGTGATCTTAAGTGGTGATACACACATAAAGCTCTTAGAACAGTGCCCAACATATAAAACTCAAGCAATCAATGTTAGCTATTTTTTCCTTATTCTGCTGCAAGAAAGTCTTCCTCTCATGTGTGATGCTTTGAATACAGCACATATCAAACCATTTCTCAGAGCTTCCTGGTGATATTCTTGCCCCATTTCTGTGCTTCTGAGCCTCAAAATACCTTTAGCAACAAAAGCTTCACTTGCTCCTGTCTGGGGTACTAGCACTTTGGAGGATTTCAGAGAGATCGAGTGGATGCCTTCAAGCACTGTTGCTAGATCTTCTTTCTTTCTGGATCTTCTTCTGTCATATCTCCAGAGAAATTTATTTCAGTTATATAGAATTTTATTTCAAACTGTACTTCAGTATTAGCTCTGTATTAAGTTCTTTTTAATTAAACAATTAGACAAAAATGTCAGTACACTAAGAGACTTAGAGATTCCAAGGGTCATTATGCAACCCCTTTAATCCAAATAGCATAATGGCAGTGTTTAAATACTCCACCTGGCTGAGCAATCCTTTCTTTCCTTATATTCAATAGTAGTAGTTATAATAGTGATCATGATAATGGTAACAAACATTACCAAGCACTTGCTGTGCCAAGTACACTTCTGTCAGAGAACTTCATATGACTTAACTCATTTTATACTTGTATTAACCAGGGTGACCAATGCCTCTTGGTTTTTCCAGGACTTTCCCAGTTTTACCATGGAAAGTCTCAAGTCCCAGCAGCTACATCCAGGCAAACCAGGATGGTTGGTCACCCTAAAGAGTCCTTAGAAATAAGTGTTGTGTGGTGCCTGGGTGGCTCAGTTGGTTAAGTATTAGACTTCAGCTCAATTCATGATCTCGCAGTTTGTGAGTTTCAGCTCCACATTGGGCTCTATGCTGATAGCTCAGAGCCTGAAGCTTGCTTCAGATTCTGTGTCTCCCTCTGTCTCTTTGCTCCTCCCCCACTTGTTCTCTCTCTCTCTCTCTCTCAAAAATAAATAAAAATTAAAAAAAAAGAAATAGGTGTTCTTATTCCCATTTAAATAACAGAAAGGTTATGTAACTTTCCCAAGGACATACAGCTATTAAGTATGAAAGTCTTGACTTAGAATCTGTGTTCTTAACCACCACCTTGGAGAAGTACTGGACTTTGAATGAGAGGTCAGAGAAATTGGTCCTAGAATGGCTTCTGAGGGAAGGGCTTTTCCTTCCTCCTGAGTCAGGGCAGAAAGACTGGTTATAAGAACGTCCAACATTCTCCATCACCTAAAAGTTGTTGGATGGCTCTAATTCTGTTCTTTACTAGTGACTTGAAATAACAAGCTGGAATAATTTCTGATCAGTTTTCACATAGGAAATTTGCAAGTGCATATGTACCAAGAAACACTACATTCCACTGTGTGATTAGATTTCAGCCTCATGTGCCAAATGTCCAGTTTCCCTCCTTAAGCTGACTCCCCATCCTCTGTCCTTTGCTGTGTGACTCTTAATAAGACTTTCTGACTTATTAACCATCTGACTATTAGGGCAAGATTTCTTTCTCCACTCAATATTCTTATTCAGTGTAGTTTTATTCTCTATCATTACTTTTCACTTATTCTAATATTACAAAATTTCACAATACAACTCATACTTACAAAGAAGATGTACTATCATTTTTTCCAGAACCCATAAGGAATAATTGACCACCAGCTAGTGAAAGGGAAACTTAACTGACTTCTGTTTAAATTTAATCCAACAGGATCTTTTGAATAGTACAGTTAGGAAACAATCTCTTACTTGGTAGAAAATGTTCTTTTTTTTCCCCTCCCCTCCCATGCTTATCTTCCAAAGGTGGCATCTGGGGGTATTCTTTTTGTGCAGTGGTGAGATAGCACTGTACCTGGGAATGGGGGTGGGGGAAAAGTGTCTTCTTGCCTAAAGGATAGTGTCTTTTGCTTGCCTGATCACCATCTCCCAGATGAAGTTTAGGGTGGTATAATATTGTCCAGGAACTGTGCACAGGGACAGGCCAATAGTTCTGTCTGGCCATCCTGACCCCACCGCAGTACCCATTGGTGCTGTGACCCCCTCCAAGGTCTGCCTTGAGAAGTTCTCCCTGTAGTCCACCATTCAGAGCTTTCCTCCACTGCCCCCCCTCCCCCCCACACACACACTGTGGTGATTTCTCTGAAAAGCTGTCCAGCCACGGTCGCGGCTCCTACCTCCTCCACTCTACTTCATAAAAGAGCCAAAGGTGGTCCATGAGATCTGAACCTCAGACCTTCTCTACTTAGTTCACAGAGCTGTGCTTGTAACTTAGTTGGCTGCCCTGCTTTGGCGCTGAGTGCCACCTGGGAATGGATCTCATCCTTTGTAAGGATCCAATTGCCCCCAGTATTACCATAACTTATCTAATATACTCCTTCTTCCCCAGACTGAAGTCCAAAGATTGGGAAGTCAAGACCCACATCTAATGGTGTCACACTTGTCTCTCTCCTTCTCTCCACAGTCTATCCTGCCACAACTGGAAAGCTT
This sequence comes from Hyaena hyaena, assembly GCF_003009895.1. Classification (NCBI taxonomy): domain Eukaryota; kingdom Metazoa; phylum Chordata; class Mammalia; order Carnivora; family Hyaenidae; genus Hyaena; species Hyaena hyaena. The sequence goes on along the minus strand of NW_024080737.1, from coordinate 2,020,100 downwards.
TCTTTTTTACTTCTTTTGTGTTATGTTCTCCCATAATACCTCAACCATAAAACTGACCTGGCTGCCATTTGCTCCATACCACCAATCTATACAAGTCCTCCAGGCACAGGAGTTGATAGACTAAAGAGAAATAAACAAATTTAAGTATCCTTTACCAAGACAAAGGCCTTCCTATCTGTCTGGCAACTGAATTCCATTTTATCTTGTCTTTTTCTCTGTACTTCTATAATTATCTGACACCTACCGCCCCACTCCCATACCCATCTGACTGACAGTTAGGTGGAAGTTAACATGGATTAGGGCAAAAGTTGTGAGCTCAAGAAAGCCAAAGAGAAAAATATTTTTAAAACTATAAATATTGGCTCCATTGCATGGTAATTTAGTGAGATCGTATTTAAACTGCCTGCTTTAATCAATATCAACTTTTTCATTGTGTATGAATTTTTTCTTTTTAAATTATGTAGGTACACATGAATATAAACCCACAAGGAGACAATTACAATAATAAAATTCCCTTTATGTGGAATTAAAAGTGTATGCTCCCACACCCAATCCCAGTTCTCAAACCAGAAAAATCACTGTCAATGATTGATCTATAACTTTACAGACCTTTCTAAAATGCATTTATATGAATATATATGTATTCATATACTAATATATAATTTTGACTCCCCTCCCCACAATCAGGGTCTTGTACTGATTTTGTACACCTATGGTTTATCCATTTCTGAATATGCAATTACCAAATTTCCCTTTGCTTCTCTGAATTTTACTGGTATTATTAAAGCAATCACTTGCAAAATAACTTTATTTCATTTTTTTGGATAATTCCAAACAAAAGCATCTGTCATGCTTGTTTGGCAACTGGCTGGAATTTTTGCCACGAGTAGGAAAATGAGACTTGTACTTTGGCTCTGGGGAGGATGTTGCACACATGTGCATGTGATATGGCCAGGAGTCAGTCAGCTGCTGAGAATAGACAATGTATTTCTCAACCAACACTGATGTAAGTATAACTTCGTGAAAATGAGGCAAAGTCTCCTTTCCCATCACTTTCCCACCCTACATTCTTCATCAAATGAGAAATTTGGTGAAATGCAAAATTTCCTTCACACATCAGTCGAACATATCAGTTCAACAAATCACACTTCTGAGCACCTACTGCAGAACCAAACCTTGTAAATACCATGATGATTAAAGCAATGTCTACTCTTAAAGAATTATTTGACATCATTTCAAACAGTAATTTTAGAAATTCATCTGTGCTTTGAAAACCTAATTTTTTTATGTTGGAATGTTTTTACTCTATTTCCTGCATCAAAGTTATAAAATAATGGTTACTCTTTCTTGTTTTTAATTTTTAATGTTTTTTATTTATTTCTGAGAGAGACAGTGTGAGCAGGGGAGGGTCAGAGAGAGAGGGAGACACAGAATCCAAAACAGGCTCCAGGCTCTGAGCTAGCTGTCAGCACAGAGCCCGACGCGGGGCTCGAACCCACGAACCATGAGATCATGACCTGACCCGAAATCAGATGCCTAACTGACTGAGTCATCCAGGCACCCCAAATAATGGTAATTCTTTTAAAAGCATCTAAATTTTAATTTGGGAGTGACAGAGAATACACTTTTCATCTAAGATAAAAGTATGTATTTGAAAATCACTTGGAATTAGTTTAATAAGTGATGCATAACGGCTTGTCATGTCTTCTTCCATTTTTTTTTCAGGCAAAAGCTAAAGCAGTTTAAAGTAATAAAGCATGTTCTATGTTTTTCCCCAACATTGTAATTTATGGGTGACTTCAAAAACATGCTTTATTTTACCTGCTTTGGAAAAGTTCCCATCAGATAAATTACCAGTTCCATTTCCTCCTACTTTTTTTCTGTCTAATTTAGGATATTTATACAGTGAAATGACAGTATTATTTAGAAATTTGGAGTTAGTATTTTGAATCATGTCTTTGAAACACATCAGAGGAGAATTACATGGGAGATGTAAGAAATGGCCTCAGTGACTCTTGTCTGTCTAGTATCAATTAGGAAGAAGAAATCTACTCTCACTGATCCTGTTGCCATCTGTCCTGTATTGAGTACTGAAAGCAAGTCAGGGTAGCCCTGTGCAAACATCCAACCTTAATTTGGGAAGTCATGAGAAGTACATTTCTTCATGGGCTTCTGTAGACCATGAGATCATATAATCTCAGAGCTAGAAAGTATATTCTAGTATGACAGTTCCCCCAAAACTGAACATAGAATTACCATGTAATCTGAAAATCCCACTTCCAGCTATGTACTCAAAATAATTGAGATCAGGGTCTAAACGAAATATATATATATATACCCATGTTCATAGCAACATAATTCACAATAGCCAAAAAGTGGAAACAATCCAATTGTCCATCAATGGATGAATGGGTAAACAAAATGTGGTATATACATATAATGAAAATTATTCAGCCTTAAAGAGGAATGAAATTCTGATATATCCTACAACATAAATGAACCTTAAAGACGTTATGCTAAGTGAAATAAGCAGACACAAAAGGATAAATGTTGTATGATTCCACTTACATGAAATACATAGAGTAGTCAAATCCATAATGACATAAAGTAGAATGGTGGTTTCCAGGGGCTGGGTAGGGAGAGGGAAATGGGGAGTTATAGTTTAATAGGTACAGTTTCAATTAGAGAAGGTGAAAAAGTTCTGGAGATAGATATTGGTGATGATTGTACAATAATATGAATATACTTACTGCCATTGAAATTTTCACCTAAAAATCATTAAATGGTCCATTTCATATTGTATGTATTTTCACACACACACACACACACACACACACACACACACCCTTACCCTCATGGAGCTTATAATCTAGGAGATTTATAGTAAGCAGATAAAAATGTAAGGTTTACAAACTACTTTCTGGATCAGCTTTTGGTGGGCCCCATTTTATAGATAAGAAGCCCAAAGACACAGAGAAAAGATAATAGGAGGCTACCCACTAAGACCCTGGTTGTCTGGATTCTGGACCAATGATCTTTCCATTGGATGATACTTCCTTTTTGAGGTACTTCTATTACCTCTATTTTTTCTGAGCCATTCAGCAATACACTGGAAAGAGAAGGGATTTAGAACCTGGGTTCAATTTCCAATTTAGTTGCTTCCTGGAAGTTTGATCTTGAAATTTCTTTCTCTATAAAATGGGGATAACAAGACCTATTTCATAAAGGCTTGATTTGTTATACTTATACCTAAGTACAAAGTGAGGAGTCAATGAAAATTACCTTTCTTACTGCTACATCTCTCAAAATGCCTTCTCTGAATTTGTTGCATATTTATGTTATGTTCAATGTGTGAATACTTTCAGTCTAGCAATTTCAGCAAATATATTCCTGTGTGGGATATATGTAGATATAATGTAGAGTGATTTGGAGACAAATGGCTCAGCTAAAAAACCTGGGAAACAAGCCAGATAACATTTATTTGATCCTTATTTAGCTGGGAGAGAATTTCAAGGCATAAGTTTGGTTAAGAATTCAAACCAAGAGTCAACTTATTGTTTTTTCCAAAAATATAATGCCAACTCTTTGATATTTCTACTAGCTATATTAAAAAATTCAATGCTGTATTCTATATTTATTCTTAAAAATCATTTATCTCTATATAAAAAGTATTTAATGGCATAGATTATATATAAGAACCACCCTGGGTGATGAGTTATAAGTGTCTAGTCTTCCAAGAAGAATGATTTGTTTCTCAGATCCAGTATAGATATTTAGAAAAATAGCCACACTTGTCAGCTGCTCATAGAGCATCATAGGGCATTAAAGTTACCACCACAGTCCTCCTTCACCTGAATCTACAGCTTTCTCCACCTCTAAGGAACTCTAAGCAAAGTCATTTTGATTATTCTTTTGGGGTTTAACTCTCTCCTACTTCTTCTGAACACATTTAAGGTTAAAAGAGACCAATTAATCCCATTTTACATGGGCCTATCAAGAGCTTCTCTTTACAGACTTGCCAGATCTCTTTAGATTTATGAAGATCTGTCCTACTCCCAGGTTAGAAAATTATGTTAGGGGCACTTGGGTGACTCAGTTGGTTAAGTGTCCGACTCTTGATTTCAGCTCAGGTCATGATCTCACAGGGTTTTTTTTCTTCACATCCTTGCCAACACTTGTTATTTCTTATAATTTTACTTTTAGCCATTTTAACTGGTGTAAGGCGATATTCATTGTGGTTGTGGTTTGTATTTCCCTGATGATTAGTAATGTTGAGCCTCTTCTCATGTGTCTGCTATCCATCTATGTATCTTCTTTGGAAAAATGTCTATTCAAGTCCTATGCTCATTTTTAAATTAGAATGATTTTTTAGTGTTGAGTTGTATAAGTTCTTTATATATTTTGGATATTAACAGCTTATTGAGTATATCATTTGCAAATATCTTCTCCTATTCACTCTCAGGGTGCCTGGGTGGCTCAGTTGGTTAAGCAAATATCTTCTCCCATTCAGTAGGTTATCTTTTTGTTGATGGTTTTGCTGTGCAAAAGTTTTTTTTTTAACTTAGTATACTCCCAATAGTTTATTTTTGCTTTTGTTTCCCTTGCCTTAGGAGAAAAATGTTGCTATGACCAATGTCAGAGAAATTACTGCCTGTGTTCTCTTCTAAATTTTTTAAAAAATTTTTATTTATGCATTTTTATTTATTTTTCTTAAAAATTTTTCATGTTTTATTTATTTCTGAGAGAGAGAGAGCGTGAGCAGGGGAGGGTCAGAGAGAGAGAGGGAGATACAGAATCCGAAGCCTGAGCCACCTGTCAGCACAGAGCCCGACGCGGGGCTTGAACCCATGAACTGTGAGATCATGACCTGAGCCGAAGTCGGATGCTTAACCGACTGAGCCACCCAGGTACCCTTATTTATGTATTTTTAAAAATACATCCAAGTTAGTTAGGTATGGTGCAATAGTGATTTCAGGAGTAGATTCCAGTGATTCATCCCCTATGTGTAACGTCAAGTGCTTAGGCCAATAAGTGTCATCCTTAATGCCTCTTACCCATTTAGCCCATTCCCCACCAGCCACCCACCACCCCTCCAGCAACCCTCAGAGCCTCTTATATTTTGTCCCCTCTTTGTTTTCATATTATTTTTGCTTCCCTTCCCTGATGTTCATCTGTTTTATATCCTAAATTCCACATATGAGTGAAGTCATATGATATTTGTCTTTCTCTGACTGACTAATTTCACTTAACATTATACCCTCTAGTTCCATCCATGTAGTTGCAAATGGAAAGATTTCATTCTTTTTGATTCTGAGTAACACTCCCTCCTATGTATATACCACATCTTCTTTATCCATTCATCTGTCGATGGAGCTCTTTGCATACTTGGCTGTTGTTGATAGTGCTGCTATAAACCTTTGAAATAACACATCTGTATTCTTTGGATTAATACCTAGTACTGCAATTGCTGGCTCCATATTGAGGAACCTCCATACTCTATTCCAGAGTGGCTGTACCAGTTCGCATTCCCACCAGGAGTGCACAATAGATCCTCTTTCTCCATATCCTTGCCAATATCTCTCATTGCCTAAATTGTTAATTTTAACCATTCTGATTGGAGTAAGGTGATATCTCATTGTGGATTTTGTTTGTATTTCCCTGATGATGAGTGATGTTGAGCATTTTTTCATGTGTCAGTTGTTCATCTGGATGTCTTCCTTAGAGAAGTGTCTGTTCATGTCTTTTGCCCATTTATTCACTGGATTACTTGTTTTTTGGGTGTTGAGTTTGATAACTTCTTTATAGACTGTGGATGCTAACCCTTTATCTGATATGTCATTTGCAAATATCTTCTCTCATTCCATTGGTTCCCTTTTAGTTTTGCTATTTCCTTCACCATGCAGAAGCTTTTTATCTTGATGAGGTCCCAATAGTTCATTTTTGCTTTTGTTTCCCTTGCCTCCAGAGGTATGTTGAGTAAGAAGTTGCTGTAGCTGAGGTCAAAAAAGTTTTTGCCTGCTTTCTCCTTGAGGATTTTGATGGCTTCCTTTCTTACAGTTAGGTCTTTCATCCATTTTTAGTTTATTTTTGTGTATGGTGTAGGAAAGTGGTCCAGGTTCATTTTTCTGCATGTTGCCATCCAGTTTTCCCAGCACCACTTTCTGAAGAGATTGTCTTTATTCCAATGAATATTCTTTCCTGCTTTGTCAAAGATTAGTTGGCCATACGTTTGTGGGTCCATTTCTGGGTTCTCTATCCAGGAGCATGGAATATTTTTCCATTTTTTGTGTCTTTTTCAATCTCTTTCATAAGCTTTCTATAGTTTTCAGTGTATAGACTTTTCACCTCTTTAATTAGGTTTATTCCTAGGTATTTTATCGTTTTGGTGTAATTGTAAATGGAATTGATTCCTTGATTTCTCTTTCTATTGCTTCATTATTGGTGTATAGAAATGGAGCTGATTTTTGTGCATTGGTTTTATATTCTGCACCTTTGCTGAATTCATGGATCAGTTCTAGCAGTGTTTTTGTGGAATCTTTTGGGTTTTCCATATAGAGTATCATGTTGTCTGTGAAGAGTGAAAGTTTGACTTTCTCCTTGTCAATTTGGATGGCTTTTATTCCTATGTGTTGCCTGATGGCTGAGGCTAAGACTTCCAATACTATGTTGAATAACAGTGGTGAGAGTGGACAACCCTGTCAATGTTCCTGACCTCAGGGGAAAAACAGAGATTTTCCTCATTAAGGATGATATTAGCGGTGGGTCTTTCATATATGGCTTTTATGATCTCTAGGTATGATCCTTCTATTCCTACTTTCTTGAAAGTATTGATGTGGTGCATCACATTGATTGTTTTGCAGAAATTGAACCAGCCCTGCATCCCAGGTGTAAATCCCACTTAGTCATGGTGAATAATTCTTCTAATGTATTGTGTATCTTGTTGGCTAGTATATTGTTGAGAATTTTTGCATCCATCTCCTAAGATTTTTATGATTTCAGGTATCACATTTAAATCCTTAATCCATTTTTATTTATCTTTGTGTGTGGTGTAAGAAAGTGGTCAAGTTTCATTCTTTTGCATATAGCTGACCACTTTTCCCACACTATTTGTTGAAGATATTGTCTTTTTCCTACTGGACATTCTTTCCTGCTTTGTCATAGGTTAATTGGTCATATAAATGTGAATTTAGTTCTGGGTTCTGTTGGTCTATGTGTCTATTATTTGTGCCAATACCATACTGTTTTGGTTACTATAGACTTATAGTTATATCTTGATATCTGGAATTATGAAACCTCCAGCTTTGTTCTTTCTGAGGATTGTTTGACTATTCAGGGTCTTCTGTGGCTCCATACAAATTTGAGTATTCTTTCTTCTAGTTTTGTGAAAAATGCTGTTGGTATTTTGATAGGGATTACATTGAATCTGTAGATGCTTGGGTAATATGGACACCTTGACAATACTAATTCTTCCAACCCATGAACATGGAATATCTTTTCATATGTTTTTGTCATCTTCAATTTCTTTCATCAGTGTTTTATAGTTTTCAGAGTATAGGTCTTTCACCTCTTTGGTTAAGTTTACTCTTAGCTATTTATTCTTTTTGGTATAATTGTAAATGGTGTTGCTTTTTAAATTTCTCTTTCTGTGACTTCATTGTTAGTGTATAGAAACTACCAATTTCTGTGTATTAATTTGTATCCTGCCACTTCACTCAATTTATGTACTACTTCTAATAGTTTTTTGGTGGAATCTTTAGGATTTTCGGTATGTAGTATCATGTCATCTGCAAATAATGAAAACTTTACTTCTTCTTTACCATTATGGATAACTCATTTCTTTTTCTTGTCTGATTACTATGGCTAGGACTTCTAGTAATATGTTGAATAAAAGTAGTGAGAATGGACATCCTTGTCTTGTTCCTGACCCTAAAGAAAAGCTCTCAGCTGTTCACCATTGAGGATTATGTTAGCTGGGGTTTACCATACATGCCTTTATTGTGTTGAGGAATGTTTCCTCTAACCCCATTTTTTTGAGAGTCTTTATCATGAATGGATGTTCAATGTTGTGAAATGTTCTTTTAGCAGTTATTGAAATGATCATACAATTTTTATCCTTTATTTTGTTGATGTGTATGACATTGATTGATTTGTGACTATTGAACCATCTTGCATCCCAGGAATAAATCCCACCTGGTCATGGTGAACAGTCTTTTTAATGTATTGTTACATATGGTTTGCTAATATTTTGTTGAAGATTTTTGAATTTATGTTCATCAGGAATATTGGCCTGTAGTTTTCTTTTTTGGTGGTGTCTTTGTCTGGTTTTGATAACAGGGTAATTAATGCTGGACTTACAGGATGTGTTTGGAAGCTTTATTTCTTTTGTATTTTTTGGAATAGTTTGAGGAGAATAGCTATTAACTCTTTTTTTTTTTTTTTTTTACAAATAGTTTATTCTCAAATTAGTTTCCACATAACACTCAGTGCTCATCCCCACAAGTGTCCTCCTCCATGCCCGTCCCCCCCTCCCCCCACATCCATCAGTCCTCAGTTTTTGTCAGCATTCAAGAGTCTCTCATGGTTTGTCTCTCCCCCTTTCCCCCACCATTTCTGCCCTTCTTCTCCCCCTTGGTCCTCCGTCAAGTTCCTCCTAATCCTCCTATACATGCAAACATATGATATTTGTCCTTCTCTGCCTGACTTATTTCACTCAGCATAACACCCTCAAGGTCCATCCATGTCGCTACACATGGCCAGATTTCATTGTTTCTCATTGCCATGTAGTATTCCATGGTATAGATAAACCACATCTTCTTGATCCATTCGTCTGTTGATGGACACTTAGGCTCTTTCCATGTTTTAGCTATTGTGGAGAGTGCTGCTATGAACATTGGGGTACATGTGCTCCTATGCCTCAGCATTTCTGTATCCCTTGGGTAAATTCCTAGCAGTGAATAGCTATTAACTCTTGTTTAAGTGTCTGGTAGAATTCAGCTGTGAATCCCTATAGTCCTGGACTTTTGTTTGCTGGTAGTTTTCTTTATTACCAGTTGAATTTCATTACTTATAATCAGTCTGTGAAATTTTCTGTTTCTTTCTGCCTCATTTTTGGAAGATTATGTGTTTCTAGAAATGCATCTACTTCTAGGCTGTCTAGTTTGTTGGCATACAAGTTTTCATAATATTTTCTTGTTTTCTTTTGTATTTCTGTGGTGTCAGTTGTTACTTCTCCTCTTTCATTTCTGATTTTATTTATTTGGATCCTTTCTCCTTCTTGATGAGTCTGCTTTAGGATTTGTCAATTTTGTTTATATTTTCAAATAACCAGCTCTTGGTTTCATTGATTTTTTTTCTATTGTTTTTTTTCTAAGTCTCTACATCATTCATTTCCACTTTGATATTTTTTATTTCCTTTCTTCTACTCACCTTGCACTTTGTTTCTTCTTCTTTTTCTAGTTCCCTTACACATAATGTTAGATTGCTTAATGAGGTTTATTTCTTATTTCTTGAGGTAGATCTGTATTGCTATATATTTTTCTCTTAGGACTGCTTTTACTGTCTCAGATTTGGGAACCTTGTGTTTTCATTTGTATTCATTTATTTTTAAAATTTCTTCCTTGATTGTTTTACTGACCCATTGGTTTACTATCATGCTGTTTAGTCTCCATGTGTTTGTGTTTTTTCCAGTTTTGTTCTTGTGATTTATTTCTAGTGTCATAACACTGTGATCGAGAAAGAGGCACAGTATGATTTCAGTCTTCTTCAATTTATTGAGGCTTGTTTTATGGCCTAATATATGATCTGTTTTGGAGAATGTCCATGTGCACTCGAAAAGTGTATTCTGTTGTTTTTGGACAGAGAGTTCTGTATATATCTGTTATGTTGCTCTGGTCCAATGTGCCATTCAAAGACATTTTTTTCTGGAGCACCTGGGTGACTCAGTCGGTTAAGCATCTGACTTCGTCTCAGGTCATGAAATTTGAGGCTCATGAGTTTGAGCCCCACATCATGCTCTCTGCTATTAGTGCAGAGCCCGCAGAGGACTCCCTGTCCCCCTCACTCTCTGCCCCTCCCTTGCTTGCTCTTTCTCTCAAAAATAAATAAACATTTGAAAAAAAAGACATTTCTTCCTTGTGGATTTTCTGTCTGGATGATCTGCCCATTGATATAAAGTGGGGTGTTAACGTCCCCTATTATTATTGTATTACTATCAATTTCTCTCTTTATGTCCATTAATATTTGCTATATGTATTTAGGTGCTGCAGTCTTAGGTGTGTAGATATTACAAGTAGATTGGTCACTTTCGAACTATGTAATGCCCTTCTTTGTCTCTTATTACAGTTTTTGTGTTAAAGTATATTTTGTCTGATATAAGTATTACTACACCAGATTTTTTTCACTTCAATTTATATGGTGAATGTTTTCCATCCCTTTATTTTCTGTCTGTATGTATCTTTAGGTCTGAGGTTAGGCTCTTGTAGGTAGTATATGGATGAGTCTTTTTTTTTTTTTAATCAATTCTACTGTATGTTTTTTGATTGAACATTTAGGCCATTTACATTCGAGTAATTATTGATAGGTATGTATTGTCATTTAAAAATTTTTGTCTTCTGGTTGTTTTTGTAGTTCTTTTTTTCCTCTTTCTGCTCTCTTTCTTTGTGATCAACTATAGTGATCTGCAGTGAGGATTTTTTAGCTTTCTTACTCTTTGTATTTTGTGTGTTTATCATAGGTTTTGCATTTGTGATTACTATGAGGTTCATATATAATACCCTAAGTAAATAGCAGTCCATATTCACTTAAAGATTATTTAAGTTCCAACACATTTTTTTTTAAAGGAAACAGAAAAAATTTTTCTTTTTCCTTTTCTCCTTTTCTTTCCCTTTTCATCTCTTCTGTTTGTCCAGGAAACTCTTTACTTCACCTTCAAATCTGAATTATAACCTTACCAGTTAGAGTATTTCTTGTTGTAGATGTTTTCCTTTCAGCACTTTGAACATAGCATGCTACTCCCTTCTGGTTTGCAAAGTTTCTGCTGAAAAGTCAGTTTATAGTCTTATGGGTTTTCCCTTGTAGGTAACTTTTTGTTTCTCTCTCACTGTTTTTACGATGCTCTGTTTATCGTTAATCTTTGACATTTTAATTATGTGCTATGGTGTAGACTTCCTTGGGTTCATCTTGTTTGGAACTTTTTGTGTTTCTTGGACTTCAATGTCTATTTTTCTTCCTAGGTTAGGAAGTTTTCAGTTATTATTTCTTGACATAAATTTTCTACACCTCTCTCTTTTTTTCTATAATGTGAATGTTTGTTGGATTGATGTTGTCCAAGAGATCCCTTAATTATCCTCATTTTAAAAACTCTTTTTCTCTTTTTGCTGTTGAGCTTGTGTGCTTTCTATTACCCTCTCTTCCAGATCAGTGATACGCCTTCTATATCTTCTTATCTATTGTTGATTCCCTCCAGTATGTTTTTTTGTTTCAGTTATTGTACTCTTCAATTCTGATTGGTTCTTTTTAACATTTTCTATCTTTTTATTGAAGGTCTCTGCATTCTTCTATTCATTAATCTGATCCAGTGAGTATCTCTCTGATCATTACTTTAAATTCTTTATCAGGCATATTGCTTATCTCTATTTCATTTAGTTCTTTTTCTGAGGTTTTTATTCTTGTTCTTTCATTTAGGGCGTATTCCTCTGTGTCTCCATTTTGCTTAATTTTTTTGTGTTTGTCTCTATGTATTAGATGAAATGACTATTTCTAAAGTTGAAGGAGTGATCTTGTATATGGTGTTCCTTATGCAGACTGTGTGTGCTTGGTGACTTTTGCCAGCTGGCTGGAGCTGTAGCTATATATCTTTTAAACCATGGCATGTCTCCATCTCTCTTGCTGTTCTCTTGCCATTCTTTCTATCTTCGATCGTTCAGTAGCTGTTCAGTCAGCCCTCAGTTCTTCAGGAAGAATAGTTCTCTTAATAGGTGTAGTGTGTTGTACTCCATGGTGAAAGTGAGTTCAGAGTTTTTTCTTATGTTGCCATCTCGAACTGAAACCTGATCTTGTATTTTGTATCATAGCTTTAAATCTCTCCATGTGTGTGATGTATATATTTTGAATATCTCAACTTATAATACATTATATTATATAACTATTGATGTTCACATTAACTTCAGTATTTATAAAGACCACAGCAAATCCTGTTTTTTATAAAGATAAGCTGTTATCTACCAAAAGAAAGAAATAATCAGATTTGGTGGAATATGCAAAGCGTTCTATATTAAGTAAAGCATGGCCCTCAACATTTACTCTATAAAAATAAATAACCCTTTGGACATCAACTGTAGAAGAAAAACTATCATAACGACGCAGATACACTAATCTCACTACCTGGAATTACCTTAAACTTCATGCCTTGTGTGATTTTTTTCCTGGATGTTCCCTACACTTAAAATGCTTGGTTTCAAAATATATTGCTGTCTCAGCATATATATCACAGCTAGATGTATTCCAAATACCATTTGTGTGTGTGTACTCTTATGGAATACTTGATCTCCTGCTTCTCTAGTATTGATTAAACTCAATTTTTCAAAACATCTGTACCAAAATATTTTTAGTTACTATTTTCAAACATTCCTAGTAGGGCAATGTTAAGCCGATATTGTGTGCAATTCTGTACTCTGACATGTTTCTTTCTCATTGAAGGGCCTCATCGTCTTTTCCACTGGACCTTCAGTCACTCTTTACATCTCATGATCCATTCATCCATAGAATGCAGAAATGCTTTCTGATTTTATCCAAGGATATTGAATGCTGAGCCCAATTTTTTAATTCCCCAAAGCAATTAACTTCAATAAAGCATCCTCTTCCATACCAATGTTTTAGAATCACAGAACGTGATTAATTATTAAGATTTCTGATATATTTCTAAATTGACCTGTGGCTGTATTTTATTTCTAATGCCTTCTCCTCTAACAGGTCATTGGCCATTCATCTTTAATTCTTCCAAACTCGTCCTGAAAGGCCTGTTATTGCTTCACACCTGAACTCTTATAGTGCACAGATAAGCCTCCCCATTCTCTAGGGAACCCAGGGTACACTCTTAGGTGGGGACTGAATACATTCTTATTAGGGTCCCCGTCAACATTTAATAAATTATAACCTATATTTCCATTTTTAAAAGTAGCATATACTAAAATCTAATGATTTTCAAAATATGTCATTTAAAATATCAGCTTAACTCTGAAAGAATAAATACCCTGTGCATTATCAAATGATAGATTTCAAAATTCTCAGTATGGAAGAGCCTAAAGCATCCTAACATGGCATCACCTCAGCTGAGCTCAAATACTGGCTCTGTCCCAGATTGGGCAGACTTGAGTTTTTCTGGATCCCTGAGCATCGTTCATCTTTCCAGATGCCCTTTCAAGCATCTATTGCATGTCACATGCCAACGTCATAGTGGTAAATAAGGTCTTCACAGTTGTTCACTAAGCTGACCCACCAATACACTAAATTTCCTCATTTTTAAAATAAAAATAGTAACACCCATCTTGTAGGTGTAAAAATTAAGTGGCTTCTTGCCACCTCTGCTCCATGCCGCCACCACCATCCTCCCCCTCTTCTTATCCATGAAAGATGATCTCAGTAAGTTTCCCTGCTGAACCTCTTCATTATGAAATAAACTTTTCAGACCAGACCAGGCCAGTTCACAGGAAGCCACACCTGCTGCTGAGTTATTCTGGGGGCTGTCTTTGTGGCCCCCGCACAGCCAGGAGAACAGTGTAACTGGTTCATGTCATACTGTCCACCGCCTAGAAAATGCCTGGGTTTCCTCCATGCATTTGCTTATCCTGCCCACATTATCATTACAAAGTGCCCAATCAGATGGAAATGACACTGTATCTCTCTCTTTTTATTGGCAAGAGGTTTTCTTTCTTCCAGGTGAATTGCTTAGAGATTCCTCATGCATTATTAGTTGAAACAAGGGAAAGATGGATAGAAAGACTATTAATTTGTTGCATCTTTAGTTGAATCTACTTTCCATGAAATGGATCTACCCCCAAATACACAGTTGTTTGGAGTTACTGGTTCACAGACCAAAAGCTGAAGAATGTATTTCTAAAGGTGTTTGTATGTTGAAGTATAAAGTATAACTCTGGGAAGCATCCATGTTTAATGCTATGTCTATTTGTTTCTAGATTCTGTTAGAAGTTGTGTAGCAAAGTTGTTCTTTACCTGCTCCCTGAAGGGTCATTACTGCCTCTACAGTAAGTCCAGTTTTATTCTCATCAGCCAAGAACCTCAGCCATGGATCCAGATCATGTTCCTCTTTCAGCAGGTGTGTATATCCATGCTCGTCATCACTGCATAGCAAGTTGGTGGGGTATGAGTGTATAATCATTTTTACTGATTATTCTTTGACTAGAGTTCATATGTAAATAACAGCAGTGCATACACATTTCATTAGTAATTTTTAACATGGGTTTTCCTTAATTTAGGATAGTTTCTTTATAAAAGACTTTGGATTAGTATCAAGGAGGCCAAACCTGTTAATATCATGAATATTCTTAGTTTAAAAAAAATGAAAAATACAAGAGAGAATACTTTTGTTACACAATAACAAAAACAGCTTATTTGGAGGAATAGCTTTCTTTATGTAGAGTTTGTCTTTATTTCTCCACAACCATTCAATCTCCAATTAATTTTGGTGTCAACGTACCTTTTTGACATTGTTAAGATACTGGAATGCCACCTTTCCCCGCATGGATTTGATGTATATAGGTGAAATTACATACAGAGGAAATTTCAACTTAATGCAAAGATTTAAACATCAAATGAGATTCTTGAATATTTGGAAATACTTATCTTGAATATATCAAACTTTCACATAGGATTTAAATATAGATTATAAAATGTTAATAATAGAAGGAATATCAGATATCATTTTTACAGATAAGAACATTAAAGGCATAACTCAGACCACCTGACCCCTCATTCACTGGTCTCTATGGTCTTTTCCTAGTAGCACATGTTTTAAAAAATGAAATGTGGAGTTGCAGGCAGGAGCAGGATAAGGCAGAAAAATCAGAACATCAATATTATAAAATAGGTAAAAATTAGGCCAGGCATGCCTGGGTGGCTCAGTTGGTTAAGCAGCCAACTCTTGGTTTTACTCAGGTCATGATCTCAAAGTTCATGAGTTCGAGCCCCACATCAGGCTCTGCACTGACCATGGAACCTGCTTAGGATTCTCTCTCTCTCCCTTTCTCTCTCTGCCCCTCTCCTGCTCACTTTCTCTCTCTCTCTCAAAATAAATAAATAAGCTTTAAAAAATAAATAAAATACTAATATCAGAACCCCTATCAAAGTCACCAACCAGATAATTACATTTCTTTATAAAGAAAAGGTAAGTTTATTGAGAAAATAATGAATTTTAATGCTGAATAGATCATAATCATAAAATGGAGCTATAGTAATTAAGAAAAGAGACAGCTTAGGGGTGCCTGGTTGGCTCTGTTGGTTAAATGTCCAGCTTCGACTCAGGTCATGATCTCACGGTTCATAGATTCAAGCCCCACATCAAGCTCTGTGCTGAGAGCTCAGAGCCTGGAGCCTGCTTCCTATTCTGTGTGACTTCCTCTCTCTGCCTCTCCCTCACTCGCACTGTCACTCTGTCTCTTAAAAATGAATAAATGTAAAAAAAATTAAAAAAAAAAAAAAAAGAAAAGAAAAGAGGGGCACCTAGGTGGCTCAGTCGGTTAGGCATTCAACTTTGGCTCAGGTCATGATCTCACAACTTCCAGCCCCGCATCAGCCCCGCTGACAGCTCAGAGCCTGGAGCCTGCTTCAGATTCTGTATCTCCCTCTCTCTGTGACCCTCCCCTGCTCATGCTGTCTCTCTGTTTCTCAGAAATAAATAAATAAAAACATTTTTAAAAATTTAAAAAGAAAGGAGACAGCTTAGACATGCCTTAGGAATACCATCTTTCCCTATGTGGAGCCTTTTTATTTAAAAAAAAAAATGCTTAATAATATCTCATAGACAACAACTCACATTTTAATGTGAATCAAATTATATGTGAATATAAAAACCGGCATTGATTTTTTTATTTTCTTGAAATGACCTTTTTTTCTTCTACTTTACTTATATTTTTCAAACAGTTTTCATCAGTGATTTTGTATTTGGTTTCATTGTTGGCTTTATTCTTGTTACTTGTCAATTTTCAGAAAATAAACCAAAAACTTGATTTTATTTTTGCCCCTTCAGTCTTATTTTACTGATATAGTCTGATTCTTTATGTTTTTCTTTAAGCAAAATCTTAAAAGTATCTATAGTTATGCTGCTTTTCTTCTTTGTTAATTTTACTGTTTCTTTTTCCACACATTTGATATTGTGTAGTCTGGGTTAATCCTGAGTTGGGGTTAAACAAAAATCAAATCTTTGACTTTTTCATTACAAACCCAGTACTAGCCTTATATTCTGAGTCAGACTCTTCCTTTTTCTTTGTCACATTCATGGAGTTCTCAACTTCACAGATTCCA
The DNA here is from genome assembly GCF_003009895.1 of Hyaena hyaena. Taxonomy (NCBI): domain Eukaryota; kingdom Metazoa; phylum Chordata; class Mammalia; order Carnivora; family Hyaenidae; genus Hyaena; species Hyaena hyaena. The sequence goes on along the minus strand of NW_024080737.1, from coordinate 2,003,564 downwards.
ATCTAAATGGTCCTCTTTGGAATGGTGATTAGTTAAATCAGGCCCTGTTTTTCTTTAAGTGAAAAATCATATGCTGCGTAAGTTTCTGATACTAATTAAGAAACTCTTAGATGTGTCCACATTATGGGTTGTATAATTAATCTGTTAATGGCTCTTAGCCTTTTTTAATATATAGGCTACTTCTTTGCAGAATAAGATCCTCCAACTTTCTCCACTCAGTATAAGAAACAGGCTATCTTGGTGATAATAATAATTATATTTTTCTAGGAAAACTTATTAGTTTTCACTTAGTAAAATGAAATCTTATACACACAAACTACCTAAATTCTCATAAACTAATGCTTAGACAGTCATTGACACAAAATAAAATTTTATAGGCCAATATCATTATTTTACCATAAGGATAATACATAGGGTATTATAAGTGTATAAATAATATTTTGTGCCCTTTATTATGTTCGATGTTTTTATAAAATTGTTCCCTTGAGTTAAAATACTTCTCACCTTATAGATATTATATCACAATGTTTAAATGACTGTTAAACACGATTGATTAGTAAATATATAAACAACTTAAATCTTCCTTTGAAAATTTTATTTTCATTGACTTGAATGAAATAGCTGTACATGTGATTTTCTTTACATGAATAATCTTATTTTTCAGAACTTAACAGTATTAGCTCTAGGAATAGTCACCCCTTATATCCTTTAGGATTAAATGTGTTTTGTCTCCGCCCCCCCCATACTGTTGATATTTGAGCTGTTGCATGATGAACTCTGTCATTTAATTTCTAGCCTTCCTAATCTACTCTGTATAAATAGACTTGATATTTGTACTCTAGTTTTAATTTTATACCATAATTTTCAGATCTTTGAACAAATAAATATGAATATTTATATTAACCATTTTCCAATTAAGTACCATGTTTGGGAATTGATTGAGGTAACACTGTGTTACAGAGGTCAGGCGTATTTAGAGGTCAGTTACAACTGCCTTGGAGTCCTATTCAGTAATTTTAATTTTCTATTAAAAAATAAAAAGCCCAAATTGTGTCTTGTGTTTGATCTTTAAGATAAGATATATCGTTTTATTTAAATTTAAACCATGTTGAAGTTCAAACCAAGCCTAAATAGTACCTTGTAGTCAATCACAATATTGTTAGGACAAGAGATAATGTTATGGTTTTCTCATTAATGCCTTTCAGAGCCTGTTTCCTGAGCCGCTGTCTATACAGAGTCGTTCTGTACAATTTCTCAGAACTCTGTGGGAGAAGACCCAGGCAGAGGGTGCTCACAGCTTTGAAACAGCCATGATGGAATCCACATTTCCACAGCAGAAGGTAAATGTTTCTTTCCTTGCACATGGTATTTTATTATTTTTAAAATTAAAAAAAATTTTAATGCCTATTTATTTTTGAGAGAGAGAGAGAGACAGACAGACAGACAGACAGACAAAGCACGAGCAAGGGAAGGGCAGAGAGAGAGAGGGACACAGAATCCAAAGCAAGCTCCAGGCTCCAAGCTGTCAGCACAGAGCCCGACACAGGGCTCAAACTCACAAACCATGAGATCATGGCCTGAGCCAAAGTCAGATGCTTAACTGACTGAGCCACATGGTTGCCCCATTGGATAGTAACTCTTTATCCTATATGTCATTTGCAAGTATATTCTCCATTCCATCAGTTGCCTTTTAGTTTAGTTGATTGTTTCCTTTGCTGTGCAAAAGCTTTTTATCTTGATGAAGTACCAATGATTCATTTTTGCTTTTATTTCTCTTGCCTCTGGAGACATGTCCAGTGAGAAGTTGCTGTGGCTGATGTCAACGAGGTTGCTCCCACTTTTGTCCTGTAGGATTTTGATGGTTTCCTGTCTCACATTTAGGTCTTTCATCATTTTGAATTTGTGTGTGTGTGTGTGTGTGTGTATGGTATAATAAAGTGGTCCAGTTTCATTCCTCTGCATGTTGCTGTCCACTTCTCACAGCACCATTTATCGAAGAGACTTTTTTTTCCATTGGATGCTCTTTCCTGCTTTGTCAAAAATTAGCTGGCCGTACATTTGTGGGTCTATTTGTAGGTTCTCTTTTCTGTTCCATTGACCTATGTGTCTGTTTTTCTTCTAGAACCATACTGCCTTGATGTTTACAGCTTTGTAATACAGCCTGAAGCTTGAAACTGTGATTCTTCCAGCTTTGGCTTTCTTTTTCAACCTTACTTTGGGTATCTGGTGTCTTTTATGGTTCCATATAAATTTCCGTATTGCTTGTTCTAGCTCTGTGAAGAATGCTGGTGTTATTTTGATAGACATTGCATTGAATGTACAGATTTCTTTGGGTAGTATAGGCATGGAATGTTTTTCTGTTTCTTTGTGTCTTCTTCAATTTCTATGATTTTCTATAGCTTTCTATAGCTTTTAGCATACAGATCTTTTATCTCTTTGGTTAGGTTTATTCCTGGGTATCTTATGGTTTCTGGTGCATTATAATGGATATATTATTTTAATTTTTTTAATGTTTATTTACTTTTGAGAGAGAGACAGAGAGGTAGAGCACAAGTGGGGGAGGGGTAGAGAAAGAGAGGGAGACACAGAATCTGAAGCAGGCTCCAGACTCTGAGCTGTCAGCACAGAGTCCAATGATGGGGGGGGCGACCTCAAACTCACAAACTGTGAGATCCTGACATTAGTGGAAGTCAGATGCTTAACCAACTGAGCCACCCAGGCACCCATAGAACATATTATTTTAAACTAGCATTCAAAACTGCCTTGAAACAATTTGCCCTTTTCTTAAGTTTAATTTTATCTTCTTTCACTTAACTTCTTTCATCATTATAAAAAAATGATGATTAATTAATGCTTTTTCATGTGGTAATCTTTGAAAGGACAGAGTGATACTGGTAGACAGGGTCATTGCCTGTTATGACTGTTAAATTAACATTTGTTAAATGGAGCACATGGTGCCAGATGGTGAGTCCCAGTTCAACAACAGACCACAGGAGAAAGTGAAATAGAGAAATTGATTACTCACAGGTTCTGAGGGAAGTACATGGCCCACCTTGAGGGACTACATGGGGAGGTCAAGGCAAGGTACAGGCAGAAAAAGAGGCAGGACCTGGGACTCATTCCTTTATTGCAGCTACAGATAAAGGACTTTGGAGTTCCCAAGATAAGGCCAGATTTATCAATTCAAACCAGAAAGTAGGTTTCTATAATCCTCACCAGAGTCTATCTAACAGGCATATCAGGAGAAGGCCGTAGGAACCAGAAGAAACTTGATCACAAGAGCCATTTGAGGCATCATATCAGGGTTGTGTATTTGTCTGTGACTCTACAAGCTGCTATCTAGGGCATGATTGTGCATGAGGGGATTAGTGTCAGTTTAAGGCCCCTACAGCCCACTTGGCCAAACAAAATGGATGCCAAGGCTGCAATACAATGGAATAGCTTAGACAAATTCTCAATAGTGTTGTTTGAGGCTCACAGACTGACATAACACAGTCCATTCAGAGGCACACAAAATCTTCAGAGTGGTATAGAATAGGAAACATTTTACAAAACAAGACCATGGACTCTAGGGTTGAAAGGGAAAGAGCATCAGGAAACTGGGCTCCAGTTCTTTAGTGCTTTTTATTTCTTCCTCCTTCCTTCTCCTCATCTCCTTGTCCTCTGCAATTGCCACAAAGCAAGGAAATGGAAATAATGTGGACAGGAGAGAGAGAGCATGGTCAGGGTGAAAAAGAGCTCTATTGAGACAAACAAGTATGACTTGAGACACAACATTTTAGGAGTGTGGAAACAGAGGCAACACTCTCAGGACACAATTGACTGAGACCTCCTGGGCAGACACCCATGGGGGAAAGCCCAGAATATGGAACTACAGCCATTTGCCAAATAGAGTGAAACTGGAAGTGTACATATACAGTACAATCACATCAGTGATTACATCAGTATATGTACACTAGGAAAAGTCATAGGCCTGGGTATGGAGAAAACAATCTGAAGAAACCTATCTGGAAATAGGGAAACCATTTAGGAAGCTACTACTAGAATTAGGTAGGAAATGAGCTCTAAACTAAAATTGGATGTTGTAGGAAGAAGATGGATTCAAGAGCTATTAAAGAAGTAAAACCAATAGGACTTGGTTCTTAATAAGGAAAATGGAAGAGCCAAGGATGACTGCATGTGCTTCATATGGCTAAATGGATGATGGCACCATCTTGAAAAAAGACACCACAAAGGAAGCTGAGTTAGAGGAAGAAGATAAAGCATTCTTAATTATGTATTTTGAGCCTGACTTATCTGTATAGATAACCAGGTGTTGGTGGCTGAAATGCCTGTGTGGGCCTCAGGATGAAGCCCATTAATGGAGACATGGATTTAGAAGTCATAAGTTAGCACTTGATGTCATGGCATAGACTGGATCAATCAGGGAAAATACATACAATGAAAATAGAGAATGGTTATTGGTCTCTCCTTGGTAAGTATAACCAGCTTCTCTAAGCTCTTCTCATACTCAAAGATTCAATTATTCTTATTTTTCCTTTAAGAAAAGCCCAGGATAAGTACTGGATGCTTACTCCAGAGGTTCTGAGAGTATACGATCATGGTCTCTGTCCTTGTTTTACTATTAGATGAGGAGCAGGTTTACCAATGTTAAATAAGTTCAAAGTATGAACAAGTAGCAAATTAATCAAAAACTGTTATATTGTGAAACTAACTCAATACCTCCAAAGTGCTGAAGGATTATAAGAAGGATGACAAATGAGTATGATTAATCAGAAATTCATTTAGAATGGTCTGTGAGATACTAAAGATGCATCCAACTATTGCATCACTATTTTTTGGCTTTGGGTTAAGAATTAGACTTGCAGTTTTAAGAATAAAGGAAATGCCATAATTGCATCAATGCAAAGTAGAATGGAATTTTTTTGCATATTTCACTCAAATATTAAACTGTTGCATCATGATTAAAGAAAATACCTCAAATTCTTATAAATTTTTCATGAAAACGGTGTTTTAACTGCAGGCAACTAGTAAATTAAAACTTGGCAGGCTGCTTCAAGTCCTCAGAGATTTTGTTTTAAATTGGCAAACCAGTTTTGTGCATATCTACAAATATACTTCTTCATATTTGTTCTATTTTATACCAATAAATATTCCTCTAGGGAAAAATTAGCTGCAAGTCAAAATGGTTTTGAAATCTTTAGTTTTGTAATTTTGTTTATTCGTAAGTGAGGAAAAACCACTTTGATATCTAGAATGTGTATTATGTACCAAAGTTATCTGCATAAGTATTTCTCAATCAAATTGATTTTCATCTGTTTTTTTATGATGTGTTCTGTTCACTAAATTCAAAATAGCTGTGAAAATAATCCAAAGTCTGCTTTATTTTCCCCACATGTGCCAGTATATACATACCAGCAATTTGAAAGTGGTGTGCATGTGTATATCTGTTTCTGTAAATAAGTTAACACTGTGGATTCACATCACCAAAAAAGGAAGAAATTCTTGAGGAAATGCCTGAGTCTCTAGAATGTAATGCTCTGGAAGGCTCGTTATTGTGATTGCTTTTTAACAGTGGAATTTTAGAACTAAAGATCAACAGTAAGGTAGCTAATAAATTGAAAACCGTTTGAGGGCAGGAATTGCACCCCATTTCCCATTGCATTTGCAGGGTTACACAGTAGCTGGCATACACTGGGCTCCAACTGAATAAATAAGTGAATGCTGCCATTTTCCAAATATTAAAATTAGAAGCAAAGGGACCTGTTGAAAGTCACACAACTAGTCAATGGCAGAGCTAAAACATGAGCACATGCCAAGGTGACACCGATGTATCTGATTCTTCTCTACTCTGGGCACGTAAGAAGATAACATTTCTCTGCCTCTTGAAGAAAGGCTTGGCCATGTGACTTGCTTTAGCCAATGAAATATGAAAAAGGATATGTGTCACTCCCCCCAGAAGCATTTAAAAACAACTACATGAGTCTCTGTGTTTCCTTTTTTCATTTACCATGGTGATTATAGAAGCAGACTTTGATATTAAGTTGCCAGCAGATAGACACAGAATAATGAGCCACCACATGGAAGACCACTGCTCTGGAGAGCCATCCAGACCCACTACAATCTTTTGATTTGCTAAAAACTAAGGTTTTGGTATTACTGCAGCATAACCCCTCTATCTTGACTCATACATCTAGCAGAATAGGTAAGTGTGGCTCTGAAGCTAGACTTCCTGGCTTTAAAATCTGTCTCTGCCCCTTGCCAGTTCTAAAGCCTTTGGCCCCACATTCCAGTGTCTTTATCTGTACCATGGCAATAATATTTACTCTACCTCATAGAGCTGTTTGAGGATTGAATAAGTTAATACATAGAGAATCCTCAGAACAGTGGTCACTGTTGTGATTTCTCAATAAAGGTTAGCTCGTATTCTCTGGCCAGCATTTCTCTCTCTCTTTCTCTCAAGAATAAAGAAGACACTGTATAGATAACTTAACTCCAGGTTGATTCAAAGCCTACATGTAATTGATGAAACCTTATAATTAGAAGAAAATATCTAAAGTTGTCTTTATGACCTCAGGATAAGAAAGAATGTCTTAAGATATGAGTGAGCAGAAATCATGAAAAATAAATAAATATTTGACTACATAAATGTTTAAATTTCTGTATTACAAAAGACACTATAACAAAATTAAAAGGCGAGCACAAGGTATGAGAAGGTATTTGAAATATGTGTAATTAACCCAAAAATCTGCTAAATCAACAAGGAAGAGACAAACAACCCAAGACAAAGCTGGGCAAAGAATGTGAACAGAAAATTCAGTCAACAGGAAACTCAAATGGCCAATAAAGATAAGAAAAAAAGTTTAGTCTCACTCACTGAAATAATTGATTTAAATATTTTAAAATGATATGCCATTTTATAAAGATCAGACTGGCAAGAATAAAAAACTGTGACAATACAAATCTTGGCCAAGAATTGGAAAAAACAAGAATGTTCATATGCCACAAATAAGAGTATAACAGATTAATCTACTTAAAAAAGAAAAAAACGTACTTAAGAAATATATAATCATTAATTATATTCGTATATGAACCCTAGCTAACAGTCAAGGAGGATGAGTAACTAGCTTTTTAGAATCTTCATACCACTGTGGGGCACCTGGGTGGCTCGATTGGTTAGGTGTCTGACTTCAGCTCAGATCATGATCTCAGAGTTCATGAATCCAAGGCCCGTACTGAGCCTCTGCACTGGTGGTACAGAGCTTGCGTGGGACTCTCTCTCTCTACCCCTTTCCCACTTGTGCTTTCTCTCTCTTAAATTAAATAAATAAACATGGGGAAAAATAAACCCAGAATCTTAGTACTACTCAAAGCTTACCAGAAAAATGCTTAAGCATTTTATCAAAAATAATTATTGCTTTTTTACCACAAAGAAGTTTTGTATCAAAACACACAAAAATATTCTATCCTAGACAAAGTTTAAGACAATTTTTCTTTATAACCTTTTAAAAAGAACAATCTAGCAATAAACTCCTCTACCCTATTATCTTTCAATTCCATTTGTGGGTGAAACACCAAGAGACATATACAGATGTCAAGTGAACATTATTTTCACCAAAACATCAGGAGCAATGCAAATGTTCCCCCCATCAGTAGATAAATGAAGAAAATGTTGTGATATAATCATGTTATACAAGCAATGAAAATGAATTAATTAGACCTATATGTAATAACATGGGACCAGTCTTGAAAAAAGGATATTAAATTTTATTTATTTATTTATGTATTTATTGTTAACGTTTATTTATTTTTGAGAGAGAAAACATGAGTGGGGGAGGGACAGAGAGAGAGAAAGAAGATCCAAAGTGGGCTTTGCACTGACAACAGTGAGCCTGATGCAGGTCTCGAACACAAAAACCAAGAGATCATAACCTGAGCTGAAGTCAATTGCTCAGCTGACTAAGCCACCCAGGTGCTCCAAGGATATTAAGTTTTAATGAGCAAGTTGCAAAAGTATGATAAATAGCATGGTAGCTTACATAGATTTTTTATTATACTCTAAGCAGTATTATGAATGCTTATCGGTACATACACCTGTGGGAAAAATATACCATGTTTGGAATCAGATCAAAATTCCTGATAATAGAAGTGGGTAAAGAAGAGAGGGAAATATTACTAGAAAGAGAATTAAGGAAATCTCAATTTCATCTGGATTTTTTTTTCTAAAAAATCAAGCAAAATGTCAGTATTTATTAATATGGCAAGTAGGGTATTTCTTACATTATCCTTTGTATATGCTTTTCTAGCTTTTAAAAAAAATAATTAAACCTATAAGTAATGTCTAAAAGTAGAGTGTTGATAGATTTGACTACATGAAAATATAAAGTTTATTTTTAAAAAAACCTGTCATTCACAATAACTTAAGATGAAAATATGTATAATAATAATGAAAGACAAGGCTTAATATCCTAAAGATACCATAGGTTCATGCAAGTCAAACGTTAATGCACCAAGGACATGAGCAAACAACTCAAAGGAGACTCAGTTCAAAAAAGCATTCTGCTTCATCAATAGTCAAAGATATAAAAATTTAAATTAAAATAACATTAATATTACCCTCTTTTAATCCACTTTTAGAAGGATAATAATCAGTTCTGGCTACAGCAAGGGAGTTTGGACACACACATTTTTAGTTGAAGTGTAAATTATTTCAACACTTCTAAAAAACAATTTAGAAATACAGGTCAAGAGTCTTAAAAATATTCATATCCTTTAACACAGTGATTCCATTTCTAGGAATCTATTCTAAAGAAATAATCTGAAATTTGTACAAAACCCAAGATATGCACATCAAATAAATACTGTGGAGGTATTTATAAATAGCCTAAATATCTAAGGATAAATACATATATATGTTTCCATATGGAAGAATATTAAGAAAACATGAAAAATCATATTTATGAGAAATGTTTAATGACATGAAACAATGCTATGTCAAATGACATATTGCAAGATAAAAAATTATTTATATAAAGAGGATTGTTTGGAGGGTTGCCCATTAAAACAACCAAAAGGAAATATACTGAAATGTTAGCAATGGTTAGCTCTGGTTGATGGGATTAGCATATTTGAAATCTTTTGTTAGACGTTTGTGTTTCTTTTATAATCAGAGAAAAAATGTATTACAGAAGTATGACTTTTAGTTACATTGCTTTATGTAAGTATACATAAATGAGCAGTTTACTTAAAGAAAAATCCATTTTAAGCTCATCAATTTTCATTATAAAATAAAGATTTTTAGAAAGAGGGCAGAAAATCCATTAATTTACTTAAGAAATGAGGAGCATGGCCTCTGGGAGCAACTAGAGATACCATTAGTAATTTCATGCTAGTGCATGTGCGGCCCAGCCCTTCAGAGGGATCGGCGTTCTGATTATCAGAGGTCCAGACAGTTGACGAAGTTGATTGGGGATTGCTAAAAGATTGGAATTTCAGAGAGAAGTTTCCTTTATTGACACACATGTTCCAGTTCCCAAAGCATGGAGAAATTCCATATGCCATAGAAATGAGGTCTCAAAACTGCCCATTATGGAAACAAAAAAAAATTTAAATTTACTGCTGAAATAAAATATGCCCCATCTGGCTAACATTTGGAGATTTGTTTTCAATCCACATTGCTACAAACATACTTGACAAGTCCCAGGGTAATTGGCTGTAGTGTCAAAGCATAAATAAAACTGAAGCACCAATTCTGGGTATAACAAAAGGAGACCTTCTGATGCTCCCCAAGACTTAGATTTAATGTGTTGAGTTGCAGTGCTAATAAAGTGCTCGAGGAAATAAATGCACAAGTATGGAGTCGGTTAACTATATATAGGCTATAACTATTCATGTTCTTTGTTTTTTTTTTTTTAATGTTTTATTTATTTCTAGGAGAGAGAGAGAGAGACAGCGTGAGCAGGGGAGGGTCAGAGAGAGAGGGAGTCACAGACTGAAACAGGCTCCAGACGCGGGGCTCGAACCCACGAACCGCGAGATCATGACCTAAGCGAAAGTCGGACGCTTAACCGACTAAGCCACCCAGGCGCCCCTAACTATTCATGTTCTTAAGGGAAATTTAAGTCTACATGTGTGATGTAAGTGACAAGTATTGTAGGTCAGCCTCGAGGGAGAGCAGGGTGTATCGTGGTGTTTGAGAAAGATTAGTTATGCTGAGCCCTCCCTTTCAGGGCAATCTAGTGAGGATGGGGTAACTGGGAATTGGGTTTGTGATTTCAAAAGCCTAGATTGGGGTGAGGACTTCTAGGCTGCAAGCTGAGAAGCAGGAAAATCTGATTGGCACTATCTAGGAAGCAAAGGCGAGGTAAAGGGATGAAAAAAATAAAAATAACAAGGTATGAATAAAACCTAGTGATTAAGAGGTAAGCTCCATGAGAATATAAATCATAATAGAAATCTGAAGGCAAGGAGGTTGAGAGGGAAGATTGAGGGTATAATGTAGACACAGATGCAAATGTCTGGGACCTGCCTGGCTCAAAGACAGAGCTGGTTGGGAGTATGGTAGACATTAAAATAGAGTCTGGGCTGGGGCATCTGGGTGGCTCAGTTGGTTAAGCGTCTGACTCCTAATTTCAGCTTCAGGTCATGATCTCATGGTTCGTGAGTTTGAGCCCCACACTGGGCTCTTTGCTGATAGCATGGAGCCTGCTTGGGATCCTCTATCTCCCTTTCTCTCTCTGCCCCTCCCCAGCTTATGCTTGCACTCTCTCTCAAAATAAATAAGTAAACTTAAAAAACTCAAGTCTTGGCTTTAAAAAACTTTTTTAAAAGTGTTTATTTACTTTTGAGAGACAGAGAGAACAAGAGTGGGGGAGGAGCAGAGAGACCAAATAACATGGTCTGGGATAATTTACCTCTGCCTTATAAGCCACAGCAAGGAGCTTACATTTTGTTGCAATCTATGGGAAGTCACTGAAGAGTTTTGAGCAGCAGACATTATTACCCAGTCTATTTTCAAATAATCACTCTGTCCCCAGGTGAAGGCTAGATGAGAAAGGGGCAAAAGTAGAATCAGGGAGTCTATCGCCCACCCAGATGAGAGAAGAGAGTAGTTTGAGCTGGGATGGTCCTGGCAGGGATAGAAATGAATGACACATTCAGTATAAATTTTGGAGGTAAAAGGGACATAGCAAGCTAATGGGTGAGTGTAAGGGTGAGGGAGACTTTTGAATATCTTAAATTTAAAATGTCTATGAGGGGGCGCCTGGGTGGCTTAGTCGGTTAAGCATCCGACTTTCGCTTAGGTCATGATCTCGCGGTTCGTGGGTTCGAGCCCCGCGTCGGGCTCTGTGCTGACAGCCAGCTCAGAGCCTGGAGCCTGTTTCAGTCTGTGACCCCCTCTCTCTCTGACCCTCCCCTGCTCACACTGTCTCTCCTCTCTCCTAGAAATAAATAAAACATTAAAAAAATAAATAAATAAAAAATAAATAAATAAAATGTCTATGAGATGTCCCAGTGTAATTGTCTAGTAGACAATTCTGTGGTTTAGGCCGCAGACGAGGGCTCTGTTGGCACAGAGGTGGTGAAAACCACAGGAAGATTGAAGCAATCTGGAAGACAGTCAAAGGCACAGCCAGTGAAGGACTGAATCCAGAGAGCAGCAGAAAGACAACAGAAACTCAGAAAGTATCGTGGTCACACATCTCAAGAGAGTCCAAGAAAGAGATGGCAAGAAAGTGAATGGGATTTGGCAGCCAGGTCAAGGCAGCAAAGTACAAGAAAGTACCCATCCAATTGGGCAACTTGGAAAAGGCAGTTTTAATGGAGTTTGAAAGGCAAGGTTCAAAATGGAGTTGGCGAAGAAATGAGGAAGAAAGAATGAGGAAGGAGACAGCATGTGTAGAGAGCTGTTTTAGAGGTTGGAGCTGAATGGGTTCATAAATCGAGGAAGTATGGAGATGGTTTAGAATGGAAGCCTCCAGCACATGTTTGCAAGTGTTGGGATGATACAACAGATAAGGTGAGGATGATGAACAGATGAGAGGAAGTGATTGCACACAGACCCAGATTTGATGGGAGAAAGATGAATGAGTTCTGTTTCATGACTTTTCATCTTTTTCAGTGACATAAGAGGTGAGGCCACCAGCTGAAAGCGTGATGGGGGAGGGGGGATGGAATATAGGAAGTGTGAGGAAAGAAAGTCTAAAATGAAATTCTCAGACAAAGGAACCATGAACTCACTAGGGAACTATAGCAGGACTTTCAGACCATGAGAAACATCCATTTGGGTCTACAGTCATGGATTTAAAGTAAAAATGGAGGGGTACCTGGGTGGCTCAGTCTGTTAAGTGTCTGACTTCAGCTCAGGTCATGATCTCATGTTTTGTGAGTTTGAGCCCTGTGTCAGGCTGTGTGCTGACAGTTCAGAGCCTGGAGCCTGCTTTGGATTCTGTGTCTCCCTCTCTTTCTGCACCCCCCCCCAACTCATGCTGTCTCTCTCTCTCTCAAAAATAAATAAACATTAAAGTTTTTTTTTAATTTACAGTAAAAATGGAAATATGATTTTCGCCAGTAGTGATCAGCTGTTTAGGTGCTAAAACATAGTTCATCCAAGCTTGAGCTTTTGTGTTTTGGTTGAGTGGTAATTAAGCAGTGAAAGATTTCAAGGTAGGGGAAATCTTTGATAAGACAGAGGTGTCAAGATGTTGACCAAAAAAGAAAAGATTTAAAAGATTAAGAAAAAGAATGTAGGAAACCCAATTTTAGAAACAGAAAGATGGTCTTCAGAGCCCAGGGAAAAAAGTTATTTTCTTTTTAAGTTTATTTATTTATTTTGAGAGAGACCAGAGAGCACAAGTGTGGGAAGGGGGGAGGTGGACATAGGATTCAAAGTGGGCTCCATGCTGACACCAGAGACACCAGTGTGGGGCCCGAACTCACAAATCATGAGACCTGAGCCAAAGTCAGATGCTTAACTGACTGAGCTACTCAAGCACCCCAAAAAGTTATTTTCTGAATAAGGAAGAGGATGGATTTGTGCTGAGCTTCTCTTCACAAGAACCCTCTGCTTCTCCTCTCAGCCCCAACCCATGCTCTACTACTCCCCTTAGAAACAAGAGCGCAAGCTCATCCATAGCACTGCTGGCCAAGGCAAAAGCAGACAGACAGTGGCCACCAGGCGAGATGAGGCCAGTTGCGACTGTGGCCATACTCCCTGCTGCGTGTGTGAGACTTGCAGTGCTAGGTAGCACTTTGAGAGTATTAGCTTAAGCACAAGATGAGCTTTTATCATAGTTTCTGTGCTATTGGTAGACCCACACTTCTCCACCATAGCCACATAATAGTTCATCAGAGATCAACGTGATTAACACAAGAAGACAGGCTCCAAGGTGGAGAGAGTCCTTGACAGGAGCACACCCTCTGGAGACTTTTATAAGCATGACTTTTATTGATACCTTAGGACCAGAGGGTTTGGAAGTCCAGCCAGATTCTAAACTTTGCCTCCCTAAATACTGTCTCTACCTTCATTCAGATTCTTTTTTTCCCCTTAAGAGCTATACATTATAACAACCTATAGGACTCCTTATTTAAACAATTCCATACACACAACTCATATTAAGCAATTGCACATGACTTTATAAACACATTGAACCTAAGTGACTACTATCTATTTAAAAATGAGAAAATTGTTATCCTTATACTTGTCTAATTAATACACACTATTGGTATCTCCCTGACTACCACCCACACATATTATATGTATGCTTTATGTAAGCCTTTTTAAAGAAATTAAAATTGGCAGGAGAAATGTTCTCTTAGTATAGTTTAAAACCTGGTTTATCACATGTATTGTATTTCCTTCATTTTTCACAAGCCAAACTGTCCTATAATGAAGCATGTCAATTTTACTACTGTAGTGAACATTCCTTCACAGTCAGCCAGATGTTCTGCATCAGTCAAGGAAATTTAAAAAAAAAACACACACACACACACTTTAGAAAATAGTTAACAAAATAACTCTATTCCTGGGGGAACAGAGGTATGCGGCTCCTCTGAAAAGTCTATTTCAATCCAATAGTCATTTGGGTTCTTTTCTTAAATGATCAGTGCATGAGTAAAATATTGTACTTTTTTCCTCAGTGCTATCACAGATACTGTGGAATGCCTACAAACACTGGACACTAAACTATTGGAACAAACAGCACTTTTTTTCAAGCAAAGAGGAAGTGTGGTAGTTACAGTACACGGTAACTAGTGTCACTTTATTGTACTTCCTCTGCATGACCCCTTAAACAAAATGAATAACAAAGGTTTCATCTTTTGCAACTGAGATCTATTTTCATAATAGCCAAACATTTATAAAAGGAGACTACTCATACTGAATAATAGTTATTATTTACTGAAAGCTGGGTTTCACTAAAGTAATGAAACTTTTTGTACATGGCTTCTGAATATACTCTACAAAATATTTTTGGAAGAGATTTTGGAAAATGTTTTGAGCAGAGCCATGTCACTAAAATATGAGTAGTCACCCAAGTTTAACATTCACTTCAAAAATATCAAATCCTGGTATTTTTGATGTAAAAAATCATAGCAATTTAGGTATCTCAATAACAGACATATCAAGAAAGGGAACAGTCAGTGGCACTATTTGCCTTTTTTTTAAGATCCTGTATATTGCATGTAGATTAGCAAACTTTTGGTGCTAGGGAGATATTACCACATCACCCTCTTTCCTTTAGGGATTACGAAGTAACCTTTATTTTTTTTAAATTAAGTATACAAATATTTCCTAAAGTCTAATTATTTTCAATATATTATTGCATTGTTTTATACTATCTTCACTACAATTTGGGGTTACTACTAATGACCGTTCCTAGGGATAGGGGCCTTCTTTTTTAAGTTCTTTGCTAAATATAGTCAGTAGAATGATTTGATGGCTCATTTCAGGGTCTGATAATTCATTCCTTCCAAAGTCTCCCTTGTAGCCATCCCAAATTGCTCATGCTGAGTGTGAGCCCCTTTCTTCAGGACCTTTTACCAGAGCTGACGGGAAGCATTAGAACCCCGCCCCTCCCTCCCCCCTCCAGTGCTGCTGTGTAGTTCTTAGACCTTAGTCCATGCAAGAGTCCCTGGAGACCTTGTTTAAATGCAAGTTTCTGGGACCTCTGTGGACCTCACAAATGGTAATTTTGGGGATAGACCTGGGACTCTGCATTTCTGACATATGATCCAAGTGATTCTGAGGCAGAAGGTCCCACCAACTTTTTTTTTATAGTTTATTTTTATTTTTGAGACAGAGAAAGACAGAGCATGAGCAGGAGAAGGGCAGGGAGAGAGGGAGACACAGAATCTAAAACAGGCTCCAGGCTCTGAGCTGTCAGCACAGAGCCCCATGTGGGGCTCGAACCCACAAACCGCAAGATCACGACCTGAGCCGAAGTCGGACGCTTAACCGCCTAAGCCATCCAGGCGCCCCCTTATGGAAATACAGGAAGAGAGGAAAAGGCAGCTGGAATCCAACTGACTTGGCTTGAGTCACATCTCTCCCACGGACATGTTCTGGGAATCTGGGCAAGCTGATTAACCTCACTAAAGCCTAACTTCTTCATTTATAAACTAGGAACAAATCCTCTGCCTAATAGTGTTGCTAGGAAGGTAATATGAGATGATGCATCTGGTTAAACACCCGGCAGAGCACCTGGCACAGTGAGTGCCCCATAAACAGCATCTGTAAAATCATTGCTTTATAACCTTTGAGGCTGTGGTTAAATCACCTGTTTAGTTTTCTCTTTTTTGGATTTGTAACAATTTGGATATCTTTATGGCCCTGCTCTTACTTTCTAAGAACTGAAGCTGTGGCCTGTGTCTGATCAGGGCCCAGGTACCTCATTATAAGCCTATATATTAATGTCTAATTATTCCCCAAATGGGCACACCTTGTTGCACCCTTTAATTTCAGCATCTCGTTAGTGCTCCATTTGCCCACCTTGTTATTTCCCATCCCCTCACCAGTGTCTCCCCCCTTTTTTTTGCCTTTCTTTTCAGTTCCCACATCTTATGCCCATTTCTTTATTCATAGCATTGATCCTTCCTTTTATGCTTGTCATGATTCCTTCCTTTCTGCACAGCTCATTACATCCCTCCATCTGTGAACCTCATTATGCCATCCCATTTTTATCTTGTTACATCCTCACCATGCACATATTATTAGCTCCTCCATTCATGCATAGCACTGCATTCTTTCTCTCTGCTTCTTATCACAACCTGCCCTTTCCACCCTTCCCATTTAATGCTTCCATTTATAAATCACATTACATCCCCCTCCAAATGGCTTCATCATTACATCCGTCCATTTATGCATCTCATTACACTTTTGCCCATGCACATTTCTATGTGCATTTCTATTTGTACATCTCATTATGGTCCCATCAAACATGCACATGTCATTACTCCCCTTTCAAATGTTTGCGTTGCATTACATCCTTCTATGTTTGCATCTCATTACATCCAATATTCCTAGGTTTGACAACAAACTAACAAAGAGAGATAAGTGTGTTACTTGCTTTTAGAAAACAAAATATGTTTCTCAGGCGCCTAACATCAGTGTTTCTTAAATGAGTCATTCATTTTGGAAAGATTTACATATTTATCTAGCTAAGAGATTTAAAAACAAAACCTCTCTATTTTATACACATAAAAAAGAGCTCCTTATCTTGTTTAGTTCAAATCATGGTCATTATCACTACTTTGTATTATTTCTCTACAGTTTACAAAGTGATGTGATTATCCATGAATTTATTTGTGGCAACAACTCTCTGAAAGAGACAGCTTTGCGATCATAGTCATGTTACAGAAGGAGAACTGCATCCAAAGCACCAGGAAATTAAGTTATTTCCCAAAAACTGTTAGTGAATGGTTGTGGCAGGGCTCAAAGTCAGATCTTCTGTCTCCAAAACCTACATTCTTTATGCCATACCACTCTGCAGAAAAAAAAAAATCCCTTATTTCTATGTATCATGTGTCATTTAATCTATTCCATAACACTTCCCTATGACAGAAGCTAGTGTTTGCACGCTTTAGGTTTGCTTTATTTCGTTTTCTAAAACAAAATGACGCAACATCAATGCTTTGAAATAAAACACTCAGCATTTTATGTTTATCTCTTTGTCCCTGAGTTTGAAGAACGAGATTACAAGAAGCTTTAGTGTGGATACCCCCAACAAGCAGAAATGCACATAGACTAAGATGCAAAAATCAGGAGAGAGAGATGGTCCTTTACTGATCTTCACCAGTAAGGCCAGCCTCATACAGGCCGAATAAGGGAAGTTCCCTACAAGAGATTTGAGGGGTTCCAAAGAAGACCTCCCTCCCATGTACAGAACCTTTCTTCCTGATAGATCCTAACCCTGGCCAGTCTCTGCTTCATTAAACTGTGTTCTCTGCCTCACTTTTATTTTTTATTATATTATGACATAGCTCATAAATTCAGTAAAGTGCAGAAAGATGATACCCATTCCCACCACAAGATAGAAGACATGTTTACATTTCTTCCGTATTTACTTCAAATATTCCCCTTTAGCAAAAAACAGAAATTGCAAATATTCTCCTAAGGTTGGTGTGTATTATTTCCATGAATATTTTTGTACTATTGTTTTAAAATGTTACATAAGTGTTGTCATAGTGCACATATCTTTTGCAATATCCTTTCTGTGCTTAACATCATGTTTCAAAAATATATCTATCTTGGGGTGCCTGGGTAGTTTAGTCAGTTAAGTGTCCAACTTCGGTACAGGTCGTGATCTCACGGTTCATAAATTCAAGCCCCACTTTGGGCTCTGTGATGACAGCTCAGAGCGTGAAGCCTGCTTCAGATTCTGTGTCTCTTTCTCTCTCTCTGCCTCTCTCCTGCTCATGCTCTGTCTCTCTCTGTCTCTCACGGGTAAGTAAACATTAAAAAATTTTAAAAATATATATCTATCTGTTCACACATGTGAAGCTAGCTCGTTCATTTTAGGATCTATAAAATTTTCCATTGTGTAAATAGACCAGTTTGCTTTACCCATTTCTCTATGAGGGGTAATTCAACATCACATTGCCTTGATCTCTTAGTACTTCATCAGTGCTTAATGCTTAGTGCCGTGCTCTACCTGTTGAGTGACTAAATGGAGACATTTGAAATTCTCACATCATGGGAAGCAATGCCTTCTCCAAAGATCCATGGCAGAGTCCATTTTATCCTCATTGTAACTGCTCCGAAAAGTAAACACATCAACAAAATGACAGTTCTTAAATAAAACTGGCCCCTGTCCACATGTTGATATGTACTTGTGTATTAAAATAATTGTACCTCAAAAGGGTGGTCTGATTCCTGGAATCTGGAATGCTTCTTATGTTAGCAAAAGGCAAGAAAAATGAAGAAAAATGCAATGTTTGCCACAGCAATGTGGTTGATTTTTCCTCTGGTTTAAAAAGCAGCAGTTTAAGGAGCCATTGGAGACTACTGCCAGTCCCTGATGCAAGCAGACCAATATGACTGTGGTCACCAAAAGCGTGGCCTATTTCAGATATATGAAAGGACTGTTAGATAGTAATCCTTCTAGAACTTTCAGAGCCTAAAAAGTCCTTCCATTGTGATGCAGAAAAGGAATTCTTCATATTGTGCTGGTGGGAATGTAAATTGGATCATTCTGAAAAGCAATTTAATAGAACTTTGTGAAGTTAAGGATATGCACGATACTACATTTTTAATGTCTCATGCAAACAAAATTTCTGGAGTGGAGCAGATTATTTATAGCTAATAACCTCACTGACTCCCTTTTGCTTCCATTATTAATCCTGGGCAGGTGTCATCCTACACATACCAGGGACCATACTATAGGAAAAGAAATGCTGAAACTATAAATCTGGATAATTATATGGTAGGGGGGGCAGCACCCCCACTTATCTGAAAGGAAGGGAGAAAAAGTTTTGCTCCTTAAGAAGGATTCTGGGTTCTACTACCTTTTGGGATATAAATAAATCTCTTCAGGGGAAGGATAAGACCATTGTCTCCAGCTTGACAGCTTAAAGATGTCTCCAAATCCTGGGTCTCATCCCCACCTTGCGATGTAAACACATTCCATTTATCTCTGGAGGATTAATCTCTCTAAATGGTCTCTTACTTCCTAATAAGTTATAAATTAACTTCTCAAGCTTGTTCTTTTAGCCCGAGTCCCAAGTTTTAGTAAAATTTTCTCAGAAAGCCCAAAGTATGCAGAAACATAAAAAAAATTTTTCTCTGCAGTCTTAAACATATCCTGTGGTGCAACAATTCCACTTCTTTTTTAAAAAATTTTCATGTTTATTTTTGAGAGAGAGACAAAGACAGGGAGAGAGAGAGACAAAGACAGGGAGAGAGAGAGAGTGGGGTAGGGGCAGAGAGGGAGGGAGACACAGATTCCAAAGCAGGCTCAAGGCTCTGAGCTGTCAGCACAGAGCCCAATGTGGGGCTCAAACTCACGAACCACGAGCTCGTGACCTGACCCAAAGTCATATGCTTAACCAACTGAGCCACCCAGGTGCCCCCAACAATTCCACTTCTGAATGATTATCCCAGAAAAATTCATACATCCACAAGGGGACACGTATGAGGACATTCATTGTTACGTGGTTCATGTAAGTGTAAACATGGGGCACAGTTGGTGCTTCTCACTAGAGGAATGGTTAAATAAAATGTGGCACGGCAGATGTACACTATGACATCACTGTATGGCAGTAGTGGCAACGAACTAGGTATACACATGATGCCATGTACACATCTTGAGAGTAACAAGAAAGAAATAGAATATGGTCCATGGCATAACAGGAAAATGAAAAATACGCTAAGCACTACTACATATCTTTCAGGAATCCAGACACATTTGAAGGAATATATCAAACTCAAAAGCATGAGCACCTCTGTAAAGGGGATGTGGGAAGAGCATCTGGGAATGAGAGTGGTGTCAGGGATAATGAGGGGGAAATAAGAGAAGGACCTCGCCCCCAACAAAATCACCTACATGGCTGAGGAGTATGGTTATGCTACTAACTGACTTCCAGAGGAGAAAAAGAAAGCCTCTTCACTGGGCTCATTCCATATCAGCACCCTCTGTGATCTAGTGTCACGTGGTAGTACAGTAGTCCCCTGCTGTATTCTCCACATGCATTCCAAGACCACCAGTAGATCCCTGAAACCACGGATAGTACTGAACCAAGTATATGCTATGCTTTTTCCTCTACGTACCTATGATAAAGGTTAATTTCTAAATTAGGCACAATAAGAGTTCAACAATAACTAATAATGAAATAGAATAATACAACAATACACTGTAATGAAACTTACGTGAGTGTAGTCTCTCAGAATATCTTATACTGTACTCACTGTTCTGCTTGTGATGATAGAAGATGATAAAATGCCTAGTGATGAGATGAACGGCGGTGGATGATGCAGGAAGTGCGACATAGTTGCAGTAGGCTACTACTGACCTACTCATGATACATCAGGAGGATTATCTGCTTCCAGACTGGGGTTGACAGTGGGTAACGCAAACTTTGGAGAGTGAAACCACAGATGACGGGGGACTACTGCCCATAGTAGTGCTAGAGGCTCAATGTATAGTTGTTAAATGCAGGTGGCAACCATCGACACTGGCTGTCATGCCAGAGGTTCCAATGATTATATTTTACTGCTGTCACCACTGTAGAAATGTCAAATTAATCTTTTGCCCTTGCTTCCACTCTGATTAAAAATACTTCGCTGCCTTTAATGGGCTAAATTTGAAAAGAAATTGGGTTCATAAGGAAAGTAATTGTGGGTTTATCAAACATTTATGAAGTTTCACCCAATTTTCCACCTTTAGTTTCTACTCAACCCATACACTTACATTAGCTTTTGCATAAACTGCTTTATTTAAACTCTTGTAGTGTTTACTGCCAACATTTTATAATCACATTATTTTCTCATGATCCTTAGGCGAATGTGAAAACTTGACTTTTTGAATCAAGTCTAATATTCTAACATATTTGGTGGTTCTTACATGAAAGAGTTCTTCAGAACTTCTTATGAAATGAATCAAACATGCTTTCTTCCAGCCACTTGGAGCCAGACCCACGGTTAGAATTGCCATGACTTGCCAAGAAGCAGCTCAGTTCTTCCCAATGCACTGGTACTCAAAGGATAGGAAAAAAGTCAAGTCTATTCTGTGATCTATAGTGAGAGTAAGGAGCTGGCCTCATCGCCCTTACGTACTTGTATGTACCTACAGTTCCCTTATTAGTCTGTAAGAGAGAAAGGAGAGACAATGGAACAGAGCACATGTGTGACATCTACATTGAATACTGAATTATATTATGAGTTCTTCTGGGTCAGCACCCTTGCTGCCTCTGCTCGGAGTCTGTCTCCCACCTGTTGCCCACTCCTTCCCCACACATCCCAGCCTTCTGCCAACTTTCAGATAAGCCTCAACAGCCTGAATTTTCATGCTTTTTCTCTTCCTTCCAAGTTGGAATAATAATGTCTCTGATCTTCAAGAATGGAATTTTTGCTCTCGCAACCAGATTGTATATGTTGTCATTTGAAACCAAACTATTGTGGAAGAATATAAACATATGCACAAGAGGATTGAAAAAGTCCTCAAGTACCGATTAATGGAAACAAATCAGTCATCATCCTCTGTTCCCAAGGATGTAAGGTTAATCACCAGTCACTACACATCAGAATAACCTAAGAGCTTGTTTAGAAATGCAGATTCCCAGGCACAAACACAGGCTTATTGCATTAGGCTTCTAGGAAAGGAACCTGTATTTAATGTTTGTAACAAGTTTCCCTGGGATTCCTGGTACTGACACCTCCTGAGAACCAGTAATTTGGAAATACTGAGAATAAGCAGTCAGCATGCTATATTGAAGGATTTAGACAAACATTCTTCAATTACTCATATTTTATTCTAAAAACTTGTTTTATAAAATTCAACAAAACAAATTCCTATAACACACATAAAGATGTAGGTATATTTTTCAAAAATATAACTGAAAGGGCTTATTTGCATAATTGAATAGATGTGAAGGTTAAAAACCTAAATTCTACTGTTGATATAAATGAGAACTAAAATCTGTGTGTCTCAATTAATAAACATTTACAAACATTCATTGAACATCTATTATGAGAGAAGTGCTATATTAAGTATTTTCAGAAGCTGTAAAATAATATAGAAATTAGTCTTCCTGAGGCACCGAGGTCATTCGGTTAAACGTCTGACTTCGGCTCAGGTCACACTCTCACAGTTTGTGAGTTCAAGCCCCACATCAGGCTCTGTGCTGACAGCTCAGAGCCTGGAGCCTGCTTCAGATTCTGTTGTCCCTCTCTCTCTCTGCCCCTCCCCTTCTCCACTCTCTCTCCTTCAACAAAGAAAAAGAAAGAAAGAAAGAAAGAAAGAGAGAGAGAGAGAGAGAGAGAGAGAGAGAGAGAGAAAGAAAGAAAGAAAGAAAGAAAGAAAGAAAGAAAGAAAGAAAGAAAGAAAGAAAGAAAGAAAGAAAGAAAGAAAGAAAGAAGAAAGAAAGACAGACAGGCAGGCATTAGTCTTCCTGCCAAGTGGCTTTAATCCAGTTGAGAGCCAAAAAAGTCACACTGGAAGAAGCTAAAATCACAACTCACCACAAATAAAGATGTGTTTCAGTTTTCCTCTGTAAGGAATACTGTGGACCCAATGCATTATTGTATCACATCCTTGGAATACAGGATAGCGTCTCCATCTATTTATCCTTGGTTCCTGACACCAGGTGCTATAAATACTACTTGCTATAAATTAAATTGAATAATAATATTTTTCAGAAGTTGATTTAAAAATTAAATTATAGCATAAATATTCTTTAGAGTTTCTTTTGCTACTTTATTCACTCAATGCACAGTATGTTTCTTAGAAGACGCTATGATCGCACAATGTAGGACAATAAGAATAACATAAAGATAAGTGACATAAGGATGACTCATTAATTTTTTCCCTCAATAAGTTTATTGTACACCCTGGACTTCACATAATTAGAATTCGTACACTAGAAATAACTGTAAAGACAAAAAGCCCTCCTCTATTGTGAAAATATTGGAAATCGTTAAAAAAGAAAAAAAAACCTCTTGTTTACATATCTTAAAGCATACTTGAAGTATGTGTGTAGAGTTGATCCCATTAACTATAGGCACACAGAGCACATGAGGCAATCCTATGTCTTGTATCTGTGCAAAAATAGCTTTAAACAGAATTTAAATGTACCAGAACACAAAGTTCTTCCAGATGTATGCTTTCACTGATTTCTGGAAAATTGCTTCCCCATACCCTCTCACACTACATCGACCACTGTATAAGACCCTGAAGCCACTTTGCACTTTCACAGAATCCATAGCATTGACTCATGCTGTCATTATCATCCAAATAATGTTGTAAATATCCTCTCGTCTTTCCAGGCTATCTGGCTATTTTTCCCCTAAGAGGCTTTGCAAGAGACTTTTTATATAGTTCTCCAAATTCCTACTCCCGTTAATGATTTTAAAAAATGGAGAAACATTCATTGAATTGGCTACTTAAAAACATCATTTTTCCTCCAGGGGCTTCTATCCCTTTTGAATTAGATGGTGTTTATCAAGAAAACCTTTCTTACTGTGTCCTTACTATGATTATATATCTTTTTCTTTATATTCTTCTGTTTTTATTGAGGCCTGATTTGGAGTGTTCTTGAAAGAATGTGACCTCTCTAAGTAGAATCATCATTTTCATTGAGAATGGGCCAACAGAGTGTCTGTCACCTTCCCTTCTTCATGGCACAATGTCAGTATTGAGCCTTTGTGCTACATAACAAATTGCCCAAACCTAGCAGTTTAAAAGAACATATATTTGTTATCTCACAGTTTCCTTGGGTCAGGAGTCTGCTTGTGAGCTAGCTGCGTCTTCCACTCAGGATCTAACAACACTGCAGTCCAGATATTGGCTAGGCTATGATCTCATTTGGAGGTTTGACTGGGAAGGTTCTCCTTCCAAATGTGGTTAGGCTGTTGGCAGATATCATTTGTTTGGGGTTGTAAGACTAAAGACCTGCAACTCTTACTGGCTATTGGCTGAAGGCTGACTTTAGTCCAAGAGGCCACCCCAGTTACCTGCCATGTGGCCCTCTCCATAGGCACTTCACAACACGGCAGCTTGCTTCTTCAAGGCCAGCAGAAGAGTCTCTCCTATGCATCTGTTAACAAGATAGGTGTGTGTGTGTGTGTGTGTGTGTGTGTGTGTGTGTGTGTGTGTGTGGTGTATGTGTTTGTGGGGGAGGAGGGTATGTGCAGTGTGTGTGCAGTGTGTATGTGTTTGTGTGTACATAATAACATAATCATGGAATTGATATCATCTTTGCCATTTTCTCAGAAGCAAATCACAGGTCTCTCCCACACCTAAGAGGAAGGGTTTACATGAAGGAATGGACACCAGAAGATAGAAATTATGGTGTGGTGAGGGGTCACTCTAGGGTCTGTCTACCACAATGCCATTGAACTAAAGTACTCATGGAGGGACTGTACTTAGATATGAATGATTTTTATTATTCTTCTGGAATCTAGTTATTTTAAAATAAGCTTATAATTCTCTAAATAAATCAATTTTAGTTCTCTTGTATTTTTTTTTTAAAGTGCCATATAGCAATTCTCAGGCAAAGCCTCAGAAGTTATAGGACCCAGGAGGGTAAGGAAGATAAATAGGAGAGAGAAATAATGACCCCAAGCATAGGCAGGAAACCAAAATTCCAAAAATGTAGGTATCACTAGTTGATGGTTTATGTTTCCTTGTTTTGTGATTTATTTTGCTTTGATTTTCCAACAATATTTGGAGCTACATGTATTGCATCTGTCTCTCTTCAAGGTTGACTGTTATTACTGATTTCAACAGTTCAGAGAATTACCCTCTATCTTCTTCAGTCAGTTCCTTTTGCATAACACTTAAATCCTCTGAAGAAGTAAGCCTGCTTTAACTTAAGAACTTGAACACTGGGATGTAGCTTGCCATCTGTCCTCAACTTTTTAAGTAACTTTTTGCCAAGACAAATGTGGATTATAGACAACAACCTGGGACATTTCTGGTCTCAGAACAGGAGAAATGAAGGAACCCTTACATATTATTTTAAGTACTTTGTTTGTTAGCAGTGTTTGTGGTGAATGAAAAATTGATCCTTAGTTGTGTGTGAAATAGAGAAGTGATCTGCATGCCAATGGCCAAGTATAGACTTCAGAGACTACACAGTTCTGAAACTGAGATTTATGAACATCTGCTTTTCCCCCATAAATTTAAATATAGATTTGATCCTTTGAAACCTGAAAAACTCCCAGGTGCTTCTTCAGTCTTTATCTTGGGAACATGCTTTTTAAAAAAATGGTATTAAACATTAGCAACTCAAAATGCTATATTCCACATGTCGAGGCTCCAACATGTCCAGTGTGAGAACACAAACCATAATAGTCTTAATAAAAAATGCTGAAAAGCATTTCTTTCTGGTCCCAGTTTATGCCTTTCATTAGTCCACAAATATTTATTTAATGCTTGCTTATGGGATAGGCGTTTTAGCGCTGAGATCATAGCAACCAATATAACAGAGAAAATCCCTGCCTTCATTGTGTTTATGTTCCAGTGAGTGTAAATGTTCTCTTAAAAGAATTCCCTTTAAATGTTCATGATACTTTCATATAGTTCATTGGAAAACTCTGCACCGGGCTTGCAAACCAATGTTAATCCATTCCTGATGTTGGACTAGATTCTTGGGATTCAACTATGAACAAAGTAGATGTTTATTCTCACAGGGTTTAAGAACCCTGTGAGAGTTTGGCATATTTCTCACCTCTATTAAGAAACATAGACCTGGGAAATGGGAACTTTGGGGTAGGAACTGAGGAGCCACTTGCCCATTCTTTATGTTAGATCATCCTAAGCAGTATCAACAGTGCCTCCCTCCTTTGGCTCTTGGGCTTACTAAGAGCTGTTACTATGAGTAGAAGGTAAGAGTGTGTGGACCAGAGGAAGGGAAATAAAATCACAACTCTGCAGAGGACAAACACATAAGTCAGCTGGGCACGTGGAAGGCTAGCAAAGGCATTAAATCCCTCTTAGGAAAGCAAGTTTTTAAGAGCACAGTTCTGACCACCCTGTAACAGAGGACACAAGGCATTTACATAATAGGAAAGCCTCAGGAGGACAGTAGAGCTATTTAATTTGGTTAGGCTAATAGTATCCCATCCATTTACAGTGTAATAGAACCTCTCTCCTCTGCCTCTTAAACATGAACACATTGGCACGATGCCACAGGGCACATAAACCAGCGCCAGTCTTCTTGGTGTGTTGATTCAACTCAGCTATTGGGAGAGGGACAATTAATTAATTTACTGATAAGTAATTTAAGACATTATTTTCCATTAAAACCAATACAGCCATATCATGGAATATAATGCAGGATTTGCATATACCTTTAAGATAAAACACAAAACTAAAACAGTGACAAAGCCAAGGGTTGAGGGATTAAGCCCTCTCTCATATCTCCCATCAGCCCCCTACAAAGCCAACCTAACAAAAATAATTTTTCATATGGATAATGGATTCTCAATTTCATGCAAAGTATAAATAACAAACTCCCCTACAACTTTCCTTTCAACCACGCTGTCACTTGCATACCCCTCCTTTTTAGAAATTCTGGAGTTGCCATTAGATGTAAGAAAATGGTGCGCTGGGGTGCCTGGGTGGTTCAGTCGGTTGAGCATCCGACTTCACTCAGCTCAGGTCATGATCTCGTGGCTTGTGAGTTCTAGCCCCACGTCAGGCTCTGTGCTGACAGCTCAGAGCCTGGAGCCTACTTCAGATTCTGTGTCTCCCTCTCTCTCTGCCACCTTCCTGCTCATGCTCTGTCTCTCTCTGTCTCTCAATAATAAATAAACATTAAAAACTTTTTAAAAAAGAAAAGAAAGAAAGAAAATGCTGGGCCACTTCAGACCTTGCTTCTGAGCCCTGGGGCCCAGCCCTGGGGCCAATGATCACTATCCTCTGCATTTAAGAGAAGTCCCTTGAAAGAGTTTGAGATAGCTGCTCTTTTGCAAGATGGGCCCAGAAAGGTTTTCTCAGTGCTCTCTCCTTGTCCTTAGCACTGAGTCTGAGTACTGGCCCTCCTGCTCCCACATCCCTCTTCTCCAGTCTTCGAATGCTACATAGCAGGCAGATCAGCTTATGTTCTTTGTGCTTTGTGTTCCTGGAACAGGATCTGGACCAGGTACAGCTCCATCTGGAAGAAGTGAGATTCTTTGATGTATTTGGCTTCAGCGAAGCAGCAGGAGCATGGCAATGCTTCATGTGCAACAACCCCGAGAAAGCGACCGGTGAGAGACCCCTCCCTTCCACTTGATGCTAAGAATCACTTGTGCCCCTGGGATTTACAGGGACCCATGAGCCCTGCCATTCTAGTTGGCCTTCTTACATGAACATCCTAAGTTGTAATAATGTATGCCTGATGGCCTCTGCCTCATGCTGAGAAAGGCATCTACCCAAAGTGGGAATGAGAGAAAGGAAAGATGTTGAAAGGGAAAGAAATATAAACCAGAAACGAGCAAGAGAAACAACACCTTATGTGTAGTCATCAAGAAAGTAGTACTGGCTATTTTGCCCTGAAAGCATTCATTTCAGTCCAGATGGCCCTGAGGGATAGAGAAAAAAAGGCAATCTGTCGAAAGTTCCAAGGAAAAAAGATGCCACTGAAGGAGTGAATGCATGCACAAGCCCTGTCTTCTCATGGTCACCCCTTACACTTTAAAAAAACACTTTTTAAAAATGTTTATTTATTTTTGAGAGAGAGAGACAGAGCATGAGTAGGGGAGGGGCAGAGAGAGAAGAAGGTGCAGAATCCAAAGCAGGCTCCAGGCTCTGAGCTGTCAGCACAGAGCCTGATGTGGGGCTTGAACCCACAAACCATGAGATCATGATCTGAGTCAAAGTCGGGTACCTAACTGACTGAGTCACCCAGGTGACCTACCCCTTATACTTTTGCTTCATGATTCTGCTGTGAAACATTTCAAGAGTGAGGAATTATTTGAGGAATAACTTCAGAGCTGTTATTTACCCTCTCCCTCCCTTTCTGCTGCCCAAGGAATTTGATCTATTGACCTTGCCTAAAAATAATAATTATTAGTGAATATAAGCCAAGCCCTATGCTAAACATATCAGCTATAGCTCATTAACCTTTACAATGATCTTATCAGGTTGGTACTAATATTATCTCCATTTTACTTATGGGGAAACTAGGTACAGAGAAATATGATTAACTGAGGTCAGACAGGTAATAAATTAATGGTAGCAGGGTTTGAACCCAGTCTGACCTCAGGGCCCATGATCTTAACCATTCCACCATTGTGCCTCCTGGTTACACTTGCTCCAATCTGACCGGTAGAATTAGGTTGATAATAAATATGTCTTCACACAGTTATACTGTCCTTGGAAGCAGACTAGTTCATCACTCACTTGCCTTCTGAGAGGACACAGAGTTCTCAGTTCTCAATGCTGACACAGCTCAGGAACTGCAGTTTCAACCAAGAGAATAGTGTTAGAACACTGCTGAGCCCAAAGCCACTTTGTAGTTGAGCCATCTCTAGAGAGCCACGGATTACACTGCCCATACCCATTCCTTTCGTTTTAGGATTTTGTGCATCTTAAAGACTACCCGTTGTGGTAAGTCCATTCTCTTGCTAACTGCCAAGAAATTAAGACTGAATGGAAGAAATGTGTTTAGTTGGCCAGATGGAGTTGTGAGGGGCTCATGGAGAGGCACCAATTAAAATGTATTAGCCAGCAGAAAAGGTGTGGATGGAAGAGGCTGGCAGTGCAGGATGGCAGCCTCTGTGAGGCACAGATTGTTGGCTGATTACAGAGTCTGCATTGAGCTAATGCCAGAGTGAACACCCCAATTTTAAAAAGTTAATTTGAGCAAATAAGGAATTGGGGAATTGAATGTCTCCATTATAAAACTTCCTCATTATACTTTATTCCACCTATGGAAAAGAGCATAAACGAAACTATTTGAGAACATGGCGAAGTAGGGTGCTTATCTTAGGTGGCTTTTAGAGACCCTTAAGAATTCTCTTTCCAAGTAAGCTGAGTCCTTAGTTCAATAAACATTTAATCGTATCTGGCCAACGGAGGCCTCAGAAGAGGGGCTGAAAGTTAAAAACACAAAGTGTTCCTTTAATATATGTTTTCTCAAATTCGCTGCCATATGCTTGAAAAGAACATTTTGCACATTTACTTTTTCTTACTTGTGTTTCTCACAGTTAAATATAGACCAGGAATATATAGCAATAAAAATTCAAACAAGGCCAAATATGTTATAGCAGAGCATATTGATTCAAAATGCTTGGCTCTAAAAACTTCACTGTGCTTAGATTTCTTTGCTCATTTCCTTTTTGCTACATGAAAGGGAATGTGAGTCTGAGAGAAGTCCTATTTTCAACTATTATTTTCACCAAAAACTCTTGATTCCCTGAAAAATGTATGTAGATTGTTGATCTCATCTTATTTAAGCATGTAGATTGTACATTTCACAGAAGTGAAAGGTCTAACATAATGGTGCTGACACATATTATTCATGGAGACAATATTTGCATTCATGTTCTTAAATTTTAAAGATGACCAAGACATAGGAATAAATATTTTATTATTTGGTTACGCACAGCAAACGTAGCACCCGCAGCCCACTTTTCATTTACTTAACATATGTTTGTTGCATTGGTTGAATGTCTTCTGTAGGCCAAAGCTTGGGACAAAATATGAGTAAGGTGCAATATCTCTCCTCTGAAGGGGTTCATAATCCAGTTAGGGCCAGAAAGCATATATGGAAAAATCTAGCCTACTTGTATGTTTATAGGAGGGAATGAATACTGCTGAGTGAGTGAATGAATGAATAATATTTGGAAATGACAAAATCAAAGGTGTCTCAAACGTTAAAATAAAATATTTCAAGATTGTGATTATGTATTAATTCAAATTAAATACATCACTATACCATACCCAGTGCATTGTGAATCTGGTAAGTGAGGATGGGGCTTCTTTCCTCCTTGAGATAAGTCACTATATATGAAACAAATAGCCCACTTCCCCAGCTTAGCACCTGACGTGCTATGCCTGACTTTTTTTACTGCTTTGGGTTTAATCAGTGCTCCCAGAGTCCAGATGCCCATCACAGGGTTCAAAGAGAGGAGGAGTTTAAAGAAGTAGAATTGGGGAGCCTAAGACAAAAGAAATTTTTAAAAAAACTGTATTATTTTTGAAGTACTGACAAATGAAAATAATTGCTGTCAAGTATTCAGTGTTCCCATATAAAGCAAAAAGTGCTGTTAAGCATCTCCATAAATGAGAAATAAAACGAGGTATTTAGAAATTTCAATTAGACATCAAGAAGGACATTCTAAAAGATAAATCCTTCTTAACAATATATAGACCAAACTATATGAATGGGACTCATTCAGAAATTGACAGCAAATCATCTGGCTTACATGGTCACCTAAGTACATTCTCTTCTCTTCTCAGATTAAAGTCTTATCACCTACCAGGACTCCTAGCAGCATACAGAAATTCACAGGCATTTAATATCTGGTAGTCAGTAAAGTATACTTTGAATCCATTAGGTACAGATGAACTCAGAGGAAACTGAACGCTACAATAGTCTAAAGGTCCTGAAATTATTATAATTGCTGTCATTTATGATACTAAAAATGAGCTAAGTAATTTTATGATTATTATTGACTCCATTTTACAGATGAGGAGACTGAAACAATTTTCCCAAGGTCACACAGCTACCAAGTGATAGAATCAAGATTAATGCAGCTTAATTCCTGAACCTGAAACTTCAACCTCTTAGGCAAATCCAAATTGAGGACATGGAATATTGGAAATTCCAAGAACAATTATTCCACAATGTTATAATATCTACCTCTCCAGTGACTTAATGTACTTAAAGAAGAACAAGGGCTTTGGTATGATAATGTGTGGGAAATGATTACATGAGGGAAATGGTTACGTAGAAGCTATTTCCAATCCCTCCAATTGCTGATTCAGTTTCCGAAAATTATTTTATAAAAATACAGAGTAGAAGATTAGAAAATCACTGAAATAACTCAAGAATCCTCTGAGATTTGCTTGTTGGTGTTTATTGCCAATCCCATTACTCCACGTGAATGAGAGAATAGAGATTGAGCAAGTGGATAGAACAGAACAGAACTTACTTCTGGAAAAACAAGCAAATCCCCCTTATCAGTTGCCCTCATGTCTTGGAACCACTAATGCATGCCTAGCAGTCACAGTTAGTCAGCCAGCTCATCCTGGAACACATCTGGCTTTCAGTTCAGTCCCATTTGTTAAAAGGAGGAGGAAGAACTAGGTCGTGACTTTCACTCTTATTTCTCAAGACACACGGGATGCCTATGTTCTTACACCCTAGAAAAAAATAACTTAGAGATGTCTCAGTTTTGGCGCTCGTGTCCTCCTCTATAAATCTGAGCACTCCCAGTGTGATTACTCTCTTAGTCACTAGATATTTAGATGTTGAATGTGATCGTCTGTGGGAGGTCTCCTTAGGTTATAAAAGAAAACAAAAACATTTTTTTCAAACAACCTTCAATCACGACTCCTCTTTAGAACATGATTTCAAATATTTGTGCTACAGAAGCATACTATTCATTATATCGGACTAGCAAATGGAGATGGTTGTAGAATGATATGAAGAAAAGAAAGGCCTCTGTCAGGAGATTTTCTTCACACACTGCAAACCGGTAATAGTGGTGGCTCTCCTTTGCCGGACACCTTCGGTGTGGGCTAGGTAACTTTCCACTCCAAATGCCAATGTGAAAGTGGGCTCAGTGGCCTCTGAGGACCCAATCTATAGGCCACCAATACCTCTGTGAGTCCATTAATATGGAAACAGTGGATGTCATTATCAACTTTCACAGTACTTTGAACGTAACAGAAAAGAAAACTCCATTTTGGGTTTATGTGGTGGCTGGGTTTCCCCTGTGACGCCTCCCCTCCAACTACATGTGGTAGAATATTGTCTTATGTCCTACACATGGGTAGAGTCAGTCCCAAAAGCAGGACAGAGCTTGTGTAGGATAACTTCACATTTACCTATAATTAGAGACTATTGAATATGCACTCAATATTATATAAGTTGAACTCCAGCTTATTGTTCAAAGATACTTTCCATTATTTAATGACAAGATAAATGCATACATATTGACTCAGACTAGAAATCTCTTCTTTTCCCCCTCTTCCCATTTTCCTGTTCTATGCCTGTTTATAGGCATGCCTCTCTCTTTTAAGCCTTCCCACACACTCACAGCTCTCTCTGTCACACATGCACCCGCAGACATGGACACACCACTACCCTCAAAAAATAAATTCCTCTCCTCTGTTCTTTCTATTCTCCCACACTTCTTCAGCACACACAGCATGTTGCTACTAATCTCCCTGACTGGACAGTGAACTGGAGGAGAGGAAGTATGGATTATTCATCTGTGTATACCCTACCCAGTACTCGGTACCCAGTACATGGTAGTGGTTAACAAGTATTTGGATGCCAAATAATTCATGGATTATGTAAGTGATAGGATGAGTATGGAAGATTTGTTTTGAAATGCAACTTTAAAATCCAGTGCTTTCTCAAAATTAGACACTGAACTGAAACCTTAAAGTAGCAACTCTTGCAAAATAAATCTTTATAAGAAGAAAATGTTGCTGTGCACAGGATTTTAACATCTTATGAATACCCAATTTTAATATTTCACTAAAAGATTTCAATACACACATATACACAGAGTCTGTAGTAAATTGACTGAGAACATGTGAGCTTCAGTGGGAAATAAGCTAAGCTCAGTAACCTAGCACCCTTCAAGGGCTAATTTCTATTCTTTATCTGCCATCACTTTCCTGATCCTTCTGCCTTATCATATTGGGTCAACAATCTTATCCTGACACAGAGTAAAAGTGTCTGATGGCCTGATACTTGCACCCAAGCATTAGTCACCCCATGGCTCTCCACAAACAAATTATCACACATGGGAATGTGTCCTTTTCCACTTGGAGAATAAGCTGAGTCAAGACAGGCTGTGGAGCAGAAACATGCTTTCAAAAGGCAGATAGAGTGAGTAAACCAGCCTCTTATCAGTACACCGGCTTAACATGACATCAATTTAAAGAACTTTTATGTAGTTCTAAAATAAAGCACATAAAATATTTCAAAAGAGCTCTAGCCATCACCTTTCAGAGTAACCCTAACGTTTTATTTACCTATATAACTACGCTAGGAAAGAAATGTGTTTTTCAGCTACAAACTCGCCTGTGTAAATGACATACAGGTGCTTTAAGCAGCCACGGGGAATAAAATCATCCAATATCTCAAGAGGGTGGCAATATTTTGCATAGGTAGGATCTCATCCTTCCCACCTTCTCCTATAGATTACCCTTTCTTCCCTATTCAGTTTCTTCCTCCCAACTGAATCCTCGCATTGGCCTCTAAACACACTCAAGTGGCTTATCCTCTCCTTTTCCTCCACTTACTAACTACCTCTCACCTCCTCTTTATTATCTTTTTAGTAATAATAGGAATAGCAGCCACCATTTATTGAGCATTTACTATGAACCAGCTCTACATTAAGAGATTTACAGACAATATTTCATTTGTTTGGCTATTTATCTATTTATTTATTTAAATTCAAGTTAATTAACATACAGCGTAGTCATGGTTTCAGGAGTAGAAACTAGTGATTTCATCACTTACATATAGCACCCGGTTATCATCCCAGCGATGGCCCTCCTTAGTGCCCATCACCCATTTGGCCCATCACCCCATCTACCTTCCCTCTATCAAACTGTCTTTGTTCTCTGTACTTAAGAGTCTCTTATGGTTTGCCTCGCCTCCTCTTTAAAACAAAAGGTGTCTATATTCATTCTGCATCTCTTTGCATCCTTCTCCATCTGACCTGACTCTTTCTAATCCATTGTCCCTGTGGTCATTGGAGTGAGGCAAGTCTCTCACTGTATATGCCTCCGTTACTGCCTTTTAACAGCACTCAATTCTGCTGACCGATTTCTCCTTCTTCCAACATCCTCTCCCTTTAACTGTGGGATGCATCACTCTGGTCTCCCTCCTACTCTCCAGATACCCCTTCTCAGTCCCCTTTCGGGGGGGCGGGCACCTTCCTCCATCCAGCTCTGCATTGCTGAGAGCCCTCTCCTCCCTGCTGTACTCTCTCTGCAGCCAGTCTTTTCTGGGTCTGCATCTTCAACAGCCACTTGTACGAGACAACTCCCAATCACGTATCTGCAGGCAGGCCTCTCCTCCCAACTCTGGGTTTACGTTTCCCGCCACCTACTTGGCTGCTTCGAAGGCACCTCAGGCTCATTTCATTTAAATTAAACTCCTGATTATCCCTCCCTTGCCCCTGAAAAAAGGCTAGGTTTTCTTTTAGCGTTCTCTATATGAGCAAACACAACATCGGTCATTCCAGTGTACCAGTCAGAAACCCGCTGCCCTCTCCCTACCTCCACCCAGTCCCTCACCCAGCATCATGGATTTGACCTTCTCAGTGGTTCTCAGCTCTGTCCACTTCTCTTCATCACACGGAGTAAGATACTGTAACTTCTTACCTAAAATGATGAAAACAGCCTCCTAACTAAGCTACTCTGGACCGTGCCAATCAGCCTCCCACACTGCAGCCAGAATGTCCTCTTCAAAACACAGATCTGACAGTGCCACATCCCTGCGTGAATCCTTACAGCAGCTTCCCACAGCTCTTGGCTTGAAGACCAAACTCTATAGCATGCCTCTCACAGCCTCTCATTCAATGGTCTCTCCCATCCTCTGTAGCCTTATCCTTGTCCCACATGTCATCTGCTCTCTCTCCACTCAGGCTAGAAGAATCTTCTTTCAGTTCCCCAAACACACCATGCTGCTTCTTGCGACTGGGCTTTTGTATGGAGTGCCCTTTTCCCCCCTCATCGTCTGGTTAATATAGATCTTAGTCTTCCCATTACAATTCAGATTGACTGCCACAGGGAAGCTTTTTGTGACCTCCCTGACTAATACTAAGGTCCTCAGAGCACTTCAAACTTCTTCTTATGACCACTGTTACACCTGCCATCTTGTTTTTTCACATGTGGTTA
The DNA here is from genome assembly GCF_003009895.1 of Hyaena hyaena. Lineage (NCBI taxonomy): Eukaryota > Metazoa > Chordata > Mammalia > Carnivora > Hyaenidae > Hyaena > Hyaena hyaena. The sequence continues at coordinate 1,968,336 of NW_024080737.1, read as the reverse complement.
TTTGATTAATGTCTATTTCCTCTAGAAAATAGTAAATTCTATGAAGGGAGCTCTCCTTATCCATCCATTTTCAGTCCCTAGCATACAATGCTCAATAAATGTTTACCAAATAAGTGAACATTCAAAGTTTCTATCTTCTCAGAAAATGTTTGGTAAAATTTTTTTCAGGCAAACAGTGACAGAAAACTAAGGAATTCACAGGGATTCATTTTAAGAGACAAAGGTATTCATATGATAACATTTCCAGTGTAATTTTCATGTTAGATGTATTTGTTGAATAAACAGTATCTTCTTAAGTTCTTTACAAAAGCAATATGGGCAATCATTCTAATCAACAGAAAGTGAGGTTGTGTGTGTGTGTGTGTGTGTGTGTGTGTGTGAGAGAGAGAGAGAGAGAGATACATCTGATCAGGGGCATGAGCATGATGACATGTACATGTTATAGATAAAGTTTCCAATGCAAACAATGTAAAACTTCTTTTTTGACCAAAAGATTTGAACAACAACAGATGGAACTTGTGTTAAATCATTTCATAAAAGCATCATAGACAACACCTTAGGACGTTCTAGTACACCAGGAATGTACAGGGAGCTGTGACAATGGCCAGGATGTGCTCAAATTGCACAACCCAAACAAGGTGACAAGAATGTCATATCACTTCCCTGTGCAAGGAAAGCAGCTCTACGCTACCCAGTGTGGGCAAGTACTCAACATTTACAGCTGTCTAAAATCCTATGGCCAGATTTGCCAGTTAAGACCTATCAGTGAGATCATGTTAATAGAATAGCAGTGTGGGACTAACATAAGAAACATGTGTGGGACTCTTTCTTATTCAAAGCTCAATCCTGAAATTGAGCAGTTCTCTTCATTCATTTCCACCACCTCTGATCTTTTCCCATTGGTCCCTACCAGTCATTAGTGAGCAAGTCTGGGCCAGTCTTCACTGATAGTTTCCCATAAAGGCACAAAGGTGACCATGGTTACTGCACAAAACTTCTGAACAGATTACCTTTTTATCAAGCGGCTTTAGAATTTTTGTTTCACTGATGATACAATAAATAAGCCAAATTCCACAGACACTGAGCATTTTTTCTATAACTCTATTGGCTTAAGCCAAGGACATGTATATTATTTTATACTGCTATCCTATTCTTTAATTTCATGGAAAGATCATAACAATTTTCTTCCCATTATTGTTTTTGCAGTTTAACAATTCTGTGTATTCTATGACCTATTACTATCATCTGCCATGAGGCTGCTATCATTTCCTAGAAGTTCTTGAGCTACATGAGAATCACCAGGGGACCTTATTTAAAATATAAGATCCCTCACCCCACCTCAAAATTATGATTCAATAGGTTGCAGGGGTACCTTGGAATGTGCATTTTAACAAGCCAGCCAGTAATTCCAATGTAGGTGGCCCTCAGAATATAGTCTAGAAAACATTGTTCTACAGGCTTATAAAATAGTAGTTCTGAGGCTTCTTTAGATCAACATTTTGGTGACCAGCAGAGAAGCCTAGAAAGCATACCGTGTTCCATTGGGTATAAAATTATTAAATACCTTCTTTTGAAGGTATTTAACAATCAGAAAAGAATGGCTAAGAATTCAAATTCAGTACGTGTGAAAATGTCATCAAAAAGCTCCTGTCAAGTTGAGTTTGTCTGTCCTATTCTGGACCTCATAGCATCTTGTGGGATGTTTCAAAATCTATGCCGGGTTATACCTCCTCATTCATTCACTACTGATAAGGAAGCATGGCACCTTAAAACACTGCCTAGATATTCAGTAGAAACATGCCATTTGTTAACAATCCTTAGTGATTTCAAAAACCGCAGATGCTCAGTTTACTGAATATGGCTCCTATGACCTCCTCATTTTAGTGCTTCTACCCCTCTTTAAGCATTTCCTCTATAATTATAGTTGGCTTTATTAGAACTGTCACAGACACAAAAATCAGTAAAACCATGGAAGGGAATTCAAGTAATCTGAGACTCTGAGTACATACAAAGAAATAACCCTCAAACCGAATAGGAGTTGTAATTCCCAGAAGCCGTAATTTCAAGGGAAATTTTCTAAGTTCTTATTTAAAAGCTAAGTATTTGAGATGTATATATATTTTTTTCTTCCAGAAGATGCCTTCTTTTGAAGGTATTTAACAATCAGAAAAGAATGGCTAAGAATTCAAATATCGCAAATTAAATTCATGACAGTCTCAGTTATGGGTTATTCCTGTACATCCAATGTTTTCAAAACAAATGTTACATTTTTGCTGTGCCAAAAAACACACAGCATAAGGGATTTCTGAGCCTGGATGGAAGTCTCTGGGTAATATGAATAGTAGTTATATGGGGGTTACCATCTACTGTCCTAAGAACAAGCAGGAAGTCTGGAAGAAAAGAGAGCAACCACAGATGATGTAGAAAACACCCTAACGCAGCCCAACCCCTACTGGACTGGCTTCAAAATGGCAGTCTTGGTGAATAAATGAATCCATTACACAAAAACAGAAGAGTTCACCTCCCTTTTGGGACTCTTTGAATTGCCTGTCACATCTTAAGTTCAAAGCCTGAAGTCCTTGAACCTTAAAAGTGTTCCTGTCTCACTCTGAATTCTCTTGTTATTCCTAATGCCTTCATGTAAATTTCACTTCATTCTTGATTTGAGGGAGGGAGGCAGGTTTTATCCTGGAGCCATTAGAATATGGTATTTATGAGAAACATCTGTTTATCATCACAATAAAAGGATGACAACGATCATTTTATGTTGTTGGTGATGATATCATGATCATGATCATAGTAGCTACTATGTATCCCTTACCATGTACCAGACATTGTTCAGGTTAACCTTAATGGCACTTTTGTGTGCTTTTATGGATGACATTCACTTGGGAGGGGATGGTGAACAGCAAAATACACGTTGAATTTCAGACCCTACTCACCACCTTGGCTGAGTGCTCTCGTGCAGTGAACAACCTGCACAGCCATTTGTGGTGGCCCTGTTGTTAAGCATTACAGCTCTAGAGGATGAAACTGAAACTCAGTGAAGTAACGTACACAAGACCAGTCAGTTGTTAAATAGCAGATTCTGGTGTTCAGCTCAGGTCTGGCTCCAAAATCACTGCCTTTACCCCATAAACTATAGGCCTATACCAGAGAAGGTTTTTTGTATAACCCTGTGTGATCTATTATAGTTGTGAGTAAACATGACATTCAACACACTGTGTTTAAGTAAATTATAAATGGCTAAGGACATATTCAGAATTGTAACAAATCTTAAAACAAGATGGAGATCTTGAGTCACTGACCTCTAGTGTACTTGAGATAAAAGGGATTGTATGACCTCAGAAATTATTATTTTTCTTTGTGTTCTATTACAAAGCATTAGATTCCACTTTGCACAATGTCCAAGGATCTTAGGCTTAGTCTTGCCTTGACTCCCATACCTCATCTCTTACCCTCCAAGTCCCACCAGGCTCCCATCACATAGAATGAATTAGTTTTGTTTTGTTTCTTAAATAGTTTATTGTCAAGTTAGTTTCCATATAACACCCAGTGCTCATCCCAACAAGTGCCCTCCTCCATGCCCTTCACTCCTTTCCCCTCTCTCCCACCCCCATTAGCCCTCATTTTGTACTCAGCAAGAATGAATTCGTTTCTAGAATGTATTACATGACTCTTATCTAAGCCTTAGCTTTTTGCATATACTTTTGGATTTTGTTTTTGTTTTTTCAGAGAATCTTTTCTTCCTTCACTTTCATTATTGTTATCTGTTCTTCAGAATTCAGCTCAGACACATTTACTCCAGAGGAAGCTTTCCTGCTTCCTCTGCCCAGTTAAGAAGAGGTACCTCTTCAGTGTATTCCAGTCTCCCCTACCTCTGATTTTCAGTTACAGTTGACCACTAGGGACAAAATCAGATGATCACAGAGAGGGAGCGGAGTGAGGGAGGGTTATTTGTTCCCAGCTTCCCCTCTGCTTGGTCGCTGCAGGCTGACGATGTCCTGTGCCCAAGGCCACAGCTTGTGACAGACAGTGTTCTCCACGTAGGTTTCCCTCCAAGTCCTAACTGTTCGCTCCCCTTTTCTCTTCATGCAGAGGGTAGTATGCCTCCCCATGGTGCCTGGCCCAAGAGTACTATAGTGCTTTTCCTACACCTTGCCCACATCTGTGTAAATAGCCCCTTTATTAACTCCCCTCAATTACCCAGCTTGGGGTGTCCTCTGTTTCCTGCTGAAACTCTTCGTGACATATAACTGATCCCATCTGGGGCCCAGGAGGCCTCATGCCTATGCTGACTGGACCCACACAGGCTCTTGGCCCCTGCTTAGTTCTTAAGAAAAGCAAAGTCCTTTCTAAAAAGTCTTCAAAAAGACCTACAATTAAAGTCCAATATGACCTCACCATGACAGTTTGATACTCAATCTCTTTCCTGGATCTTACACCTAGAAAATCTTGAATTGCCTTCACCCCCTCAACCTTCCACATATGGCTTTGTTCCAAAGCAATGGTTTTATGAACTTGCTTGTGAGTTCATGGATCCTTCCAGAGTTTTAGGTTCTTTTCTTTTCATGTGCTTTCCCTTACACACCCCTCTTGTACCTCAGCCCTTTTCTGCCCTCTTCCAAGGATACCCTGTCTCCTTTCCTTAGCACAGGCCCAGCTGCCTGGTCACCTCCTCCGAGCCGCAAGTAGAATTTCCTGATTTTTAGTATTGTAGTGGTTGACTTTTACTTCTCCAGTGGCACTGTATAATTTGTAAAATGCTTCACCTCCACCTACAAGATGATAAATTCAAGCTCCCTCTGAGCTGGGCTTTGTAACCCCATCAGATCCAAACACAGTGCCTTACAGCTTATCTATGTTCAAAAGTATGTATGGGATGGCTGGCTAGCTGACAGAAACAGAGAGGTATTCTTTTCTCTTTTTTTTAATGTTTTATTTATTTCTCAGGGAGAGACAGCATGAGCAGGGTAGGTAAGAGAGAGAGGAAGATACAGAATCTGAAACAGCCTCCAGGTTCTGAGCTAGCTATCAGCACAGAGCCCAACACGGGGCTCGAACCCACCAACTGTAAGATCATGACATGAGCCGAAGTTGGACGCTTAACCGACTGAGCCACCCAGACGCCCCCGAGAGGTATTCTTTATTGCATTACTCTTCCTGCTGTGGAGCTTCTCAGCTTTAAGGTATCTGTCTGGCATTACTTCACTCTTAATCACCCACTTCATGTAGAACTAGATTAACACTTCAAAATTCATTTTTTATCAACATACATATATTCAACTCTTGGTGCACAAAAGAAATACAGTTACTGTATAAACATTTGTATTGACCCTCAGAAAGACTTTTCAGTTGATAAACACAATAACAGTTTGGGTTCCAGTTGCACAAGACAAATCAGTTTAATATTCCATAGCTCTTCAGCCAGTGACAATTAGAAAAAGAACAGATCCAGCTCTTAGCCACATTGTGGTGCTTTAAATGAAATAACGCGTTAATTGGCAAGAGGGAAGATGGTCCTGTGTGTGTTCGTTGAAACAGGAGAGTTTCAGATGCGTGATTGTTCTCTGATAGTCACATTCCACATGTTATTTTTCAAATAGAATATGACTACCCTTAGAAAGAGTTCATTCCCTGATTTGATCATGAAGAGATAGTGTTATTGTGAGAATTATTGCTTACAAGGACATGATATGGGCTATAGACCTATTAAAATGACACACGGCCTCTGGTGCATATGCCAGACATATTTGCAAAAAGAAAAATAAAGATGTAGGATAGTAGCTGCAAAACATTTTAAGTCTTTTTTTTTTTTTTTTTTTTTGCCTTTCGAAACTATTTTTAAATTAATCCTATAGCTACAAAGAGCCTGGATTTTATTAAATTACCTGAAGATGACTTTGATGCCTAAATTCGGGCCCTAACATAAAGCTTGTTTAAAGTTCTGCTAACATTTTCTTCCTACAACCCTCTCCATGGACTTTTTCCCTGGGGTAATTTTGGCTGGGCTACAATGAAAAGTGTCTGCTTAGCAGAACTTCTCGATAGTCCTTCAGTCCTTTTGTGCTCAAGCAAGCCTGTCATTTTGTCTTGAGTCTTTCATGAACATTATTGTCATATGGTCATTACGTAGGTCTGTGGGTATGATACGCTACCCTCTCTGTATCGCAGACAATTCCCTCAACTATTTGCTGAGTGATCCTTGCAAACTTTTGTCACATACTCTTCAAGTGCAGCATTTGGATCTGCCTTGAGGAGAAATACTTGAAGCTAATCCCCTAGGTCAGATCCAGAAGGATCCATGTGCTTAAATATCGCCTAAATCAACCATAATTTCAAATCAGTTCAAATATCATGACTATTTCAAATGCTTCTTTGAGTAAATATGGAAGACAGAGATGAGAAAAATCTACTGTTATGAAGGCATTACATTAAGTCATCTTCCCATTTAAAGCTATGGTAAAAAAGCAATGTGATTATAAATTATGAAGTAAAGTAAAACTATGAATAAAAGCAGGAGATGGAGGGGAAAGTAGTGCTTACTTACCTTGTGCCCTCACATAAGTTCCGTAAGTTTTAATTTTGATCTCAACATCTTTGTAAAGCACATGGGATCTTGCTGATCAGAAAACTGTATTTGAAAGGACTCCAGTCTAACCCTTCTGAATTCTTATGCAAAAATCCTAGAACATTATAATTAGGTTGGCAATTTTTTTCTAATGTGAAAGCATAGGAAATGGATGTTTTAGTTTAGGTTCTGGCCTGGGTTTTTCATTGTTAGAGTTTGTTTTCTTCTTCTTGGATCTCCCCTTGGACCTTCCGTTCCTTCTCTCACACAGGCTGCTGCCCTGTTCATGACTCAGCAGCATGCTGTGAGTAAACACTGAATCCATAGTCCAGGCCCACACTGGGAGGCTGTTCTGGCTCTCTAGGACATACAGAATAGTGAAGACAGACCGTCTGTCCTGAGTGCTTCATCTGCCATAACTGCAGAGTGTGGAGGTTGCACAAAGGAAGCAAGTACTGTATTTATGGAAATTTAAATATGCGAAGAACGTTATTGTCTTTAAGAATACTCTAAATCAGATGATCCCTAGTAAAGCAAAGCAGAACACTGTATCGGTGGTCAATACTTCTTGAGTTCCTGCTTTCCCTGGGCTCTGCTGTGCACGTTACTAGCCACCATGAGGATCCCTTCAAATGTCCAAGCTCTTTCTTGACCACATACGTGCATGTTCACCAATCCCCAAGTCACTCCCTGCTTCATTTTCATCATAGCCCTGTCACTATCTAACAATATATTTGATAATGTTTTCAGTTTTTAACCTTAATTTGGGGTTGAGAATGGACCATCCAATTAAATAGTCATCAGACAGGGAGGAAACATGGTGAAACTAGCCTTAGTAGAACTTTGGTTATGGAAACTGTATTTTGTGTATTTCATCATTCTTATCCCAAAAATGCCTTCAAGGTGGACACATCCTCCTTATTAAGGTAGTTATTTGACCTGTATTAGAAAACAGTAATGGTAGGATAAGAAGGAGGGCTTTTGTTCTCATGGTCAAACAGCACTGTCTAAATTTCTAAATGATGGAACATATTTCATTACTTTCAAAGTGCTGTGAAAATTGAACATAATTTATATAAGTAAATATTGTCATAATCCCAAGAAATCAGATGCTCTCATATGAATTTGGAGAGTGAATCTTACATAGTTGGCAAAAGAAATGGAATTCTTCCGTTGTAATTTCTGACATTGTAACAAATCTTCTAACTCTATTATGATGTGTAATCATATACATTCTACTTCACTGTAAAATAAACCTTTCCATTCAACAAATATTAATAAATTGCCTATATCTGCCAGGCATTGTATTAGATGCCTGGTGATACACGTGTGAACAAAGCAAAGACCTTACCCTCATAGAGTTTTCAGTTGAATAGGAAAGATAGAGATGAATCAGATAAACACCAATAACTATCTATCAATAATGTTTGATGTAAAAGAAACATGCCAGATGCTATAGAACATATGGCAGGTGAATCCACTCCAGTCTAAGTTTAGGGAAGGTCTTCTGAAAGAAACAGCATTTGAGCTGATGCATGAAATGATTAGTTGTTCATTGGGTAAAGATGGGCACATGCAGAACGGAAATGGGAGCATATGTGTGCCAGAAAGTAGAAATACCATGTTCAAAAGAGTTGGGCTTGCCTTTGCAATGTTTTGCCTTCAGGTAACATCTTTGAGAGCACTGCTTTGGCTTTTTCTGTTATGTAGCTAAATATACTTGGTGTGTGATTATTTATAAAGTTGTATTTCTAAGCAGTTCATGTGAACAGAATATCATGAAACAAAAGAGTTAAGAAGCACAGAAAGTTGGATATCTGGATCCACCTTAAAAACTGCTAACCAGATGCTCTTTTTGTGAACTATATTCCTTTTGAAAATCTCAATGAGGGCTTTCAACACTTTCTCATTATCATATCTAAATTGTGCATTCCTTTAGGGGCAAAGGGGGAAAAGTTAACCAAATTCATAATTTATTAGTGTACTTTCCAAATATGCTTACTTGGTTCAGGTTCATTGTACAATTCTGACTTTTGATCACTTGCAAATAAATAATGGAAAATAAGTGGCTTGATCATTCTCTTACCTTCAACAGTTGTAAATCAAGATGGCCAGCCTCTCATAGAAGGAAAACTTAAAGAGAAGCAAGTCAGATGGAAGTTCATCAAAAGGTGGAAAACTCGTTATTTTACACTGGCTGGAAATCAACTTCTGTTTCAAAAAGGAAAATCTGTAAGTTTCCCCCTTGTCTTTTACACTTGGATTTTTAAGGGTCCATTCTCCACCCAGCAGGTAGGCATTTTGTATTGAGTTAAAACACCAATAATTTTTCCTTTTCCATATACAATTTTACAGTGCCATTTTATTGCATACTCCCCCGAACATCTATTCCATTCAGTCCTACATTAGCTGTCTCTCTTCGATTTATTATGGTAGATCCTTTTTTGACTTTTTAGAAAGATGAAGTGCAGAAAGACTACTCAGTGAGCTTGTCTTGAACAGTGTGCTTTTGTTTCCTTATAGATCACCTACATAAATCAATGGCTATTGATATTGACCCTGATTTCCTTTATAACTAAAAGTTATATTCGGAGGCAGGGACCTGAGGAAGGGAGAGAGTAGGCTGGGAGAAAGAGACAAAGGCTGAATTATATAAGTCCTTTTTGTAGTCAACTAAGTTCATTTTTCAGTCATTTAATATCCAGTTAACAAATAGAATATGATTACAAAAGAATTAACAAATATTCATGTAATATAACTTTCTACCTGAAACTAGGATGCTCTGTAAATATCTGTATTCTGAGCTTCTGGTGGGAAACCTCTGAAGTAGCATTCTATTCCAATCAACAATGCAAAGTTAGCCCTTTCCTTTCAAATCAGTTTTATCCTTAAATTCTACTCATTCAGGATCAGGGAGAGAGAAAACTTGACCTACTTCTTGGATATTTTGAATATAGCTTATCACATGCCATACTGGATTGCCTTCGAGAATCCTCAGAGCAGTCCTCTAGGGCAGCACTATTGTTAGTGCCATGTTCCAGATGCTGCATCTGGGGTGCCTTGCCCTCTCCCCTTCCCTCCTGCCAGAGGGTGAAAGCACGTTCCTCTGGGCTGGGCCATTCCCGCCGCCCCCACAGCTGAGAGCCCTTACTTGCCTGTGTCTTTCCTGGGAAGGGCAGGTACCTGGTTAGGTCCGACGCCAAGAAAGCCTTGTGGAATCTGACTTGCTTGGGCAGTGGAGGTACTTTCAGTCTTACCTCGCTACCAGGCCAGCCAGAAAGGGTTCTGTCCAGTTCCATTTTTACAGCCATTACTTGAGCCCCAGAATCAGAGTGATGGAGAAAACATGTGCATGTGTCCACATGGTCATCCACTCCTGTGCAAAGGTGCCCGGAGAACACACATACGGTATGCTGCTCACACCTCTGAACCCATTGTGCCCCACTCTGGGCCTTTGGGACCCAGGATCTGTCAGTTATTACCAGGAATTGGCTTTGGGCCTGGTCAAAGACATCTGGGAAATACAAAGGAGCTAAGGGCTCTGACAAGTCTTGCAGGAAAGAGCCCAGTTAATTTTGTTTAATTAATGTGTCTCAAATGTGTTCTACCGTATGGTTCCTTTACATCACGTAACATCAGACCCTGCCTCACTCCCTTCCCCTTGTGAGACAGACAGAGACAGAGATAGAAAGACACAAAGAGACAGAGACTTCGATGGGCTTGACCAAGGATAGAGCCAGTAGGGTAAAAAGGGATAAAACTGTGGAGTCAGACACAGGCAGTGTGACATCAAAGCATGTTGTGAAATGAACATACTGTTCTGCTTCCCATGAACACTTAAAATACAGAGCCAGTGGCAAACTCAGCTGTGTCTCAGTTAATTAATGGAAGATTTTAAATTATTTAAAATTATGACTCACTGAGAACATATGCACTGTATCTTTGGAATGCTCATTATAAAATTTATTTGAACTCTTTACTCGATAACTACATAGTATGGTATGTCTGAATTATGACAAATTTTGATCAAATGCTTTTTTAATTAATAAAACTTAACTTTCTGAAATGTTAACAAGTTAACTTTCTGAATGAAAAAAAAGATGATGACACCTACTCTAAGCTCATGCTACTTTCTTCATCTGTGTGTATTGTAAAATATACAGATGGAATGTTCTGTGGCTGAAGATCTTTTTGAAAGAGAAGTAAATGGTGTGCTCAATTTAGACAGTTATTGGAGGTCTAAAGAAACTTTATTTTTAGCATTGCTCCATACTGAAATATTTTTAAAGTGTTTAAAGTGAGCATCTGAATTTCCTGTTTTTATTAAAGTAATCAGAATTAGAAGTTAAGATGCAGTGATTTCTTATATCCCTTGAGACAGGACAGAGTTAGGGCCTAAGAACATCTTTCCTGAACTCAAATAATGACCTTTATACTTCCTGATTCAGAGCTTTTTTTTTTTTTTTAATGTTTTATTTATTTCTGAGAGAGAGAGAGTCAGAGAGAGAGGGAGACACAGAATCCAAACCAAGCTCCAGGCTCCGAGCTGTCAGCACAGAGCCCGATGCGGGGCTCAAACCCATGAACCAAAGGATCATGACCTGAGCTGAAGTCGGACGCTTTACCAACTGAGCCACCCAAGTGCCCCAATTCAGAGCTTTTTAATACAGCTTAGAGAATAAGCTATTTTATAATTGGCTAACGTATTTGACATCTTTAGAGGCAAATAATGGTTTGACATTTTAGAAACCTGACAGAACCTATGGCTCAAATACTGGGAAATAATAGAATGTACTATAAAGACCACTGCAACTTCCCTCTCATCCCCAGGGACACTTACAGTAACCTAGCAGTGGCCACCAGTCCAGCTGAAGTTTCAGCTCCATCAAAAAGGACCTTTCTTATAAATGAGAAAAATGTGCATTTTTAATAAGAATTGAAAGACTATGGTGTTATTTTTTACTTTTGCATTCTTAAGGTCTTGGTCTCTACCAACCAGCCAGGAAATGGTGCCCTTTGATTTTCTGTCCATTTCTCTTGGGTAATTTTCACTGTCCCTCTTTAGAGAACTGTGGTAACTTTTTGTTTTCTCGATCAATTCCTCCATATATCAGTTTCTATACTACAGACTAATTCAAATAAATATAATCTTACTGCTGTCAGATATTTACTAGAAACCAAATTAATTAAGCTAACAAAGCATTACATAGTACAGGTATCTTCAAACTTTATTCCATCGATTTCCTAAAAGAATTTTGAAAAATCTGTATAATACCTACTAGCATTTTTGGTTAATCTGAAGTTTAAAAAGTCAGACAAACTAATATCTACTGAATTATAAACATTATCATTTTTTAGGTTTATTTACTTATTTTGAGACATAGAGTGAGAGCAGGGCAGAGGCAGAGAGGGGGAGAGAGAGAGAATCTCACTGACAGTGCAGAGCCTGATGTAGGGCTTGAACTCATGAACCATGAGATCAGGACCTAAGCCGTCATGAGTTGAATGCCTAACTGACTTAGTCACCCAGGCACTCCTAAATATTATTATTTTAAAATAAAAAGATCACAACTTTCCTTTTTATATGGCATTGGGCTAAGATACCATAGTAATCTGACACCAAACACCATCCATTAAAAAAATACATGAGGGGCGCCTGGGTGGCTTAGTCGGTTAAGCGTCCGACTTTCGCTTAGGTCATGATCTCGCGGTTCGTGGGTTCGGGGCCCGCGTCGGGCTCTGTGCTGACTGCCAGCTCGGAGCCTGGAGCCTGTTTCAGTCTGTGACTCCCTCTCTCTCTGACCCTCCCCTACTCACGCTGTCTCTCTCTCTCTCTCCTAGAAATAAATAAAACATTTAAAAAAGACTACATGAATTAGTGCATCTTTAATCAAAATGTTTACATGGTATTATTTTTCTTTGAAATAGTATTTTCTACTCTCACAGCATTTTATCCTGATTACCCAATCATTTTTCACTACAATAAAACTATGTTTACAAATTGAAATTGAATTACTTTAATTTTTTGTGACTACCAGTCTCTCAGAGTTAAAATTTTTAAAATATTTTTAAAATTATATCACTTACTAAAAGTCAAAAGTATAATCCAATAAATAGTTACTAAACATTAAAGAGTGAAATGCTATTGGAAATGCATCTCAATGAAATATCTGGAGAGTGATTATGTTGCTTCGGTTGAAGGACACATCCCTGGCATCCATATTTTGAATTGCTTTTTTATTTGTTGGATTCCCCTGAGATTTTTTCCAAGTGGGACAATACACCACGGTAAGTTTGCGACGAGTGAGAAGGGTGCCTTTCCACTGAAGAATGAAAAAAGGGTGGCTGCCTAGGGGAGGTGGGAAAGGAGAATTGGCAAGATCCTCAAGAAGAGATGTACGCTCCAGGAGACAGATGCATTCAGGGATGTTGAAGAAATTGCTGTAAAGAATATTTGATCTCTCGAAACCATTCACACTAGCCCATTGTGATGGCCCTCATGTTGCAGTGATCTTTAAGCCTCTGCTTTGATGCAAGAAAAATGTAAATCATTAAGTATTCTTTCTCTGAATGTTTGTAGACAAATCATGCTTCCAGAGGTCCAGTGTGTTTCAAAAACAGTTTGATCTATGTAAACATTAGAACTCTTGTTTTTTCAATTAATACCCTTTCTCAGAGATAACATGACGGAAAATTCAATTTCATGCTTCCCCAAGTATCTCAAATTCTGAATTAATAGTACTCTGTTGTACTGTTGCATTTTTCCCTATTGATACAGTGTTGGAATCAAAGAAAATGACATAAAGTCAAAGAAATATGAATTAAACATTTTCCCAAATTCCACTGTATAATAATTTCTTACAAATTGGCCATCTTGTGCCAGCTTAATATACTGTAACATAGGGTCAATTGTTCACTCCTTCCATTGGTCTAATGACTCTTTGGGCCCTTAGCGTTCAAAGTAAAAAAGCATATAACAGCTATATGCAGTGAAACGATTCTGATCCTCTTGGAAAATTCTCCAGTTGCCAAAGATCTTTTCATACTGTGGGAGCCAGCTCATTTTCTTTCCTTCCCATGTCCATTTCAGAAAGATGATCCTGATGACTCCCCAATAGAACTCAGCAAAGTACAGAGTGTGAAAGTTGTGGCCAGGAAACGCAGGGACCGCTCCCTCCCTCGGGCTTTTGAAATCTTCACAGACAATAAAACCTATGTTTTCAAGGCCAAGGATGAGAAGAATGCAGAAGAGTGGCTCCAGTGCATCAATGTGGCAGTTGCCCAAGCAAAAGAGAGGGAAAGTAGAGAAGTAACCACATATCTGTAGGGATTTGCAAGCCGACCTCACACTGATTGTATACAATGGGCACTGCGTGATCACTGCCAATGTCAAGAAAAAAGAGATAAATTAGCCAAGTCACATTGTGTTTTCGCTGAGTACCAAATGGAACAGTTTTCTTTAAGAAGCAGAACCCAAAAGTGGCAAGATTTTTATACATTTCATATTTTAATGGCATCTGCATTAACTCCAGAACATCTGTATGATGCATTCAGAAAAAGGAGTTACAGATGGTACAGGTAGAAAGGGGAGAGTCAGGAATCTAGGAACCCCTGTACATATGGGGTTCCCATATTGTATTGAAGATACACAGCTTCACAAGGTACCTGAAATACTTTTCCCAAGGAAAGATTAAGCACCTCTGATGAAAACGACAGTCTGTTAAAAGTATTAGAAGAAAAATAAAGCCCTATTAGGAAAAGTCAAACATAACTTACTTACAGACATACAATAATGTTTATTCTTTCCTACTGCAAATGAAGCTAACACATGGTAAAATAGTTCTCAAGTGAAGACAGCTTTATATAATTAAATATCCGTCTTTCAGAACAACTTATCTGATCATTCTGTTTAGGTTCATATAACATGGTCTAAAGTTTAGGTACTTGGATACGTCTCCTGCCCAAGGCAGGAAGAGTAAGCATAGAACACCATTTTCACCATCTTCAAAATATGTGCCATTTCCATTACGTTTTGAGATGTTACAGTTCTATACTTTTCTTCTTTATATTCAGTCTTTTAATATCTCCAAATTACATTTAATGTTTTTTTCCATCACTCATATTAAAAACAATTAAGCTGTGGCAGGCAGAATTATAGAATGATTCCCAATGGTCTATATCCTGACCCTTCCCCTTGAGTGGGGTGGGACTTATAATTTGCTTCTAACTAATAGAATATGGCAAAAAGAATAGGTTGGTCTCTCCCATGATTATGGTTCATTACATGGCAAAGGTGAAGAGGTTTCTGGTTCTTAATCAGCTGACTTTGAGTCAGTCAAAAGGATATGACCCTAGGTGAACATGACCTAATCACGTGAGCCTTTTAAAAAAGGGTGAACAAGTCAGAGACTCTCTCTTCCACTGGCCTTGAATAAGCAAGCTGCAATGAATGCTACAGCTTCAAGGGAATGAATTTTGCCAACAACCAATGAGCTTGAAGAGGACCCCAGCCCCAGCTAACACCTCGATTACAGCTTTGCAGAACCCTGAGTAGAGGACCCCAGCTAAGCCATGCTTGGACATCTGACCCAGGGGAACTTTGAGATAATAAATATATACTGTCTGAAGTCACCAAGTGTGTGGAAATTTGTTCCATAGCTATAGAGAATTAATACAAAAGCTAACTTGGAATACACATAAGAAGACTAGAGAAATCTAGGAAAAATGTAAGTAGTCAATACTCTTAATTCTTCTACCTTGACTCTACTGATAACTCACTAGGACAGGAAATACTTCATAAGAGGCCAAGTTTGAGAAAGGAAATAATTGAATTTTAACGCATTAAGTTTGAGGGTATTGTGAGTCACAGAAGTTACTACAAATTGGAAACAGTTCTGAGGGTCAAGATTTTGCCTCATGGGATATATACATGATCACCAAAGATGTGGAATTTGCTGAAATTACTCAGGGAGAATAAGATGAAAGAACTAATAAGGACTAATAAGGACACCTAACTTTTAAGCAAATGAACACTGGATTGGCTGGTCAGTGTTCAGGGATATTATAGACCAAGGGAAACAATGTCACAAATACCAAATAATTAAGGCTTTCAGAAAAAAGGGAGAGATTAACAATGTAAAATCCTGAAGAGTAATCACGTAAGATAAAGAATGACTTTTACAGTTAGGAAGCAGTTGGCATTATTGGTAGGAACAATTCCATTAGAGTAGTTACATAAAAGCGAAATTTCAGTGGGTTGAAAAATCAAAAGGAGATTAGGAGTTTAAAGCAATAACTGGACTGTATTTTCAACATATTGTGGCTACAATACAGAAAGCATTTTGTTATTTGTTCTAAAGATGAATTAGACTTAAGGGGGTGAAGTTTAACATACAAAAAGAAAAGAAAAATAACTCAGGGTGAGCAAAGCTTTCAGAAGTAATGGGAAAAGAATTAAAATTCATGCCATAGCAATTTATGGAACAGTTAGCAAGCAACACGTACCATGCTTGGCCTGGAGATAGAAAAATAAAAGACCCAGCTCCTCCCCTCAAGTTTATAGCATAATAGAAGAGACAATCATGTAGAACAAAAATTGAAATGCTCAGGGGCAAGTGCCTTGATGGAAGTTTGCACAGGGTCCTATGGAAATACAGGGGAAGGCACCGCTGTAATTGACTTTGAACTCAAAGTCAAAGCATGGGCTCCCTCACTGTTTCCCAGAGCTGTTAGAGAATGAACGTGTCCTAAAGAGCTAAGAGTGTCATGGGCAGACAAGGAGACAATGGTCAATAGAGGGAACCACACTGCAAAAGCATAGGAAGGAAAAGGAACATGGTTCATTTGCAAAACAACAAGTCCTTGTGTAGGATGGGAACATAAGGAGGCCTGCTGAGGAATGGTACATAATGATGCTGGAGAGACCTAGGAAGCCATAGCATAAAGAGCTTGATTCCATGCTAAGGATCTTGAACTTTATTCTTAAGATGATGAAGCACCATTAAAAGGTTTTAAGAAGATTTGCATTTAGAGAAATAATTTTGATAGTGTTATGCAGAATGGATTGTAGAGATATAAAAGGTTGTAGCAGGGAGATCACTTGGGACATTCTTGGAAGTGGTGAGGTGTAGTGGCAGAGGAGATAGAGGGGAATGGAAATGCAGGAAAAATATTGAATTAGTAAAATGGATTGGATACTGGTGGTTTGGATGGAGCCAGGGTACAGAAACGGGAAGAAGTCTCTAATGACCTGTAGGTGCTTTCTTGGGAAATTTTATGCATGGTGGTGGCATTTCCTGAGAGAGAAAATTCCGAAGCAACAGTTTAAGAGGTGAGGCAAATGGTAAATTTAACATTAATGTATATATTTAGAGTATATACATGATTCATCTTGGACTAGAGAGACATCTCCCCCCGTGAAGTCAGAGAGGAAAAGGTGAGCAGACATAGAGTTGTAAATGAGTCTCTAAATATTATTTTGAAATCTACCAGCCATTCTTAAGAGTCAGTTAATTAGGAAAAAGCTGATAACAGACAAATAGAATATTAGGTGATGCTGCATTAGTTAATAATTTAAATGCCAGTGATGTGTTCAAACCTTTCATAGCAGAGAGATTACGGTAAAACGCAACCTGGTTATACACTGATTCTGTTTTCACTGAACGCTTATCGTAAGAAAGAAGAGAATGGCCCCACCAGCTCAATTTGAAAGAAATGAATTATTTTTGTTACTTGTTACAGAGCCCTTGTGATTTCATTAACTGGATGCTCTAGTTTAGAATACAATTCTCAGAGCCTTTGAACCAATTCTAAAAAGAAATAAATGTCTGACGTGTGAACAATGATCTCTTTGGTTTCATTTCCATGGTGCGGTAGTAATTCCAAATGCAAACAAATTCTCGCAGGTTTGGAATCACACGAGGAATTTCAGAGTCATTGGCTTCCCACTGATATTTCTGGCACTTCCCCTGCCGTGGCCAGCTAGCTCACCACACAGTGCCCTTTTCCGAGAGGACTGTAGCTTCTGTTCCTGAGCTAAGAAGAAACCACTTTTCTAAACATGTTTAAACCTTTAAAAATGTTGGGATGAATACAATTATAATCATGGTTAGAAATTCAAGTGGTTTTCATTTTCATTTTATTTTGATTCTTTTTCCCTCTCAGATAGCTGTGGAAACAAACATTTATGTGTGAGACTCTCATCTGGTTATTTCTTGAGAACCTGGGGTTTGGTAAAAATAAATGTTCCATCCTTTGCTAACATGATTTTCTTGGAAAATCCTTTGTTGGTGATGTTGAGAAACATTTATTGGGTCATCTTCAATTCACCTACTTTCTGTATTGTAACTTTATTCTCAGGCATACATAAAGATTACTGGGTTGAAAAATTCCCCTTGGGAAATTTATCTTTAAATTTAAAAGTAGATTTACATTTAAAAATTACCTTTGGAAATGATTGCAAGATGAGGTAAGGGAATATATACGTGGAATTCAAGGTGCATTGTAGAGTAATGAATACCATAAATGCCCCAGCCAGGATTTCCTGTCCCCAAAAATCTAAGTTTTGAGATGAAAAACCCAAAATGTTATCTTGTTCCAGAATAGCTCTCGCTACTGGGATGACTCTTTCCCAGAGGTGCTTCTGAAGGACAGAGGGGGTTGAAAATCAGGGAGATTTCTACAAAGGCAGTGAAGTCTAGAGAAGATGGCTCTGGGCACAGACACATGAGGATTCAAGTCCCAGCTCTACCAAAACTAAATTACCAACCTGAGCAAATTACTCATCTCTCATATCTAGGTTGAGAATAATGTCTATGGAACAGAATTGCTACGAAGCTTAAATATTAAGTAAAAGCATCCAGCAGAGAACCTTTAATTTAATAGGTACTTGATGGCACTCCATTTTTTACACACTCCTAAGGGAGGAAAAAAATCCTACAAATGAAATTATGATGCCATGTCTTAGTAATGATACAATCAGTGCTGTTTTACTTCCAAATGTCTTTTATCTATCCTGAGAGATTTAGCAGTTTCTTCTGACTTTAGGTAACTCTAGTGATGTGTGACAGGTAATCCTTTTGTATCTAATTCAGCAACAAAATGAAACTTAGGCTTATCTACATGTTGATACCTTCCTTTTTTAGATAAAACATTTAGTGGCTGCTTTGCAGTCATGGATCTGCAGTCATTTCTCCAATGAGGGCTCTTTGGTTCCCAAATGCCATATTTCATCCATATTTCTTTGCCTTTCTGTGTACATGATAACTTTTTGTCTCAAAACCAAATCATCTTATTATTTTCAAGACGTGCTAAACAGCAGGGCACCTGGGTGGCTCATTCGGTTAAGCTTCTGGCTTCTGCTCAGGTCATGATCTCACAGTTCGTGGGTTCCAGCCCCATGTCGGGCTCTGTGCTGACAGCTAGCTCAGAGCCTGGAGCCTGTTTCAGATTCTGTATCTCCCTCTCTCTCTGACCCTCCCCTGCTCAAGCTGTCTCTCTCTCAGAAATAAATAAAACATTAAAAAACAAGACATGCTAAACAGCAGTTAACACATGTAGTGTCGGCCAAGCATGTAACTCAATTGAAGTGACAACATAGAGAACTACTGGGACCAAGTTTGAATGACACCTGGTCGTAGTCATTCCTGATGGATTACAACTGCAAAACAGCACTGATTTTAAGGTGCATCCCAACTTCAGAACTTACAATATGGGAAAAAAATGTAAATAAGTAAGCAAACGTATTAATTTAAGAGTTCTACAATGATTTGTCTCACAGTTATCAAAACTGTATAATCAAAAGTTTTTTGTGAACAGTAAAGCATATTGCAAATGTAATTTTTGTATTTAAAATGGTTATAATTTGCCCAGTGCATCCATTCTCAAAGATATGAGATCAAACATTTCTGTGAATGCTTACCTTCTGTATTTTGGGGGTTCTCCAGAGAAAAGAGAACCATAGAATATATAGCGAATGATCTATATGAGGAGGTTTATTACAGAAGTTGCTTCACATGGTTACAAAGGGCAAGAAGTCCACAGTCTGTCATCTGCAAGCTGGAGACCCAGGAAAGACAGTGGTGTCATTCAGTCTAAGTCAAAAGGCCTGGGACCCAAAGAGCCACTGGGGTTGATCCTGGAGTCTGGAGGCCCAAGAGCCAGGAGTTCTGATGTCCAAGAGCAGAGGAAGATGGACATCCCAGCTCAAGAAGAGAGAAAGAATCCTCCCTTCCTTTGCCATTTTGTTCCATTCAGGCCTGCAGTGATGCCCACCCATATCAGGTGAGGCTGGATCTCTTTACTCAGTCTACTGAATCAAATACTAATCTCTTCCAGAAATACCTTCATAGACACATTCTGAAATAATGTTTTTTCCAGATATCTGGGCATCCCTTAGGCCAGTCAGGTTGACATGTAAACTTAACCATCACAGTGTCTTTTGATGGAAATAAAGGTAGTTAATATCCATATGCAATCCATGTTCCTGTGTTCTCCTTTATCCAAGTTCTCTTTCTTGGCAGAGAAGCTCATAGGGAATGGGCCAAGGTGGCAGCAGTGAGGGTAGCTGCGCTTATATGTCTGTTATCCACTGTCACAGATTGGAGAGCATGGCGGTGAAATTAGGATGGTGTCTAAGGAGGAATTCCAGACCAAGTAGGAGGAGCATTTCCAGAAGAGGCCCTCAAGGTCAGTGATACCAGAGACAGAAGGAGGGAGGAAAAGCATCCGACTAAGTTGTAGGCTGGGGAACCGGAGAAGAGCAGAGGGAGGCACAAGGCAGACTAGGTGCAGCTGATGAGGGCTGAAGGACATTTAAAGGAATACGCTAATTCCCCAGACTGGCTTGCTTAGGCACTTGCCCAGGTGAAGAGGGTTCTGGTCAATGTCGTATACCAGGTTATGCAAGCCCCTCTAGCCATGGACTTTGCAGAACAGACAACCAGCTTCCCCAAAGACCTTACAGAGCCTGGTTCCTGCCATGAGACCCCAGCCTTGCAGAGCACTTTCCATATTGACATTCTTCTCATTCTATACCCCTGACCCAGTACGTATCGAACTTGTCTACTTCAAAGAAAAACTTTCTGATGGTATGGGGAGGGGGAGCTGGAAATCCTGAACCTTTCTTACACATTTTTCTGTGAGAATATAATCAGACACATTGTGTTTACACAGTTCCTTAGGCCGTTATGGACAAACCTTTTTAAATTTTGCATCCAAGAGAAAGAAAATGCATTTCCTCTGTCCTGTGATCGGTGAAATGATTAGAATTCACTTTGGTACTGAGAACCTAAAAGAATTATAAAGAAGTCAAATAATGTAAAAATATAAAGTACTCAAACAAGTGATAGACTCATTTGTTCATTGGAATAACAGAACTCCACTGGAAACTATGGACTGGGGGACAGTAATAAGAGTGAATTCTAACTTTTCCCCCTTTGAATTCTTTTTTGCCTTATTTTGTTTTGTGACTACCAGCCCACTCACATCAGTAATGTCCATAGTACAAACTTGTACACATGTACAAGCACATATTCTTTTACACAGGTTTAATGACAACAAAACAATAGTTTTCACAGATGCATTGTAGAAATCAATCTTATTACATCATTATCTTAGATTTCTCTCTCTGTGTCTATCTAGGCTGGGATTTCATGTAATTAGAAGAACATTATGTGTGTTTCACTGCTTTCTGGACAGAGATTCACTTCTACACACCAGATTTCCTCTGGGAGTATTCTGTTCCCTCTTAATTCTGAACTATTGTAATATGGAGGAAATGGTCTAAATGCCCTTTCTCTTAAAAGAGAAAAACAACAGTCCTGTTTGCCAAACTAGCCCATAAACACAAAAATCAGAATGGAGCCCATCTTTTTAATTTAACCAAAACCACAGTTTGGAAATATCTGTTTGTTTGTTTTTTTAATTAACCATTAAATATAATACTTAGAGTCTGTGTGATTCAAGTGCTGATTTGAGAACATTTTAATCAGGACTCACTCAAACAATTCAGACAGATATCTAATGCTCTTCCACACAGACATATTCATGCTCCTGACACCACTAAATCTTGCTGCATATCAGTCTCAGTTGGCTATAAATCTGATTCCACTGCAGCTAATCCTGTCATGGTTAAGTTCCGGTGGAAGTAAGCCCCTGGGAGCATGCCAGGCAGCCAAGCACGCTAGACCAAGTTCTTCCAAGAAAGGGGACTCAGTATTTCTCTTTCAGTTAACAGTATCAAGGGCTATCGGAGTCAGAAGAATCTCAGAGCACGTGGACTCCAATCCCCCTTTCCCAATGGAGAAGTCTCTTCCTTGTCACCATTGGCAGGTGTCATTTATATCTAGCTGCTCATACACTTCTAGGGACTCTAGAGAGCCCATGACCTTGTTACCTGTCCGTATCTTTTTAAAGCACTTTTTTTCTGATTTAGTTATTGGATGTACTTATTTATTGTATATGAAAATATTGTGGAAAATTTTAGAAAACACAAGAAGATTACTAAAATATGTTAAAAATGACCCATAATCCCGGAACCCAAAAGCATTCCATAGAAGTGTTTGAATGTGATTCCTATTAGGTTACTCATCATGTGTATTTATTTTCGGAAAATTCTGCCTTTCTCTAATTTTTAACCTTAAATTCTGGTTCTTTCCCTGGCAGCCAAACAAAATGTCTTCCCTCTTCCCCCAGACAACCCTTCAAACAGTGAGGTTCAGGCATTCATTTAGCAAATACTTAGAGCATCCAACATATGCCAGATACTACGGTAGGGCAGGGGGTCTCAAAGAGGACTAATACATTGTCCCTGCCTTTAAGAAACTCAGTAAATAAATATATATCCAGTAAGGAAATCAAAACATCAGACTCCTCCTATGTGTGGGCTCTGGGCTAAGGATTAGGAATGCTCAGGTGATCAAGATGTCCCAAACTTTGGGGGGCCTGGGTGGCTCAGCTGACTGGTTAAGCATCCAACTCTTGATTTTGGCTCAGGTCATGATCTCACAGTTCATGAAATCGAGCCCCACACCTGGATCTGTGCTGACAGTGTGGAGCCTACTTGGGATTCTCTCTCCTTCTCTCTCTGACCCTCCCCCTGGTCATGCACATGCACATATGTGCATGCTCTCTGTCTCAAAATATATAAGCTTTATTTTTTTTTTTTTTTACTGTTTATTTTTGAGAGAGAGAGAGAGAGACCACGTGAGCAGGGGAGGGAGACACAGAATCCGAAGCAGGCTTCAGGCTCCGAGCCATCAGCACAGAGCCTGACCTGGGGCTCAAACTCCTGAACCACAAGATCATGACCTGAGCTGAAGTCAGACACACAAACGACCGAGCCACCCAGGTGCCCCAATATATAAACTTTAAAAAAGTCTCAACCTTTATGGAATTTATATTCTAGTAGGAGAAAAAGATGTTAAGGTGTTTTCTTAATTAACTATGCAATTGCCATGTGATCGGCGCTACAAAGAAGTGCAATGGATGGAGATTGTGAAATGAGACATCTGACCTAGTCAGGAAGGTAAGGATGGCTAACCTGAGATCTGAAAGATGAATAAGAATTTCTAATCTGTGGGAGAGGTGGAGGAATAGCAGACAAAAAAGAACACAATGAGAGAAGATCCTGGAGAGAAAAGGTGCACAGTCCATTAGAAGAATCAAACCAGGCCAAAATGTGGCCAGAAACCAGCAGTGGGGAAAGAAAACTAATGAAGGTAAGAAGGCTGGAGAGGTGGGTAAGTCAAGCAGGCCCAGAGGGAGAGGAATTGACAGGCTTAAAACAGTGTTCCACAACTAGAGCAGCATTTTGTTGTTGTTGTTGTTGCTGCTGCTGCTGCTGAAGTATAAGTGACACGCAATGTTATATTAGTTTGGGACTTACAACATAGTGATTTCAACAGATCTTTCCATTACTCGGTATTCACCCCAGTAAGTGTAGTCACCGCCTGTGGCCATACGATGTCATTGCAGTATTATTGACTACGTTCCCTATGCTGTAATTTTTATCTCTGTGATTTGGTTATTTCATAACTGGAAGTTAATACCTCTTGATTTTCTTTATCTATTTCATTTTTATAAGAGCACTCTAGCTGCTGTGTCGAGAATGGATTGGTAGGAAAGCAAGAGTAGAATCTGAGAAAAAGATAGGAGGCTATTCAGATGGTACAGGCAACACATATGATGAGAGTTTGAGAGAAGAGAGTGACACCAGAAATAGAGAGAAATGGAGGGCGGGAGAGACAGGTTGGAAAGAACGCTGCAGGACATGGTGAGGCTTGGGAACTCACCCTCGGGGTTCTGGCACCGGTGGACGGGTGGTGGCACTGTTCATGGTAAAGAGAACGCCCAAAGGGGGTCAGGTTTGAGGGAAAGGCTTGTCAGGAGAGAAGGGATCAGAACATATGGGAGGGCACGGCAGAGACAGCAGGAAGTGAATGACCCTGCCTGGAGGGAGTCCGCAAACCCTCCACTGCAGAGGTGATACTATTCTAGGCCTTGAAGGAGGGATCTACTTTTCTTCTTTCACGCTTTCACACTTTCTCAAAGAAGGGAAAGGGCATTCTAGTCTTAGGGAAGAGCATATGGAAAGATTTAGGATCACAGTGAAGAGAGAACATAAATGGGCCAGGATGAGAACAGTCACTTATTGTTAGCTACGGATTTTATCTGTGCCCTTGTTCCAAAAATTACTTCTCATTCTTTTAAAATATATACTAAGTTTTAAAAAATTACTGAATATCTTAATCCATTTAGGCTTCTATACCAAATTACTCCAGAATGGGTGGCTTATAAAGAACATAGTTCTGGAGGCTGGGAAGGCCAAAATCAAGGTGCCAGCCAATTCAGTGTCTGGTGAGACTGCTTCCTGATTCATAGATGGCTGTCTTCTTGCTGTGTCCTTACATGATAGTTGGGATGAAGGAGGTCTCTGGCATCTCTTTTATAAAGATACTAATCCAATTCATGAAGGCTCTGCCCTCATTACCTAATCACTTCCCAAAGGCCTCACCTCCATATACCATCACACTGGAAACTCCGTTTCAGCATGTGAATTTAGAGGGACACGAACATTCAGTCTACAGCCCTGGTGTATCACCAAGCCCCTCTCCAATGAAGAAGTTTTTACTCCAGCTGCAAGAGTGCTTTGGATAAACACCCTTTAGCTGTCATTTCCTCCAAAGATTGTCTTAGCGTGGCCAATGTCACAACTCTTCCTGGAGCATCTGCCATCTAATGAATGGTTATTGGAGGATTTTTGAAGACCTGGCCATTCATGCCCAACTTAGGACAAACTTGAGGGGCCATTCTAGCTCCAGAGCTCCCTTTGAGGTCACCTGAGGAGATCTTTGGGACTGCATCAGGGCTCAACTTCTTCCTTTCCCCGATCTTGAATCCTCTTCACTCCCTTCATAAGTATTGATTTCAAGGGTGCTCCTTAATAAACATTCTGTGCCTTAAATTCTGTCTCAGGGTCTGCTTCCCAGAAGGTCCAACCAGACTGAAATTAAGCAAAGGTATAGGGCAAAAGGAATATGAGACAGGAAGAAGAGTCACCAGAATGAGGGAAGTAGATGAAATCCATGCCATGAGGTCCTACTCACTAGCAAAAGGTAGGTAAGGTTCATAGCTGACTCTTCACTTTGATGCAGGCGAAAGTAAGAGAGACATTCTAGTCAGATTTTTAAGTCACAGTTTCCTGGACTAAAAATATAAATCAGTTGCCCAGAGGAAGAAAATATTCCCACTACTGATACCCAAGAATTTTTTTCCCAATGGGCCTCACACAGAGAACAGTGTAATATATCAACAGTGGCTTCAGTATCTCCCTGATAAAGGACAACAGCGTGTTTTATAAGGATGTGTAAGGTACAAACACCAACATGTGAATTTAAACATGCTAATAACATAATTTTCTTTGTTGCTTTATATTTAAACTTAATTTTCGTCTTGAGCCCTAGTGACAAAAATGTAATCTTAGTCCATTCAGGGGAAACTCGGCCAACTCAGGATTCTCCATTTATTCAGGTTTTTCCTAGTCCCCATTTCCTACAGTATTCCCACATGTATTATTTATGCCTCAAGGTTCATATTCTGGTTTTTCAGGTTCATGACATTTTTTAACCTCAAAACCTTGCCTTCTGAGATAAAATCCTATTTTCTCAAAGTATCATCTCAGCTGGAAATCCCAGAAATCTACTCTGAAATTCAAAAGCTGACAATTTCCTGTTACTTCTCTCCAACTTCTTTTCACTTCGCTTTTTTGAGGCAACGGATGACTCCTGTCTAGTGTGAATGAGGGGCTCAGGGTGACAGGAAGGGCAAAATGGTCTATAAGAGATAAAATGGATAACAAGGGATTTTTCTTTAAAGCATATTAGTTAATTGATTGTTACAATTAAAAAAAAATAACATTCTGCAGTGAAAACCAACAGGCTGCGCTAGTATGTGAAACAAATAAAAGTAATTTGGGTGTGGGCTCAAAAGTGTGTAGCCCAGACAGACAACATCTGTAAGCCATAATTAAGGCAGGAATACATTTTAGAAAAGAGGAACAGACAGACGGTACAACTTCCAAGCAACCTTCTCCAAGGACCATCCAAATGGAGGGAGGATTCTCTATTATTTATAATACTTAATACAGTATTTCCATATTAAGGATATCTTCAAACAAGAAAAGAGCTGTAAAGGTTTGTCTTTGTTGTTTTAAACAACAGCCCCTGAGGAAAACATGAGGTTGTCCCCCAAAATGAAACAGTCGTTATGAAAATGTTGTTTGTTTTGCTCTCTGCCACCAAGAACTAAGCGCAGCCAGTTTGTTTTAAGTGTCAAGCCACCAGAAAGGACAGGCTGTGGGGGGAGGGACAGTGGTGGGTCAAAGTTCAGAGCTGCTGCGGTTACACTAATGGTAACAGAACAAAGTTCAAGAGGCCAAGGGCCCCTTTGAAGATGGAATTAAAATAGCAGATGCACACAGAGCTCTGTCTGCGGAGAATGCTGCAAACATCAAGATGCTAAATTGATGTTATAGAACGTGATTGGAGCAGACACATTAGGCTTATACCTGTAACCGAAAGCAGAAGGTAAGAGATACTTTCTGTGGACGAGAATGGATGCCTTGAGGGTAATCTTAAACTATTTGAATGAGTGTGGCTAATCAGTATGTCCCAGGATGACAAGCAAACCCATACAGCTGAATAATTTGTGGGGGAGGGTGTTATTACAGAGAATTACACTGTTAACTGTCAAGTTTGTCCCTGATGTCATATCTGCTTGCCAGAATTTCAATAGTGACTCACTTATAAGATCATTTAATGTCACAGCAAGTATTTGAAAGCATATCCTGGGTATGATGAATATTAAGAAGGGCACTTTGTAATGAACACTGGGTGTTGTATGTAAGTGATGAATCACTGAATTCTACTTCTGAAACCAATATTGTACTGTATATTAACTAACTAAAATATTTTTTAAAAAGAATATGACTGTAGATAGGCTATTATTTATTATGGAATTCTTCAAAATAAAAAGAGTATAAAAATAATACAATAAATTTCTTAATACCCACCACTCAGCTTCAGGGAAAAAAGCATTGAAAATGCATTGGAAGCCCTCTGTGATTCCTCCCTAAATGCAATTCCTTTTCTACCTTACAGGTAATGACTGTCTTGAATTTGGTAATGATCATTTCAATGCATTTCTTTTTTTATGTTAATTTTATTATTTTTGAGAGAGAAAGAGCCTGAGCAGAGGGAGGGACAACAAGCAAGAGGGAGACACAGGATCTGAAACAGGCTCCAGGCTCTGAGCTGTGAGCACTGAGCCAGATATGGCGCTCAAATTCACAAATTGTGAGATCATGACCTGAGCCGAAGTCGGACACTTAACCAATTGAACTACCCAGCCACCCCTCCAATGCATTTCTATACAAGTTTACTATTTATATATGTATATATATATATTATAAACAATTCTAAACAATACATAGTATTGTGTTATAAATATTTAGACTTTACATAAATAGCATTATATTGCACGAATCTTGCCCTATTTTTTTTTAACAATTAGTTTATTGTCAAATTGGTTTCCATATAACACCCAGTGCTCATCCCCACAAGTGCCCTCCTCCATGCCCATCTCCCCCCTCCCCCCCCACATCTATCAGTCCTCAGTTTGTTTCTCAGCATTCAAGAGTCTCTCATGGTTTGCCTCTCTCCCTTTCCCCCACCATTTCTCCCCTTCTTCTCCCCCATGGTCCTCCATTAAGTTCCTCCCAATCCTCCTATATGTACAAACATATGATATTTGTCCTTCTCTGCCTGACTTATTTCGCTCAGCATAACACCCTCAAGGTCCATCCATGTTGCTACACATGGCCAGATTTCATTCTTTCTCACTGCCATGTAGTATTCCATGGTATAGATAAACCACATCTTCT